>NW_023339650.1:8914575-8922567 GCF_004916995.1 Morone saxatilis
ATCGGGTGATATTGGTATCGGAAATTGAGAGTTGGACAATATCAGAATATCGGATATCGGCAGAAAAGCCAATATCGGACATCCCTATTGCTAGGTTTAAGCACAGACTTTTATTTAAAGCATATATTAGAAAAAGACAAAATAATGACCTCAAGGGTATAAAGGAAGCCCACCTTCTATGATGTGATGATACACATCACTGGTTGAGAAATAGCTCAAGTGGCAGGACAGATCCACATAAAGCCTGAGTCCTTGTTCTCACTCCACATAGTTCTCAGGAGCAGCAGTAGCTACCAGCTCTGAGCCCTTTATGTGTCTTTTAACTACACAGTATCTGTCTAGTTCCCTTTTGATCTCCTGCGAGACAAAGGGGTGGCAGAGAAATGCTAGACAGTCATTTCTTACCTTTCTTGGAGGGCTGAGAAAATCAAGTGCGGTGTTAAATCTGATCCTGTCAGTGCAGTTGACGGCTTGAGGGGACTCTGTAAGAGGCTTTATTTTTGCTGTGGATCTGTCTTTAAAAGCTAAAAGAAAGACTGAAAAAGTCTTTGGGAGCTCACAGGCTAAAAGAAATTCCTTTTCTTCTGTCTGACAGAAAAAAACATCAATTCTTGTTTGATTTTACTTTATGGTGTTTGGATTATGAGAACATAAGACACGCGCACACCTGCTGCATACAGCGTGTGAACAACCGAAACACATGCAAACGCACAAATTTACACAGTAAAGAAAACTTACACATATGGTTATGTTTTTCTTCCTTTGGTCCTTGATTTAATGTGTCCTTCTTCTATCCTTGCGAAAAAATTAGGATCAGCTCCATTTGGTTTACCATTTGGTCTCTGAAGAGTTATCAATAAAATGTGCCAAAAAATTGGGTGAGCATTCCTATTAAAGCCCAATAATCCTGTTAAATTATGTTTTGACCAATCACTAGGCCCTGCTGTGGGTATCAGGCAGTGTCATCATAATTCTCTAGTCCTGACCTAAGGCAACTTTAAGGTGCCTTTAACTCTTACGCTCACCCAGGCATAGAGCAGATACTGGGCAGCATGACCCAGCCTTATATCTACATTGTATCTGCTCAGATTCAACTACAGTGGCTGTTCCAACTGGCTTAATAGGAAGCTTCAACTGAGTACCATGGCCTGCTCAACCACAATCACTGTATAACTAATAATAATTAATAACAACCCCCTCTGGCATGAGTTTTCTTAAATTGTCTTACTCAAGTGTGAAGCTTTGATGTCACCCACTGGTTTGTGGAGTATCGTTTTGAAGCCTCATGTCTGGCTCTGTGGCCGTCGTCATGTCAGTTTTTCGGAGCCAGCAGCAGTGACGCACTTCAAGTTGAGTGAGCTCATTAGCTGAGCTTGGTTTTGACTTGTCCATGGCAGGAGGCAATGGCAGCTCGCCTGGTCACACACGTTCTTCTATTAGAGATAAACAATATACTAAAATAAGTCTCTGTAAGGACTTTAGGTGAGAAATAGGCAATGCATTAACAGAATCTTGTTTCATATTTGACCAGCACTGCATATTTTGACATTTTGATCTGAGTTTCATGTGTTGAGCTGGACAGACATACTGAGTATGACTGTCAATCACAAGGTAGCCATGCCCTAAAGCATGCCCTGCTTTATCGTCTATTATATTCTAAATGGGAAAAAATGAACATCATGTTGTATGGAAGAAGACTTGAAACTAGTAATTTAGCCCATAAACTTAGCAATTGAGACCATTTGGAAACTGTTTACTGAAGTAATAAATCAAGTGAGAAGTAGGGTAATTTCCCCATAAGACTCTGACTCATTTTTTGCAGCCCATGGAGCTGCCCCCTGCTGGCCATCAGAAACAATGCAAGTTTAAGAGATGCCTCCACCAAAGAGGAGGCCTGGTGGTCACTGGTGTGTTTGTGTTTATGTGTGTGTACATCTCAAGCCTCACTATGGGAAGCGTTACAGGCCGGGTGACAGATTGTCCAGACAATTGCTTTTAACAAGCTGGAGGGAAAGTAGGGCAAAAAATACTAATGTCTCGCCTCACCGATCCATTCCAACTCAATACATATTTTCTCTCGCTCTCTATAATTTATAAGTGGACGCTTCGTCCCCAAATATCTCCCCCCACATGCACACACTAATGCGAACTGTACACAGAGAAGTGGGCACGGCAGCAGGCACACAGAGAAGCAGCAGGTTGGGAAATGTGGCTACTTTATCTGTTTTTTGTTTTGGTAAAGCAAATGCCAAGAGCCCAAGCGTGATGCACTGTTACAGCTTGATTTAGAAACTATGTGTTTGTGCATGAGTATGTGCTTCGACCTGTCTGACTGTGTGCTGTCTGTCTGTCTGTTTATTTGCAAGCTATAAAAACCCCAGGCCAATGTGACCAGCTTAAGTCTTTGCAGAGTGTGGTAAGTGCAGTATAAGATTAGTCAGTGCAGGACAACTAATCAATTAGAAACCAAGTGGATTTATTGTTAGCTCCCAGCTGCATGGTCAGGAAGAAGGGTCTGTCAGTCAAAGCATGGAATAAAAGTGTGTGTGTGTGTGTGTGTTCGCAAGCGTGTACGAGAGAGGAGAAAACGGAACATAAAAGAAAGAAAGAAAGAAAGAAAAAAGAAAGTAAGAAAGAAAGAAAGAAAGAAATGCAGTTTCCTGTAACATGTAGACTGTGAGGGAGGTTGGGAGAGTATTTTCTCTTGTTTGTTCTACCTGGCAAAACAGGAAAATTAGATATTGACTGCAGAATAATGTTTTTCCAACAAAAGCAGAGTCATGCCAGCAGTGAACAAGCTGCTGCCTTAAACATTTACTGAACGCACCCACAAACCAGGTGAAAACAGTGCATGTAAGATAATTTACAGGATGTTACATTAACCTTTGGACTCGAGTAAATATTGACATCTGCTTATTTAAGAATCCATAGTTGTCTCAATTAGTACTTAAAAGGTCAAATGCATTTCCTATAGCTATCTACTGTATATCCTTCACCGCTATTGTTATAATAAAAAACATTTTAGACCAAACAAGATTTTCCCAGTTTGATAAAGCTTTTTTTCATCAATAAAGCACTGATTATGTGCATATTATGTACTGGTGTGCTACAATTTGATTTAATCTAAAATGGCACCATGGTAATGATTGCTCTTAAGAGAATAAAGTATTCTTTTCATTTCATGTATTCATCTAGTTCTGAGATTTTTATTGTCCAGCAGTCAATTAATATTGAAAAGGCTGATGATGAACACAATCACATAATAGCGGTGACAGCAATAGAGTGTATTCAGACTACCAGTAGCTGAAAAAAAACAATAAAATTGCTTTTATAAGGATGCCAATAAAAACCCATGGTGGAGCTCATTTGGAGAATTATTAAAAGGCATAATTTGACCTATAATTATCCTTTCCCGCTCTTTTGCCGAGCACTTGACAATCTGCACACAGAACTTGTTCACAGTGGAGGCAATTATCAAGAAGTTATTCTTAGAGCCAAGAAAGACCAAAATTCAATCCGTTGTTGCTAGGAGAATTACAGTAGAAGTGGTGCTGCGGCGATATTCATTCTTTTCAACAGATGATTTATAGACGGAACAAGTGAAATGCTATCTTTAAACTGTCCAGGGTGGGGTCATTTGTCAAAATCTCTGGAGTTGTGTTGTTGACTGTCTGGCTTCCGATGAAGTAATTCAAACTGCACTTGTTACTCGGGGAGGAATGAAATGTCTAATTGTGGCTATAAGTTCTAAGTGATGAATCTGTTCCTGAATAGGAAAAGAGAAGCCAACCGACAACAACCCTCACAGGCCAGTTTATGAGGATAATATTTACAAACTGTCTCTAGTTTCTCTGCGAAAAAATGTAAATGTAAAGTGAATGTAGTGAATGCTAATTTATTATTTAAAAAAAAACTGTTATAGCTTGGCTAGCTATTGTTTTTTCACTCACAAATATTGACTTCCTCCTTGCAATCACCAACTTTATTAAGAAGTGGACGTACACAGCAAGAGTTATTTCAGCTATTTAACAATAAGGCATTTACTTTCTATCACAATTAAAAAGTCAAATCTCTCAAAATGAATTTATTCCATTAAGAATGTCAAATGTAGTCAACTCTTTTGAAGAACATTTGCGTTCAAGGCGGCCCAGTCCTGCTCATGCAAAGTCTGAGGGAGTACCTGGGATGCAATAATACATTTGAATATTTATATGTTTACAAACATTACAACATTTGCTAACCTCTTCTTATCTGCTGCTGTTCTTTGTCTGCTTCCGCCACCCTCCTCTTTCTCTCCCACTCTCTCTCTGCCCCCCGGCGTGCTCTGTTTCAGCTGAGGCGAAGTATCAATCCATGCATAAATGATTAGAGAGTTTTGTTACAAAAGGATTATCATTTCTATCCCTCCTGCACAAGTACCTTTGATCGTGTCACATAAATCGACTCACACACAGGGCACAAACACTCGCTACAGAGCAGGGTGTGCACATGCATTGATCTGCAAGAAGTGCCACCGCTGGTCAAAATTGCAAGTGTGTGTGTGTGACTGTGTGTGCGTGTGACCGGATCAAAGGTACTTGCACAGAAGGGATAGAAATGATAATCCTTCAGTAACAAAACTCTCTAATCATTTATGCAAGGATTAAAACTTTTCCTCTCCTCTAATGTTGCATCCCAGCGAAAGAGACAGAGAGACAGAACCCTGACATTATTAATATATGGATTAATTTTAAGCACAGTAGCTACCACAGCTGCAAACGCTGCTGAGAAGATAACCAACTTCAAAGACCGAAGCAACTCTCAAACAGGAACAGCATAGGGTCCTGTTTTAAACTTAAACTGTAACTTTAAATTGTCCCCCAAATTCATGAGAGGCTGTCAACTATGTGGAGCCTTAAGATTTGCAATAAAGCATTATGCAATTTGGTAAGAGCTTGAATTCAAAGAGCTTTATTTTAAGAGCATGGAATTACTCATGGTCAGTCAAACAATTTTTGCCAACATAAAAATCTTCTTTTTCTTCTTCACTTGGAAAGTTAACTTGACATGAAATGAAACTTTTAAACAACATTTGCATTGACATTTTCAGAGTTATTGCGAATAAATCTACTTATTACCACATTTTCTGTGCTCAAACTCTTATTCTGCTTTATTGAAAATCAGCAGGAATGAGAACTTTGGTGAGCAACAGTAATTTCCTCTAACCTGATTGTAGATGATCTACAGTGGGAGACAATATCAGTCCATAGACACGACTTCAACCCCTGCAGAAGTCAAGGATCATTAGAGTGTGTGAGTGTGTCTGTGTTTTTTTTCCACTAAAATGGAAAGATCTGTCTATATGACATTGTTTGGAACTGCTAAATGTGTTGAAATTTGCATCCCTGCTCGTAACCGTCCATGCACATTAGTGTAAAATCTGGAGTAACTTAACCACAGTTAATGCAATACATTTTATATATTTTGCTTATTTTTAATTGGAGAGAAAATACCTTTAATAATTACACCAAGGATCAGTTTTGATTATTGCATTCTATTGTGAAAAAAAGTTCATTGTTTGAAAAAGTAGCCAACTTGACTCTTGTCCTCAACAGCTTAGCAATGTTTCATCACTATGTGTTAACATTTAATGATGTAATATAAATCTAACTGTAGCCACATATTGCACATTTCATATGATCAACCAATATGCGACTGATTATACACCGACTGACTGTATCCATAGCTGCCGTTAGTGTTTTATGGGTCTATGTGTAATGGTCTACTTGTCAGATGACAGTATTTGTCAGTTTAGGTAACTTATCCAATTGTTTTAAGAGTGCATGAAATGATCTGAGCTGTGTATAAATTACTTATAAACAAGAGCTTACAGCCATACTAGTGGCTCTGTGAGGCTGTACTTATCCACAGCAGTGCTGTGAGCTAATGTGGGCATAAATACAGACCAAATTTCATGGCAATCCATCAAATTCAAGAGATTCACTCAAAATATCAAATGTCAACCTTGTGATAGTGCTAGTGGAAAAGTCAGGGGATCACTAAAGTCATTAGGGTTCATTATCTGTGAGCCATGAATATCTGTACGAAAACTTTGTGCCAATCTACCAAGTGAATGTTAAGATATTTTAGTAGCTATGTGAAAATTTTGAGGAAAAGTCAGGGGTTCAACAAAGGACATAGGACAGTGGTCTTCGACTACATTTGTCCGAGGGCCAGAATTTTGTGTGTGTGGGCCGCACAAAAAAAATTAGACTGAGAAGTTGAAAGTGCAGCTGCAACCTACAACTTTTCATCTAACTGTGACTGCTCCTTCTTGTTCCATTACTCCTTGCAATATTACAATACAATAAAATATTTTTGATGAACAATAGGAGTCAGCTTCAAACTCACCAATAAACACAAAGCAAACCTGCGACTACTGCTTCATAATAGAATTGAACGTGTGTTTCGCTACTTAAATGCTAATAATTTAAAGCTGCAGCAGTAGGAAATGTTCGGTTTGAAAGAGCATTAACTTAATACAGCATTTTTCCGTGAATTTCGCCTCATATAGCCAGTTTGTAAAACTGCAAACATAAATACTAAAATACTTTTATCATTGGATATTTAGGCCGATGGGAAGCTGTGATGGGCCGGATGTGACCCATCGGCTGCCAGTTGAACACCCCTGCACTAGGATTTATCGTCTGGGTACCAATAATATCTTGACTAAATTGAATCACAATCTATCCAATAGTTTTTGAAATATTTCAGTAAGGACCAAAGTTGTAGAGTGACCAACCAACAGACAATCATAGTAGCTATATGTGTGAGATGATGTTCCTTTGCTGTCTGTATCAATAGAAAAAAAGGGAGGGAAGCGTTATTAAAGTAATAAAGAAAACAAGGAGAGCCTAAGAGTTAGAACAAGAGATTGAATCTGAAAAATGGAGAGAAGAGTAAAAGATGGGGTGCACAGGAGAACAGGGGTGTGTAAGGGTTGATAAAAATACTGAAAGGCTTGACTTAACAGCTAAAAGTGTTCAGTCCCAAACTCTGTGTGCTCAGGTGTATGACACACATACACCTGAGCACACACAGTTGTTATGCTCCCTGTCCTTGCATGCTTAGATACAGAAAATCTTTCACAGTGAAGTGTGCTGAAGGACCTCATTACTGAACATGACTTCCGAGTCAAGTGGAAAGGCATGGAGGATTAGTCAGTGGTCTTCAACTCTTCCACGTTCAACCAAACAAGCAATTTCATGCGTTTTTTTTTTTTTTTCAAATCAACTCATATGAGTAAGCTAACCTCCAGAAAATATCAATGTTTAATCGGTCTTCCAAAATTAAAGAAAGGGTCCTATATGAGGCTTGGAAAAAGAAGAAGGGAAGCAGAAGGAAATATGTGGAATATGCAATAAATAAGGTACTTATTAAAATTAAAATATCTACAAGGGTTAGAAGAGCTACAGGATATATTGTTGAATAGAAATGTTACTGTGGGTACAGGAAGTAGCAAAGCAGAAAATAATGTGGTGGTGTATGAACATTAACATAATTTCATTCAATGTTAATGGTCTGAAAAAGTCAATTAAGACAAGCAAAGTGCTTGCACAAATGAAACATCTAGAGGGAGATATTTTATTTATGCAAGAAACACATTTGTCTAATTAGCAAAACAGTTTAATGCCCAGGTTTTCCATTAATCCTACCACACATCCAGAAGATGTGTTATAACCATAATAATTTACAAATGGCATTAGGGTGTAGTAAGGTAAAAAGTGCTGGTATTTGGAGATTTAATAACTCCCTCCTTTTAAAAACAACTTTAAAACAAAGCAAATTTGAGTGTTACAAGACTATATATAATGATACAGAAGCTATCCTATTCTAGCTAGGCTACAGGAAGGGGCAAAGGTGGTTCTAAGGGGTGAAATAATAGCTTATGCCACTTTTAGGAAAAATCCAAAAGAGAGTGCAAGAAAAACACCTTTAAAGAGGCTAAAGAAA
>NW_023339650.1:8922667-8955204 GCF_004916995.1 Morone saxatilis
AATGTTTTGTATATTTTGTAAATTGATTATTTTCTAACACTACATAAGAACAGAATATCACTCTTACAAAGGCAATATCACAGAAGGACACTTAACCTACAATCATACATTTAAAATACATAAATCTCCTCGAGGTTGACTGATACACGAATGAGTTTTACAAAGAATTCCAGTAAGACTTTGTTTTACTTAATGTAAACATGGCAGCAACATGGAACTCCGCTATTAAAACTGTATTACAGATACAAATCCTACATTGCTCATCCCAATCGGTCTTTTAAACACAGATCATAAACTTCAAAACTAGCTCCTCAAATAGCAAAGATTATACCACAACTAATAAATCCAGATCAAACTGTTCCCAAACTTTTTCATCTTGGGACTCCAGCTTACAAAAATATATCATTAATTTACAGAACATCTACATTTATAAACTACTGATATAGAAGATAGCAACAGATAACACACAAAACAAACTATTGAAACCCTACACAACTACAACAAACACATGACTTCCTATTACAGGAGAATTTCTTTTGACTGGCCCCATTACTAAGAATTCTTCAATAATTGCTCCTGCTACCTCCCCACAAAACACATTTAGGCCTCTCCTAAGGTAATGAAGACTTTTCTTGTATACAATGAATATTGTAATCTTTTGTCGTATATCATTGACTAATATTCACAAAAATTATTCCACTTTAGATTTTCTCCATTATTTGCTTTTTAGGTCTGTACAATTTTGATGAAGATATCAAGGGATATTGTAACATAATGTTTGAAGAGAACAAAATGGTGGTATAAGAAGTATAAGAATGGGGATGTGACAAATTGCAGACTGTCATAACGTGACATAGTTATGTGCTACTTCCTGTTTTATTTTGTAGTTTTCCTGCTCTTGTGTCTTGTGTTGCTTTACTTCGTGTCTTTCTGTTTTTTTCCCCCTCCAGTTTGATTGTTTGCCCCACATTGATTGTCTTCAACTGTGTCTTGTTAGTTTTCCCCTCACTATATATTGTCTGTATGCCTGTCTGTCTTTGTACCACCGTGTCATATGTTCCAGACTTTCCCTCGTGTTGCCTGATGCACTGGTTTTGGATTAGTGCCTGTCTGAGTCTGACTCTGTCTCTGCCTTTCCCCTTTCTGGATTAGTTTGCTTTTGTGGACTGACCTCCTGTGTACTGAACCCTATTCTGGCAAGTAAAGACTGTTTTGTTTTGTTTTTTCATATCAAGATTCTTCTGTCTCTAATTGTGCACTTGAGTCCAATTGCTTGTGCTGTAACATGCTCACCTGGTAATGAGTATTTACCAACACTGGCTAAGCCTACAATCGAACTGTAGTATTGAACCTTTTTATCCACAGCATGCACATACTGTATGTGTGTGTGTGTGTGTGTGTGTGTGTGTGTGCGCTAAGGGGGTACCTCAGTTGTGGAAAAACTCTTTTATGTAAACATGAAAAACCAAAAGTTTTTTGCCATAGTGTAGGAAACCTACACTTTTTCCCCGTTGACTTTATCAGAACTAGCTGTATAACTGCCATACTTGTCAATAAAACAACACAATAAAGGATCATGTGGTCTTCATGTTTTGACAAAGTTTCAGTAGATCTCAACCTAGGATGAGAATGGGTTACATCACTACATGACATAAATTTGACAAAGATCATGTCACTTAATGTGTTTTATGTCCCCTAAAATGTCGGACCTTGTTTTTATAGACTTGTGTCTGTGTAAAGTTTGTCACTGGTGTTTTCAAATTCCTCTATTGAAGATGGAAATGTCTGTACACTTCCCCAAAATCTAAGATCCAAAAGTACCCTGGCCTAGCTAGATTTGGTACATAACAAATTTGAAAGCCAACTGCTGTCTAATCACCCAAGTCCACCCCTTGAGATCTGCCTCTGTGTCGACTATGCAAATGCAACCGACAAAGAAACCTGAAACCTCCAGCGCAGATTGCGTTTGTCGGTACAGAGAGCAAGAACAGTGTGCAGTTTTTGGATGTAAACCTGACCCTGGAGTTCCCTCCAACTATCTACAACGTACTAACAATGTGAACTTAATGTAACGTTGTGGCAGATATTACATGTTTCAGACCCACTAACACTGTGTCAGCCACTGCCAAGCTATCATGCTAATAAACAAACACTTACTACACTTACCATTTTGATGCGTATCGGCAACTAGTAGACCTAACATACTACTCACCTGAGGGAGAAACATGTATGTCTACGTCCTTCCAATGT
Source organism: Morone saxatilis (assembly GCF_004916995.1). Classification (NCBI taxonomy): domain Eukaryota; kingdom Metazoa; phylum Chordata; class Actinopteri; family Moronidae; genus Morone; species Morone saxatilis. The sequence continues at coordinate 8,924,918 of NW_023339650.1, forward strand.
TTCCTCTAACACTAGGCAACAATCAGCCTAGACAGTGGTGGTGGGCAGGGCATTTATAGATCCAGACTCTCCCAATGAGGAAGAGAGTAGATGTGCTTCCATCCCTGTTTGTGTTTTTTTTAATACAGGTTAAACAAAATATTAATCCTAGCAGAGTATTTTTTATTTTTATTTTTTTTTTTTGACATAAAATGTGTCTGGAGGGGAACTTTAAATAATGGTAAAATATTGTTCACTATGTTGAAATACCTAAGCAGGTCTGAAGTATCTACAGGTTTATTTTCGGCTTTAATGAAATGAACTTGGTTGTGGTTGCCTCGGGGAAGAGAAATCAATTTAAAAATGTATTGTTTGCTATTGTAAGATATGGGATTTGTTTATGGGCTAAAATATTCTCCAAGATGTCTTAAGCTGTGCATTCCAAAACAAAACCGTTAATACCTGCCTTGATTTTGTATATAATCATTCCCATGTGTCCTATAGATATGGTGGGAATGGTAAAACATAGGACCCTCTCCGCACACACCAACAAAATCCTGGTGAGGCTGGTAGACTTCCTTTCCTTGAACATGTGAGTCATACACATATTACGTGGCTGTCTCTGGTACTCTTGGCTACTCTTAGGGGGCATTGGAAACTGCATTCTCTGCCTTTTTTATGAGAAGAATATAAAGTATGTTTAATAGGCTAGTGAGACGGTGTGCATGTGTGCTAGATCAGTTAGGATGGGAGTATTCTTACATTCACACCTCCCTTAACAGAGATAACATGCTGTAGCCAAGGAGCTATTCCTTTTTTTAATTTGGCTATGTACTGACCTGGTTGAGCCAATGATTAGTTTATAATTATCTAGGAACAGGCCAGAACACCAGCATCAGCAAGTTGAATTTTACTGTGGGCCTTAATAGTGAGATTCTAATCGAACCGTATCAACGTTTGGGAAAACACTTCTAAATGTGTCCCAGGGCAAGAACGACGTGAAAAGCTACTCTGGAACGTAGTTTGTTTTTTGCAGATGGAATGTTTATTTGAGCTTTGACATTAAGTGATTTTTCCACATCGAATCTTTTCAGCCACTGTGTCTGCAAAGGTAGTCTGTGAGTCAGTGTTAATGAAACAATTTCAGGTTTTAATCCCTTGACATTTGTCTTTGCTTTTCCTGGCTGTCTTGACTTGATCCTAAAGGGAAAATAGTTCCCAAACCTTGTCGTCTTGTACACTTCCAATCCACATTTGAGTAGTGTTCTTTATATTTTAAATGTGACATCTGTGTATTGGTGGCATGAAAGTCTGGCCTACTTGTGCGTGTGTGTAAGCAAGCAGATGTGCATGTGTCTTGAAAGCGGTCCCCTATGGCGGTGAGTTTTAAATGAAAAACAGATGTCTCTAGTTGGAGAGAGAATGAGAAAAATACACGCTGTCAAGCACAATCAATAATAAGAAAACTCACACAACCACTTGTGAACATTCAGTGGTTTTCTTGTAAGGAAAGTGGGACTGAATATATTTTATAACATTACCATTCTCGCTTGAATCAGTGTATATGGATAAGCTACACAAATCCACCAGAATCACTTCATTATACCATCTGTAAAAAGCCTCTGGAGAAGTTAATTTGGATGAACACCACAGGTAGAGAAAGTCGCTTCAAGGGCAAACCAAGGGGAAAACTAACCCAGTTTCATGCTTTTCCTTTGTAACTTTGAAGGCTGGCGATTTTACTCCCTCTATCTGCCCATCCATCCATTGTTTGTGTTGCCTTGTTGAACAGCAGCCATTTTGACGTGAAAGGTCACAAGTGTTACCAGTGATACTAATCAAGGTTCTGTTCCATTCAGGACAAATGGAGTCAGGGTGCTGCTGTTGTGCATGTTGGCTTAATGAAAGGACTTCTGGTAACATTTGTGTTTACCCTACTATTTCAAGTCAAAATGCCTGCTGTTTGGAAAAAATAATATCTAGCCATTTATTCAACAAAAACCTTAAATTAATGAGAAGCATTTAATGGATTTGATGTTGTTGACCCACTGTGCTGCATTGTATGTCTATTGCACAATTGATCCATGAAGAATTCATAAGATGAACCTAGGTCTGGACTCAATATATATAAATATAATCAGACAGTTAAGCCTACTATTGAGTCAAGCGCTCCATTGTTTCTCTTGGTATTGGTAGTGTCTTTCAGTTTAACACTGAGCCATAAGCACTGGGTGGCAGCGCTGCTGGCTGCTGTGCCCAGATCATTAGTTCATTAGATCATTAGACTTAGCCACTGGCATCCAGCATTGGTAAGCCAACAAACTGAGTTACCATGCTGCAGTGAGTTTCCTCCATGCACTGTTAGTTTTTGTCAAATTCTGTTGCTGATGCCAGGAGTTACAGAACTTTAACTGTGAAAGATGCATAAACTTAAAGAGAGAACCAGTGCTATTATGAACACAAGGGCAGTTATTTAAAGATGCTATAATCAAAACGTTATATTAACAATGGGCCACGTTACTGCGAGTATGTGAAAGGGGTTGTTTGTAGTGACAAACCCACAGAGAGTTATCACCTGACTTTGCAGTTCCCCTCAGCTCCATGGACTGTTTCAGCATATTTCATCTCATTGTTCCGATATTCTTCCCTGCAACTTTAATGTTTTGCTCCACTCTCACTGCTCTCATCAGCATTGTTTTCAGCCACAGCAGGCAGCTTTTCTTTTTTTTTTCAGTGTACAAGTTCTGAAAACCCATTTTATGCTACTTGCCCTATGGCAAACAGACAAAAGGCAAACAATGTTAGCAGCTGGTAAACATAATGAAGCATTTAGCTGCTAAAAACCTAAAGGTTTATTGGAGACTAAAAACAGAGCTAAGAGGGAGTGACTGTTCATTCATCAGGTGGCTGGAAACTAGACTCCAAACGAATAATAATGTTGCTCCATATCTGCTGGATGTGGAAATAGGCAACTGTTCGCTAAGAAGTTTGAATATCAATTTAAATATGTCAGTGTTGTGTTTACAGCTTGTTTCCGCTGCCTCCATGTGGCCAAAAAGGGGTGTGTGTAGATTCCACTGTAAACCCACATTGCAACTGGTTTCCACGCTTGGTGCTTAGGGGCGAGTAGGGGCCGAATTCATTACGTCATCGAGGGGGGATCTCTTTGCAGCCAAGGACCAGGCTGGGGTGAAGTGGGGATCTGCTGCGAATCTGTATGGTGTTTAGTGGTTTTTGTCATCTAACACTAAATTGGTGGTCAGTATGTGCTGATTCAGTGTGGTTATAGTGACTGAAAGTGTCCTAACTGCACAAAAAGTTTGACCAAAATCAATAATAGGGTTTTCTTCTAAATTAGGCCAACATTTACGTAAGATTGAATTAACATTCACAATAATGATGGAAAAGGTTTCTTTAGGCTTCTCACACAGCACCACACAGCGCCACAAATCCTCTGCCAGCAACCGAGACAAATACTTTTCTGCTTAGCCAGGGCTGATTTTTAGCTAGCACAACACATTTTACCCCAATACACTGTTGAGAAACAAGATCCACTGACGGTACATAATCTCTCCCTCTTTATCTGCCTCTCTTTCTATCCTTTTCTATTTTTCTGATATATTTTTATATATATTTTTCAACTTTTTTGTGCTCTCCCACTCTCACCCCCTGTTTCTCTTATTTCCATTTTCTCCATTTCTGCTTCACAATCACAAAAGCAGCTCAAATACAGAAGGAATAAGCAGGTGAGCTGTTAGAGAATCTTTCTCCTCCCTGATATTTCTCTGCAGGATCTTCATATAATGCATCCTTTGCCTTTTTCTCTTGTGTTCAATAGGCTGCTTTTAAGATCTGGCACCGGATCAAGTTGTTTAAGAGGAAAACAATACGGCTGTCTACCTGTCTGTGTCTGTGTGTGTGTGTCTCAGTGTCTTTGTGCGTGTTGTGTATAGGCATGCACACCTGCCTCTGGGTAGTGCTGTGTGTGTGTGTCTTTGCCTGCAATGTGTGCTTCTTTCTGATAGGGGTTTCAGTCGTCTGTAACGGCTGAAATTGTATTTGCTAATGGAGCCATTTTGGGACAAGCAGGCTCAGACAGAAACAGAGCTATCTGACCCAAGATAACACCTTTGTTTGTTGGCATTTCTTCCCATTGCTGCACCTAATTCATCAGACATTTGGACTGTGCTGTTTATTCTCTATTAAACTCACATAGCATTAAAAATTCAGTTCAGTTACACTACATCTCATGTTTCTAGGATCCATTTTATCAGTCATAATAACCTGAAATCCCTTGAGCAAGGCACTTAATGCTCCCACTGCTCCAGCAGGGCAGTTCAGTAACAAACAATAAAAAATGATTTTCCCCTAGGTTTGAACGTGTGTGTGACTGTGTGAATATAAAACAGGTTGATGCTCAACAACGATACATGAAAAACTTTTTCGTGCATAAATACAGGTGGGGGGGAAGCAAACTGCTTAATTTTGGGTGAGTTCATCCTATAATGGTTCCCTGTCCTAATTGCTAATGCCAATCTCAGTATACAGATAATGGTATTTATTCTCATGGGGGATAATGATGGATCATCGGTTCACCAGTTCAGTGCATTTGCCATAAAAAGCATTACCACCTGCCATTAAATTGCTAGCAAGTGACATCTGCAGGCACATCTGGAGTTTAAAAGTGGTTTGGTATCAGCACAGCATCATATAGCATTACGCAATATTGAGTTACCACCTACACTTCCAGTCCAATTGGGTGAATGGGGAAATCTGTTCTAAGATGAGAACTCAAGAGTCTGAAAAAGCAACAATTTGCATAGTAACTGATGGTATAAAATTAAAACAAAATGGTATTTTGTTGACAGATATACTGCTAGTCCCTAAAGCCCTTATTAGACAGCATTACATCAGTAAAACAGATGTTAGAAATGCTCAGTACTGTATGTGAAAGACTCCGAATGATGACCTTTGGGTATTAACTTTTTAAATATGCTGTTCCAAATTAGGTTTTCAAATACACTTTGACACATAATTTTCTAAAACTGATGACTAAATAGTAGACAAAAAAGATAAATATATAAAAAGGTTTATATACACTGGTAGCTAAGCAAAATATTGCAAATAAAATATTGCATTTCCCAATTATACAGACGTGTATATAGTATAATGTATTCTGCAGTAGTTGATACCCCCCAGTTTTACTCCTTAGTGGCAAAAGGCCCCTGGCATTTATATTAATAAAAATAGTAGAACATGACTGTGAAATTATCCTGGTCTCCCAGCTTCCTGATTATTATGGTGTTATTGCCAATCATATATATAGTGGAATGGGTCGTCCCTTCACCTCCAAAGTAATTGAATAGGTCTCTATCTTTCTTCTGCCCTGGTCACTTTCCCATTAGCGCCACACTCTGCACTGAAATGAGTCGTCAGGCTTCCCAATTGGAATTACCTGGGACAAGACATTACCATCATTGGTGGAAATATTACATCGTCATAGTTTTAATAATATAATGGTGTGGGTGAGGTGGTGGTGGTGAGAAGAGGTGAAAATGATATTGAAAGGTATGGTATGAGGTGAGTTTGAGTTCATGGTTGAAATAATGAGGGTGTTAGGTGAATTAATATTTTTAGGTCGGGGATGTGAATACATGAATGTGAAAGGTAGCTCTTATAAATTCCTATCTACCAAATCTATGCATATTTTAAAATGTGAGATGGCTTGGCTAATCTCGGAGGAAAATATTGCTGTAATATTGAGAAGACTAGGGTGCCCATTACATTTTTTATGCTGCTGAGTAATGTACCCATTCTTAAATGTAATTGTGAAAGTTACACCCTTACAAAGGGTTGAAGTTTAGGTTCAAGGGACTAAGTACTATAATATTACAAAGGGAAAATTACTATGCAGCAAAAAACACAGGCAGAATCAAATCCTTTTTCTGTGCTTCTTCTTGTTTTTGATGAAATTGATTCAAGTTCCTTAAAATGCAGAATGTTACTAAAAAGAGTAAACAGAAGCAGTATTGACTTATTTATCTCTTGGGAATATTTTTCTTAATTTTACTATTATTATCAGTCAAAGAAAGACAATGAATAACATAACTGTTTTGTGTTAAAACCCGGCATCTGTTGACCTGAAAAGTACAGTTAAAACAGAAAGATTATAAATTTTTCAATTATGCGTCAATGTTGTTGTTGAAATTGCACAGTAGGGTCAATGCAGTGTGAGAAATTGGAACAATACTGTAAGTGTATGTATTATGTATTCAGTGGAAAATTTTATGGGCTGCACTGGAGAGATTTGGCAGGAGGATGTAAGGGGAGAGAAGTGTGTGTGTGTGTGTGTGTGTGTGTGCTTGGAGGTGGGGTACAGGAAGAAGTGGGAGCAGGATATGGGATTTTAGACTTGAGGACTGCAGCAGCACAAGGGCAAAAGGGCAACTGTCCATATTTGGTGGTAGCCAGCAGGCAGCCAATCATCACAGATTAGGAGGCATCACGACCTTCAGCCTCCAACGAGAAGTAAAATCCTGGAACAAATAGTGCATACGTGCACACACACACACACACACACAAACACACAGACTTTCTCTCTGAGACACACATTAGTTGAGAGTAAGGACAAGCTGGTAAAGAAAGCCTTGGATTTGCTACTATAAATCCAGCTTATGGACGAATGGCCACCACAAACAGAGAAAATGCCTTCACAGCAAAATCACAAATGCTGAGGGCTAGAAAGAGCAGGAGAGTCTGTTTTGGACTTTGCGGGAGAGAGTGATAAAGACTGGAGCGGTGACAAAAGAGGGGAGGCATTTCAATGAAGAAAATAAATAAATGTGGTGCATGAGAGAGACTAAAATTTTCCTGCTTACCTTCTTTTGGGTAGCTGAGTTTGGAATCATGGCATGGCCTCTCCAAGTCTGGTTCCACATTATCATCAGGTTAAGGGAGGGAAAACCATGCAGATGTTTAAACAAGAATTTTCAGCCATGGTTCTGTAAAGCACTGTTGCCTTTCCTTGAGCTAAATGCTAACTAGCACTGCAACGCAAACACATAAGGGCCCCCCACAGCTAAACCTGAGTGGGCCCCTAAAAGAGCTTCGCGAATTTTACCATCTTTCATAGTGAGGATACTTATTTGTCTGGGGCACATTGGGCTCTCCCACACTTGGCACATATCTATTTGTTTTATTTTTACAGTCAGTCAGTATTGTTTCTGAAAATATATATAGACAATATAATGATTATGTAACAGTATTTTTATTTTTTTTTAAGTAATACAAAACGGGTTAATTTTTTAATAATTAATTAATAGATTTTTTCTACTTATACTTTTATACTGTAACCCATTACTGGATAAAAACACCTTACTCAAGGTTCTAGAGGAGTTTTGAGTTTTGAGTGTAACAACCATAAAGACAACACAATTGCATTTAGTGACGCTTTTAGTTTGATTATGAATGGCAAAACAGTGCAACTTGTATCACTTTCACATTAATATGAAAAATTTTACTCAAAACCACAATTATCAACCTCATGGTGGCGCTAGCAGGAAAGTAAGGGGATCACAAGGCATTAGGCTATTTCGTCTAGGGAATTATGAATGTCTGTACAAAGTTTGTACCAATCCAAAGTAAATGTTGAGCTATATCTCATTATAAGTGAAAACATGGACGTGCTGTTGCCAGTGGGAAAGTCAGGGGATCACTCATAAGTCATTATGATTCATGTTAAGGACACCATGGATCGCTACCAGATTTTGTGGTAATCCATCTAATAGTTGTTGTGACATTTAACTAAAAAACAAAAATGTCAACCTTATTGTGGAGCTGGAAGAAAACTCAAATCTATGTTTGTACAAAATTTTACTGCAATCCATCCGATACTTGCTGAGAGATTTTCACTCTGGACCAAAGCAATGGACAAGGCCACGTCATCTTTCAATTATCCTATAGTTAGCGTATAATGTCATGAATTTCCTCTTCACTGTATAATTTTATAGAGCACATTGAATGAGGGACATCCTCACTCAGATCTGAGGCCAATCACAGTAATTCCATTTTGATTAGCCATCTCTTAGTGCCTTGGCCACACCTGCTCGGACATGCGCCACCACCCCGCCCCCTCGTTAGGGAGAGAGCGCTCCATCATTAACGAGACGCCCAATAACCACAGTGACCTAGTAACACATTCCCAAAACATTCCATCAGTCAGTAGAGCATGGGCATAAGATCATTAACGGAACGCTCATTAATTACAAGGCGATGGGATTGGCTGGGTTTGGGGTCGCGGTGGCACTTGAGATGATAAAGGATATGGCTAATGTGATCAGTCATTAGCATTTAACAGTAGGCAACTGAGATGAAACATGCTTTATAATCATCTCATCACATGCGAGGGTGAAGTGAGTAGAACAAGATGATGCAAAGTTCTGTAGGTGGAAAGTATTTAAAGGAGCAGGGTAGGAGGGAGAAAGCATGGGAGTAAAAAAATAAGAAGCGATCACAAGGAGAGAAAAGCAAAAGCAAGGAAGGGAAGGAGGAAGTAGAGAGGGAAGGAGAGAGAAGTTAATGAGCTCAACAGCTTTTTATTATTTCAGCTCCTGTGCAGACTTTAATGTTCTTTACAGGTCTCTGGCTCAAGCAGTTGTCCTTCTTTTTATCACATACTGAAAATGCAATTAGTGTTTTCAATTTTCCAGGCCCTTCTTCTCCACTCAGTCATAAAGCGAGACCAGGTAATGTCCAAAAATATTGCTTCATAAACATAATTGGATGACTGCTTTCACATTAAAAAAATAATAATAATATGTTTCACCTTAATGTAAACTCTAAGAGATCAAAATCTATTACTACGAGCTGAGCTAAACAAAAAAATTACACTGTATGCTCAATTGACACGTCAATTGACATTGACAAAACCAGTTCAATAAAGTACTTAAATCAACATTGGTATTCAAGAAAAGTGTTCTTACCCATCCACAAAGTGCAGGTCATATAAGTAACTCCCTACTTGATGTATCGCACAATTATCTGAAGAGCTACTTTTTCAATCTGCTTCCAAGAACACCTTCCTAAGTAGACGTCAAATTTTTAGAAATACAACTATAGCGCACTCTTGTTTTGTTATGTCTATGTAATGTATATGTTTGGTTGATTCAGTCATAATTTATGCTCAACTCACTCAGTGTGTCATTGTCAGTTCAGCTTAGCAACGGCAAAATGTACCGAAATATGATTGGCAGAAGGAAAATATGGAAATGATTCATGAGATGCATGTAATTATATTCTTTGCACATACACACCTATACAGTTGTGGTGCTACTAAGTACATTTACTTACTGTACTTAAGTACATTTTTGAAATACATGTACTTTGTATTTAAAATTTCCTAGTCCAGAGATTATAAGAGCAGAATTTGCATATTCATAGAGTCTGGAATTTTTAATGAATGGAGTAAGCGCCCTTTTAAGGATTTTAATGTGGAAATTATATATGAATATTTGGAGGGGAGCTTGAAGTAACATTTTGAAAGCTAGGCTCGTAACAGAGAATTTCTACACTGTGGTAATGCTACTTTTTATTAAATAAAAGATGAGTAGATTTTCCACCACTCCACCTAGGCAGCCAGTCTAGCAGTGTGACAACCTTAAGGCCATGACCCTATCTGTTGTTGCCTCTTTCTTTCTTTTGTTGTCGGCCTTTTTTCCCCAAGAGTCTGTGGTTGGCCTCATTGTAGCCTTCAGTGAGATTGGCTGCACCCCCAAAGGAACATAGAAAGCTCACTTTCTAGTTGACTTTCACTCTTTTAGCCTACCCATCACATGTTCCTGTCTGAAGGGTGAGCATCCAGGCCCCTTTTGCCTTTGTTTTGTTCTCCTGCTTGCTTTATACACTCACCACTGTGCACATGCCTGTCCAAGCATGCAAATGACACCTACAAAATGGGAAGTTAAAAGCAGCTGCTGTGGTTAAAGGAAAGTCTCCATCTTCGGAACATCATCCTGCAACCAAAGGCTATAGACTGGTAGTGTCTAACACATCCCCCATCACCCATGTTCTTCAGGACAGTACCTGCCATATTTTTATAGGTGCAAACTCACTTCATGACTTCTGACTGAGCAGAAAATTACTGTGACCACACCACTGATATGAGGCCACTGTCTTGAAATCACAGCATATCTGTCACATATGATGATGATACTTAATAAGACTGACTCGTGTAAAGTTGTAGGTATTAAACGTCCAATGTATAACATTTAGGAGGATCTATTGGTAGAAATGGAATATAATATGTGTAACTATGTTTTCACTAGTGTATAATCGCCTGAAAATAATAATCATTATGTTTTTGTTCCCTTAGAGTGAGCCTTTAATATCTCCAGACGCCCCAGGTTGACTTCCATGGTGGCGGCCATGTCAAACTGCCATGGTTCTACAGTAGCCCAGACCAGACAAACCAACCACTGGCTCTAGATAGGACAGCTCACATTTTTCTTTGTGAGTTTAGCGACCAGTGTAGTTTTTCCTTTGTGAGTGAAAGGGGTGGGTGAAATACCGCCCCAGCCGGTTGTCAGCCAGATTAATGCATTCGTTCAATTAAGATAAGGATGGGCCTCTCATGGAACTGTCATAGAATAGCCGGCAATTCTAGGCAGCTGCATCTGTATAACTTTAAGATGATGATAAAGAATCATTGGTGTGACTCCAGCAAGAAAAGCTAGGGATTGTTTTAGGCTTGGCCCAAATACTTTAGTCCAGATCCAAGTACTGTATGTTTCTTGAGCTGTTTGGGAGAGCAAGCTATTACATTTAGATGTTATACTGAATTACGTTATTGATACATGCTGTATTTATACTGCATGTCACGTTACACCAATCACTTTATTTATTTCAACCTCATAGATGTTTGTGTTGCATTAGAATATTTTAGCATCACATAGGTGAAGGCTTAAATGTGCGTTGAAACTCTGCCACTTTGTTTCTATTTATCTTATCTGTGCTACACTCGTGCCACAGACAGAATATGCAAAAACTTGCTACAAGCCAGTTCCTGACCTTATCAAACTGTATTAAAATGAACATCAGCAGCACATGAGAATTCTAATTTTAGAAATGTTTAAAAAATATCATGTTGGGGAATGAAAACGCTTAATGTCTTTTCTAGGTCAAAACAAAAAAGTTTGCACCACATACTTCTCATAAGAATGCATTTATTCCCAACTTCTTTGAAGTTGTAAGTAACTTGTACGTAATCATGTTGTTTAACCAAGACATAATCATTGCGTAGCTTCCAGCAATGCTGATGTGTAAACAAAAATCCATCATAGGCATCAGCACTATTCTAAAAATGTACAACAGCATCTACTGAATAACATTTTCATTATCTGTGCTGTAGAAAATGCAGTATAATCATATGAAAGGATGCAGCCCACACATGAACATAATCATTCCTGTAATGAGATAAAACATCAACTTGATTGGACCAAAATGCCATTCATTTTTCCAGCACAGAGCCCAGTCCAATCCTGTTTGTCTTTGTTTCTTTAAGGTTCTTGCTTTGCACACATAATTCAGAGATACACATAGATCCAGTGGTGTAGTACCACCACCCAAAAGAGGAGAATCAGTCAATAAATAAGGAAAAACAAATCCTCCTTATAAAATTAAAACTGACAAATCTCCTATTTCTAGAGGAAAGTATCCCAACTAAAGATAGGTTAGGGTTTAAGTCAATATATGTTTTTGTGATTAGAGCATCTTGCATGAAATGCAATCACTTATGCAGAATAGTTGCATTAAAATGTACAGTCATTTGTAGGAGACCAGGTTGAATCAAAACTAACACAAATCAGCCCTTGAGGTAATAACTCTGGTAATTTATTTGAAAGGCGAAAACTGCCATCATTTCCACAAAATTCACCCTATAGTCAGCTGCAAATTTTTACCCAGAGTGTGCTGAGACAGCCTGTGGATGTGAAGAACATTAATTTGAGTTGAGAGAAGGAAACCTATTGAGAGTGTGGGTGCAGAGTTGAGAGGACGACCGAGAATGAATAGCAGACGTGTGAACTGAAGAGATAAGGTATCTGATCTCTATCAGTTGTATTACTCCTTTGCTCTGCCCCCCTCTTCTCCCTTCTTCTTCTTTTCCTCTGCTCCTCGCTGATTCCTTTAGGCTCATTTAGTTAATTAAGGCCATGAAATGTTTCAGAAACCAATTATGCAGTGACATTATTAAAAGACCACCCTTCCTTGTAAGTGCAGATTGTGTCTGTCTCTTGTCTTCCAAGAGAAAGGAAACTTGTCTTACCTAAGCGGCCAATGAAATAGGGTTTGGATTTATACAGTGAAGTGCAACATCAGCAACTTTCAGTTTCCTTTGTCTATTTTCTTTTTCACTTCACTTGTGATTCCACATTATCTTTTATTACTATATTACTTGAGAAACTCTTACGTGGCAGTGACAGACCTCGACATTCTTTGCAACTGGATTTCCTATTAGGGATAAGAAGGGCCTGACATCAGATTACAGAGTATGAATGGGCATTGATAGGATCTCTTGTTAATTTGGGGGGGAGTGGATATGGCAGGTTGAAACCAGAAGTTGGAGATTTCTACTAAATCCTCCGGACACTGCTGAGATTGAAAGGGGAATCCATCTTTAGTAATATGCATAGTTATGGATGTGAACAATAAAGTTTATTAGTCTGGTTGCAGTACAGGGGCATTTTATTTCCTCTGCATAACATTAGTGACTCCAACCATTAAAAGTGAGTGTATGAATTATACACACAAATGTTACTCTTTGTCTTTAACTAATTGAAATACTGTTGTAACAGCATACCTTACCTTACTGATAAAATGTAAACATGTACAGTGTATGTGCAGCACAGTGGAAAATGTGTGTGAAAAAGTATATTCCAAAACTCCAGATTCCAAAACATACATGGCTTTTCTTTTATACAATGAGCCCTTCGGTTCATGATCCTACTTATAGGCTGAGCAGCGAAAGACAACAGTGTACCAAGTCAGGGATGATTAAGGGAATTTGCTCACACTAATCAACATTCTGCATAAGTTACAGTGATTTGTACAACATGCATAGTGATTTGTATTGTAGTGCTATGATATGTTTGAAGGGAGAGAAGCAAGGAGAGTTTCACAGAAGTGCAGATGTTGATTTTCCTACTTCTAGTGCTATTTTGAGAATATGCAAATAATCCCTGGAACGATTGACACCAAAGGTCGTTAATTAACATAAGTCAATTCCACTGTGCTTCTTTTGCGAGTGAAATGTAGCTGCATTCTACCTTCTCTCTCTGTACACGTACAATGCAAATGAAAGGCAGTCGCTTGCAGTATGGAGCAAGAAGCAACTGAAATAAATTAAGAGTGCTATGGGATTTAAAGTTTTACTTTATTTTTTTAATTGTAGATCTCAGATACGATATATACTACATACATATGTTAAGTGGCTGTAATATATTTTATTAATCACCAGTTTGCTTATTGCTTGCATACATCCATTCACTCTGTTGAGTCATGGGAGGCTGAACACTTTCCCAGTGAGAGGCCTTGACAGTTCATCTTTCTATTTATAAAATATAGTCTAATGAAGAAGATGATGGTGAGATGAGGTGAGATCACAACATATTTCCAGCTCCACATTCCTACAACAGAGATCTTCTGAAGGGGAATGTATACTTACTTTACACTCGCACTTTTTTGCTCTCAGTGTCTACTCTTCTTGTTCTATCACTGTTGTACTGAATGAGTCAATAGGATTGAGGACCCAAATGCAGACACTGAAGCAGACCAGGTCGAAGAAAAAGGACTTTACTAAACCAATGTTCAAAATTAACAGGCTTACATTCATGCATGAGAAAGCAGATAATAAATCCAAGAGGAGAGGCAAGGCAGGCAGCCGGGCAAAACACAGGTAGCAGACACAAGGCAGAAAATCTGGAACAGGAGTAAAACACACACAAATGCACACTGCTTGCCAGATGTGAAACTGACAAAGGGAAAGGGCTGGTGAACTGGTTTTATACACTGAAGGACCAATGATATAATGAGAGGCAGGCACTGATGACTTGGGAATGTGAACAGATGATAAGGTGTAAGCGGTGGGAGTCAGGTGACCAGCATTGGTGGCATAGACTGAGGACATCTAGTGGACAGGTGGAGTATGGGATGTTCCTCAGAAATGAACTGTGGGCCTAGGGGAGGTTAGACGTGGCTGGAGGCGACAGAGGGGCAGACTGAGCAAAATAAAAACCACTGAGACAGCCATCTTTACAACTGCATGTAAGCCATAACACAGCACTGAATGCAGTCATTTCATGTTGTTTCTCTGGGGTTTGAACAGTCATTCTGGAAATGTAGCAAAAATGTAATGGAAAAGTAAGTGTATAGGGACTTTTGCAGCTCAGCGAGTAAAAATCACCTCTGTCTACAGTGGGCTCGCACTTGTTAATGGTGATGAATTCAAGCTGTGAAGTAATTGGTCTGAATGTCACATTTATTGCAGGGCTAGCAACAATGACACAGCAAAATGGACCACCCAAGTGTTGCTGACATTTCCAGATCATGTCTGGTGCTTGGATTATGCGCCATCTTCATGAGCTCTTCAAGGCCATTTTCAATACCGGCCTAGTATTATATACTACAGAAACCGAGAACGGCCATGGATTTGTTTTATTTTTATTGCGTACTGTTATGTCGAGATAACGAATTAATATATTTCGTTATCTCGAACTAAACAAAGATCCTTATCTCGACTCGGTGATAAACAAACTTAATTAATGTAATAATGTGTTTGTCTTGACTTCAAACCAATGCGCTGCCACGAACGGCTTCCGTCACTTAAAGGTTGGCAGCTACCAATACTATCCAGTGGCTACGGAAGCCGTTCGCATTAGTTTAAAGTCAAGACGAACACATTATTAATTAATTCGTTATCACGATATAACAGTGCATAAAAAAAAAATCCATGGCCGTTCTCGGCTTCCGTAATACTAATATCCATATAATATGCATATATTGAGGTTTCATTCCCTATATTCAGACTTCCATTCAATATATTCGAGTTTCATTCAGTATATTCCGTTATATGTAGGCCTATAGATATTTACACACACACACAGACAGACAGACACTCAGCACCTGCAAAGTAAGCAAAGGGCGTGCAGACCATAGAAGAAGAAGAAAATCACAGAACCTAGGGCATTGCCTGTGTGTTACATCATCATGGCCCAGGCTGTCCAGGTGTGCAAGGAGGAACACAAAGAAGAACCGGAAAATGGAGCACAATATAGCGTCTCAGGTACTCAGACGTCGACTTGTTTTCATGTTAGAGAAGTTAATGCTAACGTTAGCTACGTCAGCTAACACTTTAGCCAAAAGCTGCTATTAGCTGAGAGTCTAGTGCTACAGTATTTTTATTCAGGCTTCAGTACCAGCTTTCTAAAAGGGTTTAACAACTGAGGAGTCTTTGTTTTTTTTGGAGCTTAACCATGCCAAGCTTAACCATTTACCACGGCGTTAGATAGCCCAAAAGCTAACACAGTCTTAAGGTCTCATATATTACTTTTCTCATGACATTTTAACTTGTCCAACACAGGTGTAACTAATCACATTAATTACAGCTGCATCCAGGTGTGCCAGTTAGGGCTCTGGTATTGTGAATGCTCTCTCACTGGCATTGGTCATTGGCATGTCTAAACGCTAAGGAGCCAGAATTAATGTTATTAGTTACCCCTCTGCTTTTGCTGATATGACAAATCAAAACATTTGCTGTGGGAAAGCTTGACTGTCAGTTCAGCCAGATGTTACAGCTGACAGACATATCATATCATATCGGCTCTTTTTCTTTTCTTTTTTGCCAAAATACACAAATTATTACGAAGATGTGTTTTCTTCCCACCCTGGTCCTATAGCTTGATAGTGACAGGTCTGGTTTATGGATGCCGAAGTGAATAAAGAGCTTTTACTATGCCTCGCTTTGCCTAAGAGTGTCTGAAAAACTGTTTCCCCTAAGACAATCAAAGTGTTTGATAAAAATGAACAGGACGGTGAGGGGTTAACGGACAGCTGTAAGATGGAGCTTCCATACTGTAGTTTGTGTAGGTATTTGTAGTAGGTATAGTAAGCCTTTCATAAAGACGGCTCCATGTATTTAGCATATACATGTGAATTTGAACATTTATATTACATATTATATTTGAGATTATTGGAGGTTACATTTGCCTATGAATAATTGATTATATAAAATGTATCTCATAGTGAAACTGCACTGTGTTTGCACAGTGCTAATAATGTCTTTATATGGTACAGTGGCACAAGGACTTGGATAGGATTGGATTTATCTACGTATATAGTACTGTATGTGTGTTTTACATTTGCAGTTCAAGATACAAGCTACAGGAAGTCGACCTCCATGGGACAGCACTCTGCTGCATGTACGTTTTTTAAATTTCATAATATTGCTGCACTTGCAGTGTGAAATATATATGTAGTATTTTACATAGTCTGTGAAAAGCACACTCATGGTAAACATATAATCAATGAAGAATTGAAGGGAATCTTGCCCCTATTCTAGTGAGTTGGTAGCTATGTTAAATGTTAGTAGTTAGTAGAGTATGAATCTTAATTTGAGGAGTCCTGTGTGTAGTGTTCTATGTACAATCTCAGTTTGGAGAAATGTAGAATCTTTGTTTTTAATTGGCTGTGGTAGTGACCCTGAGAAGTGATAGTTTCACTGGGATATACCTGTTAGAAATAAATAACAGCTCACTACTGTGTATATGTGCAGGTAGCTTCTCCACACACTACAGCCACTCTAAAGTCTGCAGACATCCAATCAGCAGCAACGTCATCTACAATGAGTCCACCAAGACAGCAACTCTGCATCCTTCTGACGGCCAGAGCTTGTCTAATAAGGTAAGGACATGGTTAGCTGGCAACAAACTTGCTCAAGAAAACCAAAAGTCTAAAAACTTTCTTTCCCATTTTGTAAAACTACCAAGTTACATGACTCCTGGCAGGAATACATAGGATCATACGACGGTATTGTGCCCGAAATCTGTGAAAACTCTGAACCACTATTTTAAAAATAACCCCACATCTGCTTGCTCTGGAGTTATTGCAAGACCTATTTAAATTTTTATGTGTGAGCTTTCTCTAACCTAAAGAATGGCTTTTTTTTCTCTAGGAGAACTATGTTTGTATCGTTTTACTTGACTATGCACCTTTTTCTATGGTTCAAACACAACAGAATTTGGTGTATACAGTTTGTTGTTTGTGTTCTGCCTCTTAATGCACCAGGGATAGTTATGCAGCTAAAACATTTGCTCATTGCACTTCAGAAAAGTAGAGTCTTGTGTCATACATAAAAAGCTTCTCTTTCCCTTTTTATTGTCAGTAGGATAGTTTCCTCCTTTACTTGAGACACCTGAAACAAATTAAGCTTGTACACCAAATAAAAGGGGTAGTTTTATTCTACTCTGTGATTGAGTTTGCCACAATAACTCTGTAATTGGAGTTCCCTCGTTCTTTTATTTTCTCCACAGCAGTGAATCACTCTATAGACCACTACTGAATGTCTCCCTGGGGTAGCAGTTTGGTCACATCATTCTCCAACCCTCCTATTTTATTGGGTATTTCAAAACTGAATTCCCTTTTCACCTCAGACCACTTACATTGTTTATCCAATCATTTTCTCTCCAGTGTATATTAAATAGAGTCCAGTATTTTATCTACTTTATTGTGCTGAGTCAGGATCTGTAATAATGCACCTTATCATCTCAATAATTTCTTCTCATAAAACAGATCACAGATTCCTATCCAAGTCTTGTTCACGTCTCTCCAGAGAAGGTGTACTTAAGAGAACTGTTTAGCACAAAAGACCTTCCTCATATTGTTTGTGAGAGAAAAAGGTGGTCCCTTTTCTAATAATTCCACAAACACTACGTGACATTACCTCAGAGCCTTATTTTCTCTGTTCTACAGTGGATAGAAAACAGCTGGGAGGCAGCCAGGATAGCAGCTGTCTGTGGAAGTCACTTCTTTCTCACAAGCGTTTTACTTAACAAAACAGCCTTACTCGGGAGATTCATCACAGCTGTCGTCAACTTTTTTTGTTCAAAATCTATGTGCCATCAGTCATCACTGTTTTTTTTTTTTTTTTGATGAGATGAATGATGGCTGTAAATTACCATGCATGACATATTGACAAACCCATTTGCAGTCCTTGTGGAGAAGAGCACTGTCATACAGCAAAAGGCATGGCAGAGGGGTGGATGGAGTAATCAACAGGCAGAGGAGGGAGACGGAGAAAATGAGACAGGCAGACAACAAAAAAGAGGAAGGGAGAGAGGAGAAGTATATGAAGAAGATTATCCTTTGACATATCCCTGACCACAGAAACAAAGTCATACTTGACATTTTGTCGCTCTATGGCAACCACCACTTTTGTCCAGGCTAAAATATCTCAACAACAATTGTATGATGAATCCTGCTGACTTTGGTAATCTCCTGACTTCTCCTCTAGTGTCACCATGAGGTTGACATTTGTGGGTTTTATATGAAATGTCTTGACAACTATTGGTTGGATGACCATGACGTGGTACATTTTGCTCCCCACAGGATGAGCTAATTGCATTCCCATCAGCCTCAGCTGTATTTAAAATAAAACTAAAATGCTAAACTAAGATGGTGAACATTATAAGCATTATACCAGCTAAACAATAGCAGGTTAGCATTGTCACTGTGAACTTGTTAGAGTGCTGATGTTAGCATTTAGCTTGAATACCGCTGTGCCTAAGTACAGCCTCAACAAGCTGCTAGTGTGGCTGTAAACTCTAAAGATGGATTTATATTTGGGAGTCCTGCCCTAGATTTGTATGGCGTAGGTTTTGATTTATAGTGTGGTATTATCATAATGCAGACGAATGTATCTTACATGATCTGGCTTTATCATGCTTAAGCTATATTAACACAGCAAATGTGTTTACATTCTATATAATTATTGTACATTACTAAATATGATACTATTCCAATGTAGTCGTGGTATTAATGTTGATTCACTGTTATATAGGGATGGGAGAGGATAATGGAGCATTGCTTTATGTTATATTCACTCTTATCAATCTCCACTGGTATCAGAAACTTGTAGAAGAAAACACAAGCTACAAATCACCTTTCTTGTAGTTTCATGTTTGTGGCTGCTGTGTAGCCGCTCTGATGTGCAGTTACATTTATAGCTGCACAGCATCTAAGGCGTAACTTGTGACATTGTGCTGGAGCCTACGCACAGCATCCATAGGTATGGTGTTACCCGTAACGTAAAAGTATAAATCGATAATGTTTATCACTGATCAAAGATGTTAATACTTCTCTTTATACAGTAGTGACTGATAAACTAATAAAATATTTTGACCCATGGCCCAGCATCCATGAAGATGGCGTGCTTAGTGTAATACTAATCCTTCATTTGAAGAAATAAGTGGCACATTGCCACTGATAGAGCTGTCTGTTATGAATTTTCCATTTTCATTCTCCATTTTCTTCATTTAGAAAAATGATCCCAGCAGTAATGATAATCACAGATTATGTTCTGGACAGATGACAGTGACTGAAACATGACTGAGACATGATAGTGACAAATGCAGACAGCTAGATATAGATATGGAAGGCAGTCATTTGAAAACATTTTCTTTCATTAGTTTCTAAAGGATATTTCTAGATATTTCTTCCTTATGTAAAAAACTCCACCACCACACATGAATCATCATTGTTTCAGTGGAACCTGATACACAAATGTGTACAGTAGAAAACCAAAGGAACAATCTCTACAGTTCAGAGGCATTAGACATACAAGTGGGGGAAAAAAAATATATATTTAAGTGCTTGGGAGCTGAGCTGTCAGATATTCAAGTCACATTGAGTCTTAATATTCAGACCAAGTCTTCTAGAGCCGGTCGTCCATTCACACTGGACAAAAAGAAGACGACCAGTCTGAGAGAAGTTAGTTTGGGTGAAATTACCCAAAAAAGAGTCAGAGATGAATTTAGCTTATCTCTGGCACATTTTTGTTGCAAAAACTAATTTGGGAACAGAAACTGCATACCACAGGACTGTTTGTCAATGAACCCCTCATCACTGATCTTATCCACGGAGCATTATAGTGAGAAAAATGAGACTGAATGGACAGAGTACAAGACTACCACCACCTAGAGAAGGAGGGGGGCACTGTCTGGCTATAAGAAACGCTGAGACATTTAGAGAGGGAGAGAGACAGAAAGACTGAGATAAGTTGAGCACCACGGACAGCGCCGGAGATGAGGAATGAGTTCAGTGGATACAGTTCAGTGCTGCGTGCAGTCAGGCCACCTTGAACTGCTGGAGCCTGTACTGTAGAGCAGAGTCCCACCCAGACATCCTCGTCCTGTCCGGGGGGGGGGGGGGGGGGGTTACGGCTGTAACTGTTGTGTCCATATAGGAACCGCTAAATAGGGAGAGAGCTGCAGAGAGAAGTGCGCTGCGCTCGCAAGCACAAGCCAGCCTGTTTGTCGGCGCGATCCTTACATCATCTCTTTATTGGAGAGAGAGAGAGAGCGAGAGAGAGACTGAGAGACATAGGGAGAGGGAGAGGGAGTAAGAGAGGGTGAGAGAGAGAGAGAGAGTGAGTCCGTGCAGCCAGGCTCCTCTTCGCCAGTCCTCAACTGCGACGCGAGTGTGACGGACCGACTGGCGTTACCAGCAACCCACAGTTTTTTCTGAGTGTCTCCTCTCCCTCTCCCGCTGCGCTGCGTCCACACCGGCCGTGAAGATGCACCGGCACCGTCCTGCCCAGGGATTGACGTTGATATTGCCGGTCGCTTTGTGGATTTTCAGCCGTGTCAACGGCGTACGCGGAGCTTTGCCAACAACCCGTAAGTTGTTATTGTTCTTTTTTTTTCTTTTTTTTTACAAATGTTTTGGACGTGTCTCTCGCCGCTGAACGGGTGAGTCTGGATATGTGTGGGGAAAGCAGACGAAGCCCGCCTCTGGAGCAGGAGAGTAGACGGTGCGATTACCGGCGGGGCTGCAGGTATCCCCACCGGTGGTGCCGGCCGGGGCTCTCGGGAGCTTAGGAGCCAGGCTGCACTGGAGAAAGGGAGAGGGAGCGGGGTTGCCTTCTGAGTTTAGACCTACACGTGTTCACTCAGGATCTCTGCTCCGTTGGCTTTAGCGCCCGGGATGTTGCGCCCGTTGGGTGTTGTTGATCACGGGGTTTTCAGGGCTTCCAGTGGCAGGATTACTGAATGACATTTCAGTGTGTCAGCAGTGGTTTGCTGTGTCTAGAGTGCATTTGAGAGGAGAACAGTTAGAAACCATTTCACAAATATTATTGCTTTTTTTTTTTTTTTCACAGCTTATTCGGGAATTTTCTTTCTGGATTAACGTTATATAAGAGCATTGTGTTTGCTTTCAGATCATTGCACTGCATTTGTCCAAACGAAATCCACAGAGGTTTTGTTGAATCTCTCTGTTTTAGGAGGAAGAGTTCCGGTCTTGAGGACTTTGAGGAAGCTCGTAGTCAGATACAGGTTTCTAATTCTACTGCTTGTGCCGTTTGATTCAGGTTGTTCATGAAGTTTCTAGGCGATCTGACATTTGATGTGTCTCTTCTCTATTGTCAGGTCTGGGCCTCTTTTAGCTAACTTTATTTTTCAGCAAACAGTAACTGACAAACTTGGAGACAACTTCCAGCTCAGATGATAATACGTAGCCTACATTAAATACAGAGGATGGATCTGTCTTGTCTGCAGCCCCACACGTTATACTTAAAAACTTGGAATAGCCGAGGGTTATTATTTTTTGCTTATTAACTTGTAAGAACCAATCATTTTAAAATAGAGAGTTTCTTTACACATTGCCTGACATTTTTATATATTTGTATATCCTCATTAGCATATTCAGAGGGATTCAGGGTGTTAATGTTGTACAGCCTTACTATCCGTACTTATTTCTTTCACGTGGTCTTTCCCCTGCTTGATATTTTTAATCTTTAATGTCCTATTTATTGCTCCTATCCATCGTAAAAACGCCTGTTGGATTTGGTTTGGGTATTTTCCCGGAATCATCCACACTTGGTTCGGTGTCATTCGATGTTGCTGACAGTGACTGAGCCGGTGTGACTGATTCCCCCGGTGATCGTCGGGGCTTCTCGGGTCTCGAATGAATGTGTCCGGGGACGCGCCTCATTAATCATCCCATCCGACAAACAACAACGGAGGGACGTGCGTGGGCGTACACACATACGTCCGTGGGAGCGTTACAGAGAGGAGAAAAGAGAGAGTTAGAGGAGATGGACAGTGCGTTTTTCTTTCACAAATGTGTTGCTCACAAAAGCGACTTCACAGCAAATAGATGTCATAGTGGCAACACTTTATTTATATAACTTTATTGATCCCTTTATGGAAATCCTCAGGCCTCTTGCTCCCGTCAATTGGCAGGTGTGACTGGGTCAGCCTCAGTGTGCCTGGAGCAAGTAGAGATTCAGTGTCTTGTTAAAGGAAACTTGAGCTGGAAACATGAGCAAGTTGAATCTTTGAAATTACTTCTTATCATATACACATTCTTACATAAATGTGTGCTATTTCAAATTAGTAAATAGGATATTGCAAGAGGCCAAAATAAGAAAGAAAAGTCCCTGTAAACTTAATATTATGTAAATCATCTTTTAAATTGTAAGATAAAAGGTATTTTTATATATACACCATATACCATTTATGCATATTTTTTTAATAAAAATCCAGTAACCTATGTGTGTTAGTGTGGATAAGGATTTGCAAGACGGGAGCCAAGCAAGTGTGTGTAAGAGAGTTACAGAGAGAGAGAGAGAGAGAGAGAGAGAGTCACAAAAACAGTATGTTGATTCGGACCAGCAGTTCCGCCCCGGGCTTAAGTCTGAGAGCTGACTTTATCCCTCCTCGGGAACTATATGTGAAACACTCGGGGGAATAGACAATGTCATTGTGACCAATGGTCTGAGGCATGGACTAAAAAAGATTAACATTTTCATTCTACCAGGGCAAACACACTCACACACTTAAAGTCAATGGGCTGGTTGACCCACTGACTGTGTGGTCTGACACAGTGTGTGGACTTCTGCTTCAGTGAGATATACACTGATCAGCCAACACATTACCTGGGCACCCGGACTGTCTGCCGCTATGCAGCCCCATAAGCAACAGACTGTGATGCACTGTGTGTTCTATCAGAACCAGCATTAACTGTTTTAGCAGTTTGAGCTACAGTAGCTCGTCTGTTGAATCGGACCACACGGACCAGCCTTCACCCCCCACGTGCATTGGTGAGCCTTGGCCACACATGACCCTGTCGCTGATTCACAGCTCTAATCGTACAACATCCTAATGTACACCAATCAGCCATAACATTATGAGCACTGACAGGTGAAGTGAGCGAGGCGTGTTACTCGTTATCACGGCCTGCCTGGTCAGTGGGTAGGATATATCAGGCAGCAAGGGAACATTTTGTCCTCAATGTTGATGGGTTAGAAGCAGCGTGAGGATTTGAGCGACTTTGACAAGGGCCAAATTGTGATGGCTAGACGACTGGTTCAGAGCATCTCCAAAACTGCAGCTCTTGTGGGTTGTTCCCAGTCTGCAGAGGTCAGTACCTTTTTTAAGTGGTTTAAGAAAGGAAAAGCGGTGAACCAGAGACCGGGTCATGGGCGGCCAAGGCTCTTCAATGCACGCTGGGAGCAAAGGCTGGCCCGTGTGGTCCGATCCAACAGCCGAGCTACTGTAGCTCAAACTGCNNGGTTTCAGAACACACAGTGCATCGCAGTCTGTTGCGTATGGGGCTGCTTAACATGACCACCAGGGAAGCCCAGGCGGTCATGATTTCATGGCTGATCGGTGTATACCAATAAAAGCAAGCGAAAGCGATAAAGAGAGATTTATATACGTGTCTGCCCCTTTCTATATGGATTTGTGTGCATGTTCATATATATATGTTCATGCATATATGGTTCTACAAATGGTTGTGTGTTGAGCAGTAATCCAGGGATTTTCTCCTACGCAAGCTTGGCCTAAGGCTTGTGTCAGTTTTATGTTGCATTTTAGTGTCACTTCACTTCATGTATTGTGGTCTGACAAAATGAAATGAACATTATACACCAACACACATAAAGACATATAAGAACACTCAAGTCACAAAGGTGCTTACACAGCCACAGACATTCATGCAACTGAAGGAAAGTAGATTGCGTTTGTCCTTGTTGTACTTCTACCATACGCTCTAATGACTTCGCTGTACAGTATGTAAATGAAGTGTGTCTGAGGCAAAGTCTTGTGGTTCACGTGGGACATTTCTTACAGGAACATCAGCTTAATGCATTGTGTATTAATGTGTGACATACTGTGCTTAAAGCACATGCACAGATATTTGGCACAGTCATACAGCATTCTTTAATGTTAACAGTGTATTTTAACCCTTTATTGTTTGAAACAGCAAATCTTTCCTTTAATCAGCCTTGAACTCTCCTGGTCTGCTTTGCACCATTGCTATTCATCAATCCCTGTGTAAAGGGCAGGGTTTCCATTTTTAACATTCTCAACACCAGTGTGTGAAAAGTAAAGGACGTGCCTTTAAGTCAGTGTGTTAGTGACACCGTGGGTGGCAAGATGGGATGCCCTGAGAGCCTGTCTGATATAGAATCAGATTAGCCTTTTCTTATCTCATTAAGCATGCCAGGCCATTTGACATAGACATCAGTCTGGCTGCACCTCCAGGGCCACACAGGCCAGGATAGAGTTTCCTGTTCTTCAATATAATTTATTGTATACCACGTAAAACAAAATGAAGATATTTAGAGGCGTCCTGTGCCAATGCAAACATTCTTAGTGGCGTTTGAAGCATTAATAATTCTTCCTGTTATATTTGACTGGGGCCTGACTATGGTAATCTCATTTGGCATCATTAGTTTCTAGATATGCTTTAATTTTCTAACAACCAACACATTAAGCAACACAAAGGTAAACCTGATGCCAGTCCTGTGTCTTGTCTTTGTGTGTGTGTGCGCGCTTCTGTGTGTGTGTGCGCTTGTTTGTGTGTGTGATGGCTCCCAGTAGGAGGTGGTAATAATAGGATTAAGGCTGGAGGAAGCAGACTGGTTTGGCTCAGATTAGATCAGCTCAATACTTGGTGTTTAGCTTTGTTTGGCCCCTGTGTATTTATATGTGTGCACCTGGCTGTGTTTTGGCCATGCGTGTGTGTCCACGTTGGTAGATTTATCAGGCATAGAGTCAAGTGAGTCAGAGCTAGGAAACCAGGTCTAGTTGTTAATTGCACTGCCATTTCTCTCTTCCGCCCTGTCCTCCTCGGTCTAAATTGCTCTCTTCCTCCTGCTTTTTTAAAAATCTATTGCTCCTTTGCACTCCCTCTGTTTTCAATAAATCTCCCTCAGCCTCTTTTCCTCATTCTCCTTATATCTGTTCTTTGCTCTTTTCTCCTGTCTTTTTGCCTCTCAACAAAAAATTCAAAAAAAAAAAAAAACCTTTCATGCCCTGTTCCCTTTTTTCAACTGTCTCATCCCTAACTGCTCCTGGTGATTCCTCTTGCTCCCTCCTACTCCTTCCCCCTTTACTCCTCTGATTCCACAGTCTTTCTCTTATCGTTTTATTCAGTTTTTTCCTCCCCTCTTGCCTCCTGCCCCTTTTCTTGTCCCTAACTACCTATCTCTAATTCTTTCTATCCCTACTTGGCTCTCTTCAGTGGTTTTATCATCTGGCCATAATCACTGTCCCCTCCCTCCTTGTATTCTTTCATCTTCTTTTTTCATCCCACCAGTCTCTCCTCCTCACAATCTGTCCACTTCTCGTTCCATCCTGATTGACGAAATATGCTTGATAAAAAAATCCCCACCTAGCCACTTTTCAAGCGTGTAATGTGACGTGTCTTGCTTGTGACATGCTCATGCAAACTCCTCAAGGCAGCACTTACTCCTTTGTGTGTGTCTGTGTGTGTCGTAGTGTGTGTGTGTGTGTTTTACCACTGCAACAACCAGACTGACATGGATCGCAGCCACAGTGCAGTCTCCTCTTTCAGTCTCATACAGCTCTTAAATGTTGCTTGCCACATCAGCGTATGAATATTTAAACTCACTAAAACATGAATTCATGTGCTTTTGAGACAGAAATGCTTGACCTATAAGCCACTGCTTTCCAAAAAGCACTTTATTTTCATAGCACAAGGAATGTGAATTGCTTCATTTCACTGCAGCCCGTAACAAATGGATATGAATTTGGCTTGAAAACAACCTTTTAACATATTATGATGTGTCTACAAACTGAGAAACCGTCACCCCTGGACGTTTCAAAATACATGTTCAAAAATATGTATATATATATATATTGCATATAATATTCACAAGTTTTATGTAGAAGCTGTTTAAAGATTTTGTTAATGTCATAGATCTCAAGCATAGCCAACTATAATATTTTAAAAAATGCATTGTCAGAGCCCCATTACTGTTTTCTTTTTTTCTATTCCCTTTCATTTTTATTCTTAGACTGCTGTATTGGTCTGCTTGAAGAAAATTTCTCTCTTGGAAATGAATGCTACTGCAAGGCTATCTATGTTTTATCATGGGAACAAGGCTGAGTGATACAAATGTACACTGACAAGTCATGCAGCATAATTCCTTTAATAATGTCAGTAACGTAACATGCACACACACACTCCCACAGACACAGGGGCCTGCACCATGCAGCTCACACAGACTGCCTCTCTTTTTCTCTGTCTCCCTCTGCCCTCCTCAGACAGACACACACACACACCCACAAACACACAAACCTGTCCAGGTCATCGAATGTTGCTGACTTCACATGCATTAATTCAAGGCTGACCCCATAATGGAGACTTACAGGTGCGTAATTGGGTAATAAATGCATCCGAAGGTACAAATATGTGCATGCATGCTTTTCTGTATGAGACACTGTAATTGTGTGTGTGTGTGTGTGATGTGTGTGTGTGTGTGTGTGTGTGCGCGAATTATAGGATCTGAAAGTTATTCTAGTGGAATGTGTTCTCATTAGAACCCGTCAGAATCTGTCCACCTCGTTAGACAAGGGTCTCTGAGATGGAGAGTGGGCTGGCAGGATAGAATGAGGAAGAGAGAGGGACATTTAGAGAGGGAGGCAGCATTTATCAGAAAAGAGAGAAGGATGAGGAGAGACAGCTCGAGGAAAGATGGTCAGGGGGCGAGGATTTTCTCCGACACCTTGTCATTCAGTATTACTGTTGTTATTATAATCTGTAGCTGCATCAGAGTGCAGTCGTTGCATTAGTCAGAAAATGAATCTGGATATGTCACATAATACTGCACTTCCCTTTGGTAATAGCTGGCCTAACTGATCATATAACAACCTTCATAATTTATTTTTCAGTTTATTTGAATATGCACTTAAAATTCATTTATTGTACATCATCATCATCATCATCAACATTTTAAATTTGTCTCTGTATGACCTACAGTATGAACACAGTGTCAGGGCTTACATAATAAAAAAATAGCTGATAAAACCAAACTAAAATGAAATCAAATAATATCTAAAAACAGTAAACAAATGATGATTGTGATTTGTATTTTCTATCAAAGAAGGTTGTAACCTGGACTATATAAGGTGATACTCTGCTAACCTGAGTTTATCCTGAGCTGAAACTGGAGCCTAAACTTCATTGAGCCTTAAAAGACTAGCCTTGCAAAGCCAGTTGAAATCTCAGGAGCTTTTGGATCTTGTGCTAGACGATTTTAGTTTAGAGATCTACTGGGAGTCATCTGAGTTGAGCAGGTGAACCTGCCCCATCAGCAGACTATGTAGAGAGGTTTAGATGATGATGTGACTCTACAGCCATTGAAACCTCTGAACCTTATCAACAATTACAGTGGATGTTGCAGATGTAAAGTAAAGCAAGATTCTGAAACTGCAATGCCTGTTTTTTTTTGGCTTCAAATGTATTTCTAAACCAATTTTACAGGATAATAAAATGAATTTGATTTTACTGTTTCCAAAGCAGTCACACGAGTGTCCACTGTAAAAATGATTTCCATATCAAGTGGGGAGACACAGGACTTGGAATAGGTGTTGATTATACCTTAAGGAAACCTGAATGAGTAACCCTCTGTATTTAGTTCTGAACGACCTCCTGTTCAGCACAGAATAGAGTTTAAATCTTGTGTGTTTTAGCCTTAAATGTACCAGTTAAATCACTAAAAGGAAGCCAACAGATAGGGTACAACAACTGGCTTGGATTAATCTTGTGGGATTTCCAGAATTGAGCTACACCAGGGTGGTGGACTGGATGTGTTAGAAAGAGCAGTTCACAGCAGTGTAAGTGAACCTAACCCAAATCATCAGTGTCAAAACAACAGCGTCCAAAGCAGCACACAATAAAACTGGGCAGTCACCTCTGTCAGCAGCAGAGAAAAGGTTTAGACACACTGACTAGAGTATTGTTATAGCTATGGTACATGCTCTTGAACAAAATCCAACACTAGGGTATTGTGCAAATGTGTTGTTTTATGTCCAGCAACCAAAGAGGAGTTGCTAGTGCAACAATAAGAACATGGTCCCTCATTGGCAACCCACCCACCCAAATGCTGCCAATCAGGTTCGAGCTGGCCAAACTGCTGCCAGGGACTGAATCCAAGGTGCAGTCGTAGTGGACAAGCATTTAGTCAGGTGCCTTTTTTGAAGAAGTGAACCACCTTCAAAAATCTGGTAAATTGAAAAGTTTGTTCATGCAACAGGTGACTGAATTCTGTACTAATACTTGAGGCACAATATGACTTGGTAGAATAATAACATCAATGTGCTATTGTTTGTTTTAATTTTTATTGATAAAAGTATAGCATTTATTGAAAATATGCACCATGTTTTAATTACGTGGTCTGTTATTGCTTCAGTTCATGCCTCCTGTCAGTCAGTGGTTGATTTTACCTTCCTGGTTTGGTGACTGGGTGTACAGTATTTTTAGTTTCCTTCAGTTTGAGTGATTGCTCTTTTATGGCTGCACGATTATCTTCATCAATATCAGGATCTGTATTATTTCACAATTACAGAGCATTTTCTATTAGCCGAGCATGCATTTCAAACATCAATATTGTAGATGATCACATTCATTCAATTGTGAAAAGCCAAAATCAGGATTGCGATTAATATTTGATTAACTGTGCAGCTTATTTTTCCCCAGACCATAATTTTGTTATATATTTTGTTATTTGTGTTTGTTTCCAAGCTGATTGTTTCACTGCTAACGTCTTACTGGTAATTAACCTGTGCACTGTTATTAAGGAAATCGTTTTTTGTAATCATTGTTTTGACCTTTAAGCTAATCTAGCACAACT
Source organism: Morone saxatilis (assembly GCF_004916995.1). Classification (NCBI taxonomy): domain Eukaryota; kingdom Metazoa; phylum Chordata; class Actinopteri; family Moronidae; genus Morone; species Morone saxatilis. The sequence continues at coordinate 8,954,325 of NW_023339650.1, forward strand.
GATGATCCCTGATCCCTGACTTGGAAAGTGATCCATAGTAACATGCCAAGTATTTGCACAAAAAGGTCAAAGGAAAATGACATAAGAAGAATAGTGGTTTCCCCAAACCATACAAGTAATTAAAAATATGTAATAAATCAATCATGTGCTAATCAGAATGGCAGAGAGGTGAAATTGTGTCATAATGTGATATTTAAATGACACTCTACACAGAACAGCGGGCATACAATAGTACAGTAGTAAACAGCTATCTTCAAATTATGTCAGAGTTTTAGTAATTGAGAAAAACGGCTTGATCTTCCCTTGGCTATGAGTGTGATATTGGCTATCAAAGTATTGATTGGCTGCAGATTTCAAACAATGCCGAGAGATGTCTTTTTGAAGTTGTTTTTTTGCAATGATAACCTTGATAAGTTTTTAATATATGGCATGCGAAACACTGATTCCATGCCATATAAAACACTGATTAATTATGTATACATTATTTATTCATAGTGAACACGTAACAGTGAGTACAGTGATTGATTTAACGAGACTTTGAGCTAATTACATTAACTAATTAGTTATTGCTCATGTAAAAATAATCAGCATACATTACTAAGTCATTATCCAAGAGCTTGACAGTGATCTAGCAATAAAAATCTGTAATAATCGTGAATTATATAGAGTTGCATTGAGCGTATTGTCAGTGGAGAATTAAACTGTTGCTTTTGCTCCTCTCTCTCTCTTTGAGTTTAACCTATATTCTGCAACATTAACCCTTTGATCTGCACATGTCTGATGGATAGCATGATGAATCTGGGGATTACACATTAAAAACCGCAGCGCAACATCTGTTCAACCGTCTCACTTACGCGCGTGCACACGCACACACGCACAC
>NW_023339650.1:8955239-8956294 GCF_004916995.1 Morone saxatilis
ACACACACACACACACATACACAGAGCCATACTCTCTTCATAGATATTGAGTTTTACCATGTCTATGTCTTTCACTGTCCATATTTCTGTCTCTCCATAAAGTAGGTAGCATAGTCAAAATCAGTGTATATATGTGTGTGAGAGAGCAAGTCTCTGTGTTTGTCAGGCCGTGCGTGTACGTACATATGCACACGTCCCTCTCTGTCATAATGGATGTTGGAAATCTAGCCACCAGCTCATGTGGAAGAGTGCTGTGGAAAAGGGCATTGTGCCGCAGCTAAGACAAATGTTGTTATTACTCTCAGCCTTTGCATTCAATTTGTTTTTTAAGCCGCTTGAATACCCCATTTACAGCCCAAGATTAAGTGAATTAATCTTTGGGCTACTTCCATTGAAGAAACACTCCTCCTTTTTCTCTTTAAACTCAAAGGAAAAGCACAGAGGCAGAATGAGAGCATACTGTAGCCAGCCAGTCACTTGGAAAACATAACCTATACATTTCTCGGTGTGCGTATCTCACTATAGTGAAGCTACAATATATGCTGTGTGCTTGACTTGTTCTTTGCGTGTGTGTGTGTGTGTGTATATCTTACTCGGGTGTATGTCTGACTGTTTGTGGAAATAAAAAGGAGAGAGAAAATGTAGAGGAGTAGAATTGGAAGGCAAACATTAATTATATGCCTTGTTTAATGCGATGCACATGATATTTCTGTTAAAATCAGACCAGTGCTGACAATAGACTGGACGTAGTGAGTGTGTGTATGTGTGTGCATGTATATTTGGATCTGGTGGTCAGTGCTGTAAATGGACAAATGTCCATTGTATTCCCTGTGTGTGTGTGTGTGAGAGAGATATTTAAAGCAGCTCAGTCATTTCCTCATTGTGTTTCCTTGTGACCTCGGCAGCTCAAGCTTCCTCTTGTCACTTGCACCATTTTGCATCCCCAGCAAGTATAATGCTTAGCAGGATGTTCGTCTGATGTTAATCGATGTCATATCATATGTTTTTGACACCTACACAGGATGACAGATTACATGTAAAACATTTGTAAATCT
>NW_023339650.1:8956394-8985500 GCF_004916995.1 Morone saxatilis
GTGTAAGTGTAAGTGTAAGGAAGTGAATTTGAGTGTGCAGAAAGATGTGTGTGTTTCCTTATGTGTGGTTGCATGCATTGTGCGCACATGTTCTTGTGGAGTGTGTTTTTGTGGACTCGCTCAGCCAAGAGGAAACAGTGGTGGGTGCACAGTAATTGGGATGTCAGACAGGCCTGGTCTCTTGCAGAGTCTTGGAACAACCTCTAGCAGGATTGACACAAACACTAAGATTCACACATTGTGTGTGTGAAATTATACATTTTTGGAACCAGTCCCAATATGAGCCTTTGATATTGGGTGTTTGCAGAGTCAGTTATATTTACCTAAATGTTGATTAAATAAAAAAAAAAATACATATAATACTGAATACTGAAGGCCCCGATTCAAACTATACAGTTGATAAACTTAAATTATTGATATTATATGAATGAAAGTTTAACTGGAAGAATGTGACTCCTGAAACTGACCTGATGCGATCCACTAAAGAGACGACATATAACTCTGCTGGAGTTGCTGGGACTGCACTCCAATTTGCAGTTGTGTATTGGTGTCTTTCTTTTACCTCAAAGTTCACGCATAGAGCTTAGTACATGTGCAGAAAATCAGTTTGTACATAGTCTGTACAGCAAACCTTGGCTTTGACACATCTTTGAATGTTTTTGTGTGTGTGTATGGTGAGGTGTTGGGGCACTTGTCTGTGTATGTGTTTGTGTGTGTGTCTGTGTATAAGCTCTGTGTGTGTAGGTTTAGACACTTGTGGGATAAAAAAATAGCTTTGTGTGTGTACGGATGGAGAGAAAGAGAGAGTTGAGACTAGATGTGGCTGTGGTCCATTAGCTCTGGTTCAAGGTGCTGTTACAGTGTAAGCTAAGATTAGTCAGACAGGGGTCACTGCTTCCTCTTTATACCTTTCTTTCACATGCCTTGTCTTTGCCTTCTATATTTTTCTTTCACTGTGGCATTCTTTGTCTTTTTCTCCTTCTCCTGGTCCCCATCTGTCTTTGTCTGTGTGCTCGTCAGACTGTTTTATTCACTGGTTGCCTCTTACCCACTTTATTCTTCTTTCTCTCTGTTTAATGCCTCCCTCGTGGCATTAAACGTCTCTTTTCACGTTGCTTCCCATTCATATGTTGGTTATCTGACTTTCTTTAACAATGTTGTCCTTATTTTGCTGTTTGTACCTTGAACGTTTCACCTCTCCCTCAAGCTGTCTAGTTATCATAGACAACACTGACATAATTATATTTACTTGACAAAAGCAGCAAGTATTGGTTTGCTGACAATGGCCCTGATGCTGGGCCCACAGCTCATCTCAAACTAAGTATGCACATGAAGGTGTTTAATGCCAGTTTTGTGCTTTCCAGCATTAAGAAAAAAAAAGTTTATCCGTATAGCACATTTCATCCACAAAATAGATTCATAGTGCTTAACATAAAGCATTAAAAACATTTAACTTGAAGAGTGCGCTCTCTGCCAGGCGACAGATAGTGAGGCACCTACTGCAGTGCCACCACAACTGTCAGATGCAACCAGCGGAGATTTGCAAAACTTTAAAGATTAAAAAGTATTTTTGTATCGTATACTACTGTAAGTGTTTTTGTATAGTCTCAGTTTTTTTTAAGATGCACATAACTGTGTATTGGTATCCTGGTTTTACCGAAACTTAATAAGGAAACAATAAACGAAACGGCCCCTACCAGCTGGTTAAGAGGAGCGAGGAGTCAGCAGTAGGTATAAAACAGAGCAGTTGATAAAATAAGTTTTTCAAAAATTGTGAATCATGACCATGGGAAGTCCTTGAACATACACTTGTGAATGTGCACAAAACATATTAGGCTGATGAGTAAAGTAGTATGCAAGATTAGCTTTCCTGACTTTGAACTTTTGAAATTAAGAATCATTACGCCCTATTATTAATTGGCACCTTATTCAACAAAAAGAGGGGGACATAGAAACCTATGCCAAAAATAAGGCTATAAAAAGAGCAATGTAAATAAAGGTAGTTAATTAATTAATTCATTCATTCACTAAACATATATGGAAAATAAAGAGCTTTCAGTGGATTCTTACTACAAAAAGTTGCTGCCCCTTTCTGTTAAATCAATGCAATTCTTAATGTGTTATGTCATCAGTTATTTTGCTAATATTAATAACACTGAAGATGACTCTCGGTTCACTACTTGTCAGCGCACAAAACTCAGCTGAGCCCGCAAACAGACCAGACACACACACACACATTCATATAGAGCATTAAGTAGCAGCGTAGTGTCAGTTTATAATCTTGCCTCACCTCCTGTTCCCGCCTGTTGCTGCAGAACTCGCAAAAGGCCCTATCTAGAGTCAGTGTTTGGTTTGTCCATTCTGGGCTAAAAACATGGCAGTTCGGCATGATGGCCTTCGTAGAAGGGTACCCAATCCCTCTGTAGATAAAATCGTCTCATTCTAAGATTCTTATTTTCAGGTGATTAGACACAAACATAGACAAAACAAAAACATAACTATGAATATAATACACAATTTCTTACACACTGAACCTAAACAAGGTATGATCACAGTCTACTTAGAGGAACGAGAAATATGGTCATTGGGCCATGACATAGACACTTTCAGAAACACAACTGTCCTCAATTCCTCCTGCTCAACCAACTAGTTCTATTTAGAATGAGCAGTCTCCTAAATTAGATTTTTGTATTGCTTGCGTTTGATTAGTCAGTGTTTTTCATTACTGCCAACTCTACCTCTGCAGTTGCTGGACCAAAGAAATGTGTAGCGTCTGCTTGGACTGTAGGCTATGGCCAATAAACTAATACATGGACCTGATTATGCTTGTGGAAAATAGAGTTAAGTTCTTGAAAGGGTTTAGGTTATTGGCGAATGTTTCTGTATTGGAATATAAGTTTCTTTTCTGTCCCATCCCTTCTCCCACACACAGTACAGTCGGTTAATATGCTCTCCAGCAATAATTCCAGTTAATCCTGCCCTTTGTGGAAAGAGGTCAAATTACTAATTAATACATGCTGTATGAGTTTATTAACAATGAGCTCAATTTAGAGCTGCTGGAAGTGCCACAAAGACAATATTAAAGACAGCAACAGAGCTGCAGATTGAGTGAGGTCAATCCTTTAGAAGTTCAGTTGATTAATTTGGAATTTCATTAAATTCCCATTAAACTGTTGATTAATGAGTGTGCACCATTGAAATTCACGGCAGGCTTCACATTTCCAAATTGTGATCCCAAATGGAAATATTTGGGAATTAGTTTTAATATCATTACTTAATAAATGCTCATTCTGTCTGCTGGCATCTCTATCAGTTGTCTAGAGATGAAATGATGATGGCCAACATGAAGGGGATTACAGCCTGGCTGATCGCAGATCAGTTTCAGCTCTTTAATCTGTGTCTGGGATGAACAGAGATGCTGACTGAGTACATGACAGACCAAAACACGCACACACGCAAATAGGCAGGCGGGCAGACAGGAAATATCAAATCTGATTTATAGATTTATCTACTCAGCCAGCACCCTAACGTGCTCCTGTATTTCAGCAGCTTGGGTGATGAATAGAATATGTAAGCATTCTGATTCCTGTGTGCATGTCTGAGATTGAATGGGTTAGTGAGTGTGTGTTTGTGTGTGTGATTGCGTGTGCACATACCTACTCGTGTTGTTTGGGAATGCACAATTACACACACCACATGCACTCACACAGTCACACACACACACGCACAGTGCAGCAGAAGTCTTCTTTACTTTTTACCAAGGAGGCAGAAAAGTGTGCTATCGATTGACTGGGAGAGCAGAGGAGAGGGGAATGCTCTTTGGCATTCTCTGAAGGACACAGTGCAAAGTGCTGCCCTAAAAGCTCAGTGTGGGGTCTGATGCTATGGCTGGAGGTGGAGTAAGTGTAGTTTGTGCATCCAGGTGTGGAGTCAAGTCCTGATAGTCCCTGGCAGTCATTCGCATAGGCAGTAAACTTTGCTGACAGATGGCTATGGCCAGTAGAGCAAAACATAATTTACTTTGTGTTTTTATTTCACTTATTCCTGGTGTTCATCCCATCAACTCTTCTGCAGCAGTCAAATAATGTTATTAAGTATGACTGAACTGTCATTATATTCATTGTTTTCACATGTAGTCTGTTCTTTATTCATTTATCAACGCACCAAAGTTTAACACGTTTAACTATTATTTGGCTTTATTATGTGACATCCAACACACTGCTTAGAGAGAAAGACTGTGACTGAATTTTTCTGCCCAGTTTTTCGTCTGTCAGTAGTTTAATGGTTTTCAGTCTGTTTGACTTTGTGTTTACCAACACATGAGTGTGTATTGGTTAGGTAATCGCAAGTCAAATTAATAAATTTGTGTTTTACAAAAATAAGCAAATGATGTTTTCTAGATAGAAAAACACCACACTGAATATGTATCTCTAATAAGTAAATAGGAATGACAATATTGCTTATCAGATGTGTAATAATGTGAGATCAGACTGGGCCCAACATTAAGTGGAAAAGAAAAGAAACTCAAATTGCCAATTGCTTAGCTTAATGTAACAGATTGGAAAAGTATTTTTTTTATTTATTTTTTTTAAGAATCAGTCCACCTATCATTCCACTCTTTAGACTTTATTAAGGGACTGTAGCACGATTTCACAATTTTCTGATGCACAAAGAAACTAGAAAAAGTTTTGAAAGTTTGATATCCAACAGTTTAACCAAGCCAAAAGTGTTAAATGGGACAATAATTTAATTGTGTCCTCTTCTCTCCCTGCTTCTCACAAAACCAGGAAATTACACTTACACCTGTACTTGTATGTATGCACACTAACACACAAACACACACACACATAAAGACCACAGAAAACACACAAACACAGCGGCTACTTTCAATCCTTAGATGGGGGGGGGGGGGGTATGGAGAGAGGAACAGAGGACAAGGGCACTGGAAGTGTTGTGTTTAGTCAGCAGAGTGTGTCAGCCAGCTAATGGACAGACATGCCACAGACTCTCCCTGAATGGGATCCAAAACCATTAGCAACTCGCACACTTCAAAAGGTGGTAATGGGTGATCGTGTGAAACCGCCCAAATATACAGTGTGTGCATGTGCATGTGCACGTGTGTGTCATATTTACCTCTGTGCGTGCTTTTTTGCAGGCTCGTTTGTGCATGTGAGTTTCAGAGCGTTAATCCCCTAACTCCCCCGTAAAGAGGGGTTGATGTATACATAAATTACTGAAAATAGAATGAGGGTGGGTTTTTCATATAAAAACTCCCATGAGAATGTACCCATTAGCCTACTGTGTGCTGTGTGTTTTTTGTTTTCTGCCAAAACGCAATGTAACACCAAGTAATAACACTGAATTATGTAATAACTTGACAGCATCAACGCAATATGTGATACATTTCCCTGCATTTTGTATTACATTTTTGCATATTGTAATGGTTGTTACAAAATGCGGGAGTTGCCCTTTTTTATGATTTAAAATGTAATAATATGATGCATTATGTAATAACCAACCAAAATGGATGTCTTCATCTATACACATTATATTTTTTAACAATTAACCTAAATTAAACTTCCCAAATATCAATTTAGACTCATATGACCTGTGGTGCCCTGTTTGGCATTAAAGTTAACTCTGATAATCTCAATAGACTTCTGCTTGTTGGCCTGTTATTATCTTACAAATAAAGCCAAACTCAGAGACTCCATGTCCAAAATGTATCATTTTCTCAAGTTATTACCTTATGCAGTGTTATAACATCATGTGTTACTCTGGTTGACACTCAGTACTGTGCCTGAATATATCCTTTCAGATGAAGGGCTGAAGCTGCTGCTGCTTACACTCCTTCTGTGTTGATGGGGTTTTCTATAGTCTTTATAGTAGGAAAACAGTGATGTTCTGATGTAAGTTTTATGTAAAGTGAAGAACATTTTCCTAATCTCTGCCTATTGGATATACATGATATCTCTATGCATTGTCAGCAGGGTGCAGACTCTTTTTTCATTCTATTTTAATGCTAATCTTGGGAACCATGCATCTGGAAAAAGTTGAATAGACTAAAACAGCGTTTAACAATACTGGTTGAGTGTGTAACTTGGTCTATGTTGGCTTTTTGTAGTAACCACGGGATTTCTTAAACGTCACATAACAGCTACAGCACAGAAGGCCAATGTTCACTGTATCCTGTAAACTCCTTAGCTGGTATCGCACCCTAGTCTGGTGCCACGGAAAGTCCTTGCTGGTGTATGTGAGGTATCTGGAAAGTAGTAAATATACTCAAGTGGCATCCGCTGGATTATAAAAACAAACACATGTGTCTACACAGTACATACCAATGTCTTTACCTTATCTTCTGTTTTCAGTCTTCATGCCTTTGTTCTTTGTCATTGTCTGGCTTTCCTCAAAGCTGTCCTGTCTGCTGTTTCACACCATCCAATAATTTCTCCTATAAAGAAGTGTATAGTGTGTGACCAATAGCGGCTTATCCACAAGGACTTCTCTAAGAGCATCAACATGTGTAACGGGATTCTCTGCGCATCTTATAGCACTATCAGGAGAATAAGCCTCAACTTACTCTACTGTGGTTTCATTCAGCATTTTAGACTTTCAATCTGTCTGAAACATCATAATCACAGCAAGATGATATAATGGCATAATAAAGTAAATGCTACAGTGGGCATTAGAATAGTTTTGAAGTGCACTTCCCTTCTCCAGCAACAACTCTCATAGTGCTCTCGAGCAAGGCACTTAACCTTTCAATGCTCCAGTAGATCTTTTCAGTGGCCTGACTGACAGACTGACAGACTGACTGTTCTGAGCAGCTGTGTAATGTTAGTGTCACACTCTGTGCTGATGCAACTTCTCCTGATTGTTACTGGAAATGTATTCAGCCACCAAGCAGGGTTGCAGCATCACAGCACGTTTTAGGACATTTCTGTTACACATCCAAGCAACCGTTTAATTACACTGCTTGTTTTACACAATGACAGCCCTTCAACTTTGTCAAAATATAAATATACCATTATTTATTAACTGCATTGGTGCTTTGGTATAAATCACACAAAGACACATGAGCCATATAATTGCATGACTGTCCAAATTTCTGGTTATTAAATGTCACAAAGCATAGTGTAATCAGTCAACAGTGTAACAAATCATATTACATTCACAAAAATAATGTGGTTTAATTACATGTTGAAAAGGTTGAATGTAATATTTTAGTCTGGCTTTGATATTCTTTGCTGTTGAATAAAATGTCCCAGAAAATGTCATCCCGCTCTATCATTCACAACCAGTTCTTTGTAATGCGCTTATAAAGGGCCGCTCACAAATCTGCATGCCAGCTAATGTAGGTTGTTTGGAAAGTATTTATTTTTGTAAAATTTCTATTTGTAATGGAGTGTATGTAGTTAACGTAAGTGTGAGAGCTAGAAGGGAAGTATATTTATTTCGGAAAGAAATGTTCTAAATGAACTCCACTGTATTTATAAGTCATTTTGCAGCATTTTAAATGATTGACTCTCAAATTATTGCTGTTGTCAGGTGAAAAGTATTGCATCTGTAAATGTGATCGTTTCAGGAATTCTAAAAACATAAACTAGTTTTTGTAGAAATACATGCTTCTGTAGAGGAGCTGTCTGACAGTGACCATTCCTTATGATGGCTTTAGGGCACATTTCACTGCTAATGCTTTTGAATTAAGATTTTTTATTTTGTTTTGTCTTCACATTGTGGTATACAATTACTCAAGGATTGGAAATGAGTAGTTCTTCCACCACTAATGCCAGTACAAAACTGTCACTTTTTCTGACTATGTTAAACAGTCCTTCTACTTACAAGTTGTTGCTTTGTCGGAAGCCACACTGGGAATTGCTGCACTTCGCTTCAACACCAAAACATGTTTTAAACATAAATTATGCTGCTAAAGAACAGATCATAGTGGCTACAATAATGCAGCACAAATGCTTGTGTTTGTGGTGTACTTGACAAAGACTTATTTAGAGAATACCCCAGAGGGGACATTTGAATGCGTACTGTACAGTAGTGATAAATGAAATACAATGCAGTAGCAAGCAGTGTGCCAACACTACAGTATAAACAGTATATGGAGACAGTACAGTGTTTGGGGATTGCACAGTATTTGTTTCCTTCCTTCTTGTCATATTGTGTGTATCAAAAACCACAAGAAAGCAATTAATTGAGTGCAGACGTTCTCCAAGATCTGATTATTTAACACATTTAACAGTTACTTTCATAATCACTGGATTTATTGGATACGTTATATAGCTCTTAGATGTAATTAGTCAGCATGATAGTATGATGAGAGGGGAACTTAATCGAAGGTCATGGGGTTAAAAACACATTTCTACCTCCTGATAGCATTAATAGGCACTTTAATTAAACAAAGTGTTTCAGGACAGGGCCTTTGTCAGTTGCTTTTGTTGCTTGACCACCTAGTTGGCTGGTGAAATAGAGATGGCACTCCTAAAAGAATAAAAATGCCAAATATCATGCCTTAGCTCTAATATTAATTTTTTTTAAGTTTTCATTCTGGGTCCAACTATTATAAAATGCTTTCCTTGACTTTAATATTTTCAATTTTAGTTTGCTTCAAACTGGTGTCCTTTAAGCCTTAATTGATACACATTCTACTTGAAACCTTCTGAACTTTTCTTTTTAGTTGTTACTTTTGTTATAGTGCAATTAAAACTAGTTTGAATGTACATTAGCATAAAAAGAATCAATATATGCTGCAGTATCTGAGGTCAACATAGTCTTAACAGTATTATGTTACTTTTTCTGCAATAGAACATCAATGTATTTTGTTTCAGGGCCCCATATTACCAAGGTTTGAAAAGAAATGTATCTCCTTTTTTGCATAGTGGTACTTGCCTCGAAACAGCTGTCTGTGTTTCACTGTTAACTAAAAACAAGGTATACTATTACTTTTGGAAGTTGTTTTTAACCTACAGTAACATATACCTCCACAGTTTTAGCAAGTGAGAGGAAATATATGTATCTCAGGGCAGGCTAGCCCTTACTTTATTCTCTGGTGGTGTGACTGTGAGCTATCTCTCTAATAAGGTTCTTAGCTGGCTACTATTTGGGTTGCATCAGGGACTGGAAAAGAAGTAATACATTTGCTACTGGAATCAGTGACAGACTTGTCAAACTATGTCAAGCATTTGTATTCTTCAGTAGTGAATAAGCTAGTAATATTACTGAAAACTGCATTTGAGCATTTGGAGATAACAGACAGTCCTGATATATAGACAAATGCTACTATATGCACAATGTGGATATTGTAGGTCTCTGATTATACCATTCCAACCCATTTCTGTCTCCAGGTAATGACTCTGGCCTTTGGTATTTAGTTTAGGGTAAAACAGTACATAACCGAAGTGTGAATGTATTGCGATGTCACCCATTGGTTTGTGGAGTACTGTCTTGAAGCTTCGAGTTTGGCATTATGGCTGTCACCATGTTGTATTTTTGCAGTACAGTACACTAAAATATGTTTCTGAAAAGAAATAGGCAGTGCAGTAAAGAAACTTCAATCAATTCCTATTTGGTCAGCACTGCCAAGTTTCACAGTTTGAACTCAGTTTCGTGTGGTGCACTGTACAGACTTAATGAGAATGACTTGCCAATCACAAGGTTGCCCTAAAGTAGTGCTTCTCCCAGGGGGTGTTCTGAGAACATCGGCGGGGGGAGCAATATTTATGAAAGGGGGGCGTTGAGGTGCTGTTGGGGGGTGTTTTGTTTAAGATGGGTTTACACCTGGGGCCAGGTCCTGTGCACCTTTCCTTTATACATCACAATCAACGTGAAATTGGCCACATGTGAACGAGCCACTTACCCTGCCTCCTCCCATAAATTACTATGCAAATCACTATAAATACGCCCCTGCTGTTATCTTCTGACCAAATCACAATGGCCAAAGCTTCGGCACTGAGTGCCAGATCGAGGTGCTGATCGCTGAGGTGATGGCCAGAAAAAGTATAAATCCACGGAGAGCCAGAGATTAATGAGCAGTAAATGCAGCCGGTTCAGAGAACCGTACAGTGGCATAGTAACGAAAAATGGTCTAATATCAAGGTGGATGTCAAAAGACCAGTGACTGCACATCGGCAGACTGTCGCTGCTACAGGTGTGGGCTCAGGAAAGCCAGAACTGATGCCACGTGAAGGAAGGGTCGCTGCAATAAGAAGCCCTCATGTTTGACATCCTGCCCATTTGTGAGGGCGACTAAGACATGTATGGTACTCCTAGCTGTAGAACTGCTGCACTTGACTCTGGTGGGCCCGGGTCTGGTTCATGCATCCACAGCTGCTGTGGCAAAGGCATGCCACATTTCTGAATGAGTGCATTTGTCCACCTGGCACTGCGTTTTCCTATTTGGGGAGATTGATCTGTGCGCCTCGCTTGCTGTGCATCATGGATGTCTGTGCGCCTCAGCTCCTGTACATGCTTTAACATCTCCATGTCCCGTAAACAGAAAATTGCAGATTTAACTGGCCATCTTGATGTTAGCACTGTGAGTAAGACATTTTTTCTGTGGGAAATTATCCGTGGGGTGCACAATATTTGGATATAGAGTGCGCCTGTATTTCCTAAGTGAATCATTTCATTCACTGGACAACCTCATATTTATGACAAGTTATGGATAGTGGGAAAAACATCAAACTGGCATGGTGTATCAGTGAACATAATCAGGGTTTTTCACAGACATATCATAGCAACGAGAGTGGAAACTTTATTTAGAAACATCTGGCGAGTTTCAGTACTGTATGCAGGATTCAGAGCCAGACAAGAGTTTGCAGCACAGCCCGCACATCCTCACAGCTGAGCAGGGATTCAGCTAGATCCTCCGTATGCAGCTCTGGTTTTTTTAATTGGAACAACATTTATAAAATGTCTTATTTTATTGTTTGACATTTCTGATTGGCTGCCATTTAATTAACACATGATTATAAAATGCCTTACTGTTTCTGATTGGCTGCTGTTTGTGTTACCTAATTAAAGGTTAAATGTCAAATTTCTAACCTATGCATTTTTTAAACACTCAAATATAACTTTTATTCATGTGGCTTTTTTTTCTCTATGGTAAATTAATGATAATGATATTCTGGCTGTCCAGTTACATCAAATCTGTTATTTGGAATTTAATGGCATACTTTTATTAATGATCTAACTTATATTGATAATCATAATATTAATAATAATATAGATATACCCTGAATATGAATGTTGATTATTATTGTTCTTTATTATGATCATCATCATCATCATAATAAACACTATATTAATATTAAGTCTATTGTACTCTAATTGGGAACATAATATACAAAATGAAAATCATGCTGTATGGAAGATACATATATGGAAGAGGACTTGAAACTCATAAACTCATTAGGAAACTGTTTACTGAGGTAATAAATCCAGTATTTGGAGCCATTTCCCATAAAATTCAATACTATCAGACTTCTTTTTTTGCAGCCCATAAAGCTGCCCCCTGCTGGCCATAAGAAAGAATGCAACAAATGGGTGTTTTTGCTATTACATGGCTCTCCTCTCTAAAGTTACTTTAACATCCCCCCATTATTATCTTGTTATCACAGAGCTGAAATATAAAGTGCTACCAAACTACCTACTCAGAGGCAAATATGTGTTAACAAAACAATGACTCATGCCAACTAGGTCACAACACACACGCATGCATTGTTTTTGTTCAACCTGTTTGAATGACTACCCACCATTTCAAGTGCAGCATAACAGCAGTGGGTCTCCCTCTTGACAAAAGAGTGCCCCTCTTGACAACCCTGAAAGAATGGCCTGCAAGACAAATCCACTAAAATCCAAGTACCTGTACAGCATCAAAAATGAAATCCTTTCACATCTTTTTTTATATCAAGGTAGAAATAAAATAAAAAAACACACCCTCAGGATTCTACTCTGTAGTTTTCTTGAACAGTCCACACTCCTTGGCATTATTTCTTTATTGAGAAAGTAGTGCAGATGAGTAGAGGAGACACAGGAGAGGGGAATCAATCCTTGGCCAGTGGGTACATGTGGTTCCAGAGGTAGGGATCGTAACAACCACACCTTCTAATTTCTTTTTCTACTGTTCAAAGTTATGTTTTGTCCAGAGCCAAGTATGCCCAGGGCCTTCTCCCCACCCCCGTAAGAGCTGTGAACGAAATTTTATATGGTTGTAAATATTGATGCCTTGAGAACGGCACAGGATAACAAAACAGCTGCAACCCGCTGCACCAAAGGAGGAGGATAATGTGAAGGAATGATTAAGGGTGTTTGAAGTCCCACAGAGCTTTCACCCTGATTTCTTTGTTATATGCAGAATCCAGTGTTTGTGGGGGTTTGTGTCAGAGTGCATCTTTGTGCAGCGCGTTTTTGTGTTGCATAAACTAGTAGAAAGACAGTTCTTCCATTCTCCCATTGATAACAAACGGGTGGCTGCAGGTAGCACCTTTCCACTGAGGTTGTGTTTGTTAAATAATGTACCAAGTCGGCTAATTATGAATAATATATCACACCACCCCGTTGTTCCCCTCACTTTCCTTCACCTTAACAATGATTAAAATGCCCTCCACCCATCACCTTTCCTTTTCCTCAACATTTAACATCTTTCATTATCTTTCTTTTTTCTGACACTGCCTCCTCCTCTTTTGCTGTCTGTCCTGGTTTCACTCTTTTTAACAGTGATTCATAACAGTTTTTCTCCAGCTAAGTCATAAGCAGTGGGCCCATAAAGTCCACCAGAGACAGTGTCGAAAGCTTTAGAATTAGTTTATGAACTAAGATTTTGATTGCATCATTACCATTATCAATGCAATTTTCTTGGTATTATTGCCTGGCCTTGTTACTGAGTTAAAAAGCTTCATATCCGTCAGCCGCTTTGACTGTTTCTTCTTTAAATCCTCTTCAAACTTTTCTTTTGTGAAGCAACCCACTCACTGTCGCTCAGTGCAGCCTGTCTCCTCTCTACCCCTCACCACGTGCAACTCTCTTCTTTTCACTAATTTCTTCTTGATTTCTCTGCTCTGTTCTTCTGCTTTCAACCTCCTCTTTTTTTCTTTGTCACCTGCCACAGTGAGAAGAACAAAAACATACATAAATACAGTTGCTTGTGATCTCTCACATTCACATGCGTGCACACACACTCCCTCCCACAGGCAGACACACATACACACAGACACACACCAACTTATGCAGACAGACCAGCTGCAGGTTAAGCTAGAGTGTGCGGTAACAAAAGAGTACAGGAGAGGAGATACAAAAAAGGTGAAAGGAAGAAAATCTTCAGCTGGAGTGGAGACGGTTCTAAATGTCTTCTGGAAAATGAGAGACCTCAAATGATCTATTTTTGCACCTTCAAACCCCCTTTACATTATTTATTGTGCAAGTTTTTAATACTTAACAATACTTCATAAAAATGACATTGTATAGAAAAGGGGAGATAGGAAAAGCAGACAACAATGTGGGTTAGGGTGGAAAAAGAACGAGACAGAGGGACAGATTGAGAGCAAGAAAAAGAGAGACGCACAGTGAAAGGAGAAATGGTTGCAGAGAGAGGGAACAGATCCTTGCAGAAACAGTGAGGCGAATACAAGCCTAGACAGAGAAAAGGAGAAAGTATTTTAGTGGAGAATGTGGCTACCTGGATCCCAACAGGTATAAAATATATTGGCTTTCTCTTTGTGTTTTCCCTGTTAAGTCCCATTGCACTCTCAAACTTGGCTTTAAGGGCTATAAATAGTTGAAGATATAGTTCATTTAGAAATAAGTTTTTTAGGGGGGGATTTAGTTTTTTTTACACAGAAAGATATTTGAATTTTTAAAGGACCACATTAATTTATACCAATTTTTAAACAGATATAACGTTTCCATGCTCCAGAAAGTTGTTTCTTACTGCAAAAATATACTGACCACCATTAACAATGTCCTGTTGTGTTGAGCACAGCTTAGACTATCTCCTACTAGTAGAAAGGGAAGAGAAAAATGAATTGTTGAATGAATGAATCGTTGGTAATGCATTCAATTCACTTTGAAAGAGCAAGAAATGGTTTAACTACTGAGTGCTTACAGATATGTTGTTGCTCCAATTTTTACCTTGATTTTTGTTTGATGATTTTCACTTTTTTTTTTTAGACACTGATATGGGTTGCGAGTATGACAAATAGACCTTTGAGTGCTTGAAAATGTAATACAATTTTATTCCAGTTAGGACTGAAAATAGCAGGCTCGAAGGGCGTGGTAACTTTTATTTACATTTGATCATTATTTTAATGTTCACTTAAACCTACCAAACATAAATACTAGATGGAAAACACACACTATTAGATATCCTTATAAGGACTTTACATTAAATTGAAACAAATGTAATCCTTCAGCTTGTCTCTTGTTGGAAGAAGTATTCGCCAAAATGACATCATTGTCTTGTCTTGGAATGATGGGAAAAAAAACTCACACCCAGATGTCATGAATAAAGCATCCATATTTTCTACAATGCAGTATATGCTGTGTTTTGAAGCCCACGGCTATTAAACGTTCCCTCTCCTTCTTTCTCTGCAGGCTTTCTAATGAGCCTGTGTTTGAAGTGCCTCTCTGTTTGTGTGTGTGTTATTGAGCTTTCAGGGATTTATGTGTTTATCTGCCCACATCTTTCCACATCAGTGTATGTCTTCCTTTTTGTGTCTGTGTGCACGTGTATGTGTGTGGTCTGGATCATGCAATTGTGCAATGTATTTGCATTTAGGCACCCAGTGTTGGACTTTTGTGTTGTAGTCGCATCTTATTGCTTGTTAGAACAAATTGAGGGTGTGACGCTGTCAAGCGTGGACACAATTTTCAGCGGCGTAATCAAGAGTAGATCGATTTTATTTAAATAAAGCCAGTGGTTGCTGTGAGCCAAATTCACGCCTGAAGGGCTTGGAAATAATGAAGCAGAGAGCATGAGCGGAGAGTGAGCGGTTTTTGTGTTTTGGGGATTCCAGTCTGACTCTAGCTTCCTCAGACCAAAGAATTGAGAGGACAAACGTATGTAGTGCGCCATGCTGTGGAAACTGCTTAGATCGTCCACAACAAAGCAGAAGTCATCTTATCATCTTGTCCTATTATATGCCATGCAGTAGCATCTCTACCATTTGATGATCCTTATAAAAATATTAATGGGCAAATGGCTGAGTTGAACTGTAGCTCATGACATCTACTCTGTTTTGTTCCAAGCTTAAAATACATTAAAGTTTTTGAATAATACATCAGGGGTGGCAAGTATCTAAGTACAGTTACTCCAGTAAGCAACTTTTAGTCACTTCTTTCTGCTACTTTATACTTCTACAGTTCAGAGGGAAACATTGTACTTTTTACTTCATTACAGATCCAGATTACAGCAACATTTAATCGGCAAATAAATGATACATGTTTTCTTTTTTATAAATTAGGCCTAAGAGAAGAATTTGGCTGGAAATTCACAAGCTATGTAGTTAAAATGATCCCACTTTTGCCAGCTGCACCATTAACGTCATTTACACATTAATTCATTAATCATTTTTGAATTTTAATTTTAAATGCAGGAATATTGTCAACACTGTGGTCCTTTGCTACTACTTTAAAGTAAAATATCTGAGTACTTCTCGCACCACTGCACATCTGCAATAGTGCTAAAATATTGTCTTGATACATAGATTATGAGCCGCTTGTTTTACAACTCATCTCACGAATCAGGCGGTTGGCAGTTCGATCCCCAGCTCCTACCTCTGCATGTGACTGGGATTAGTTTGTTTTCGATGAGCTGTTGGCAACTTGCATGACAGCCTCTGCCATCAATGTGTGTGAACAGGTGAATGTGATGTGTAGACTATAGGCGCTATGTAAGTGCAGTACATTCCACGAGTCTACATGCAATTTAATTAAGATCTTCATATTGTTTCACTGCAGTGTTTTTTTTACATTAAGTTGTATTGTTTCTGGCTTGTTCTAATAAGCTGTTGGATTGATCCACTGCAGTTGTTTTCAAGTTGTTGCTATCAACAAGTAATTGCTATTATTAGGAAGCAATAAGTGGTATGAAATATTTCAAATTCATAATTGCTAGAAGCAATACTTGATGTATTTAGTTTCATGTAACAACATGTACAATAGCATGTAAGCAACTACTGACTTTTTTTGTTCTTGAAAATCCCAATTATTTATTTCCTGAGGGATTTGGGGCTACACTCGTGTTTTGATAACAAGCTGTCTTATTAGGTTTTGTTTGATCCCTCTCTTTCTGTGCGGTATTTGGCATCGTTCATTTGTACCTGCAACATTCACACCATACCTAAAACAACCATTAAGTGCTGTAGTGCATTATTTTGGTTGCGCTCTACATTAGTTACTTGATTCCACTTGAAAGACATACTTCTACAGTTTCAGCTCTAAGTCCTCACGGTATTTGTTGTTGCTGTAAGACTGAACG
Organism: Morone saxatilis; assembly: GCF_004916995.1. Taxonomy (NCBI): domain Eukaryota; kingdom Metazoa; phylum Chordata; class Actinopteri; family Moronidae; genus Morone; species Morone saxatilis. Next base: position 8,972,878 of record NW_023339650.1, read on the forward strand.
CAGTATTTAATTGGATGGATGGGCAGCGGCAGGGGAAACACATGATGCCTCCAGCTGGCTCATCAGTATTTTGTAGAGTCCCAGAACCACTCTCAGTGCTAAACAAGCTGGACCAATCCTGAACCTGCCTAATTCGCAACATCACCCAGTAATTTCCAAACTCACTTCTGGTCTCAAAGGGAGAGAGCCTCACTTCAAACAGCATCATGATGGCAACGTTTTCCACACGCAAAGGGGAAGAGTGTTAGATTCCAAAAACTTTGCAACAGGTGTTTGAGTAAGGACTCATTGACAAAAGCAAGTTCACATTGCACAGTTCACACAGTTTATTCTTTTTTTCTAGTAACGGCTACAGTTCCCACAAACAGCTGGTGTTAATTATGTCAAAGCCAAAGTGTGTGGAGTGAAGCTTTCACACGAAAAAAACTGTGCATTATTCAAATTCTGAAATGAGGGAACATGTGTGAAGCTCTTTGTAGTCCATCTCTTTTTCTTTCATGTTCTCTTTTCCGTAATCCATTTTTGATGTGATCTTGTTGCCTTGATTTCTGGTATCTCATCATGTCTGTGTGCATAACTTTCATCAAATTTCCGTCTTTCTCCAGTCACTGTTGTCAGAATTGTAAGCCCAAAATCTCCTCACAACTTCAAAGGGTGTCTGTGTCTGTGAACCCATAAAGGCCTGTCTAAACCCAGGCTTTATCACTTTCTCTTCATGTCTGTCTATCCCTCTTCCCTCGTTCCTTTTACACTGGTCTTTTCACTTTCTTTAAACACACTATTTTCCCTCTTTCAGTTGGGCTTTTCAATATGACAACATCGCCTGTCTGGCAACCAGTTAATTTCATTCCATTTCTCTGTGTGTCCTTACTATATATATCAATGCATGCATTTATCCATTTCCCGAATCCTCAGCAGTCTTTTCTGTTGTCTCAGAGCTGGCTCTGTTTACACCTATGTGAACCGTTGCCATGGCACTCAGACTGTCAGGCCAAAGTTGATGGGCAGAAAGATACTTGCACGTGTATGTGTGTGTGTGTGTGTGTGACGTGTGTGTGGGGGTGTGTGTGTGTGTGGGTGTGAGTAAGTGTGTTGCTAAGATGATTGGGGGAGAGCAGAGCAGGGTGAGCGCTGATTGAAGCTCGGAATAACATTAAGGCAAACCTTTCTTTTCTCTGTCTCTGTCTCTTTCGCTCCCCTTTGCGTTCTGTCACTCACTGGCTGCCTCATCTGTCTCATCACTTAGACCCTGTCTCTGTATCATTCTCTCTATTTGTCTGACTCTCTTACCTTGTCTCTCTTTCAAGCTTTCCTTCTCTATCTTTTTGCTGTATTTTTGCCTTTACTATCTATTAAAATATACATTTTATCATAAGTTTCTTTTCTCATGGAAATGTTCAAAGCAAAGTATGCAGAGTAAGATAGATATGGAAAAAGATACACATAGAAACACATACACAGATGCAGATAGATCCACACATATTGTAAACCTCCATCATCAATCACTGTACATGTCAGGGCTTGAAGAGCGTATGTGTGTGTATGTGTGTGTGTGTGTGTGTCTGTGTGTGTCTGCTTGGTTAACTGTATCTATGAGCGCATATTTGTTTGGTTGTGTATTTGTGCGGAAGACGTGTGTATGGGCCTCTGAGTATGAGCAATTATTTTCTTTTGCTTGTGACAAATTGAAAGCAAATGCAAAGTTATTGCCAGTAGCTTTGGTGGTGTGTGCCTCGTCTGAATGCTCACCCTGTTATTAGCAGAGCGGTCTCTTGTTAGTCACTCTATTCCTTTTGGAGAACTCTGTAACTGGGGCTAATGTTATTTCTTCGTTCTCGTTTTTAATCATAGCTGTCATCATATTTATCTTAAGCCTTTTGCTTGTAATATGACTACTGACATCCATGTATAGTTACCCACCGAGAAAAAGGAAAAAGTTTTACAATTTTAAAATTCCCCCCAGTACCACATCTTTTTTAATTATGACCCATACATTTGTAGTCATTTTAGCTTGACATGACCATAATTCAAGAGATTTAAATGCAAATCAGTACAGAAGAAAACATAATTCATCAATGACCTACGCCGTCTTTCTGAGTACTGTAAGTGTAGAGAAATTATGAGTTATAATGTAGGCACATCTCTTTAACAGAATTAGGCCAGCAACACCTCAGAAAGGCTCAGTATATTCCAGCGCCCCAGATGCATCAACCTCAGCACCAGAGCAGTAGTTACTGAGAGAAGAAAGTGCTACATGTCAGCCTTGCTTACCTGCATTTTGCAGATTTTCAGTGAAAACAGCATGTGCTATTTACTTAAATTTGGAAATTACATCTTTATGTTCATTGGTATAGATACCATCATATATGTTGCCTTCTACATGGAGTAATGTGAAATTCCCCTAATACAGTTGTTACTGCAAGCATTGTATGCAAAATTATTATCAGCAATCATGTCCCAACTTTGACATTTTAAATGTTAATGTTTGAAGTTCCTTCTCATCTCTTTTATTGTTCCAACATTTCCTCTCTTGCTCTCACATGCTCTCCTCTTCAGTGTTGTTTCTTGGACTTACAACAGATTTCCTTGGAGGATACAAGTCCTCCGCTCCTGCATGCCTCTCCATTTTGTTCTCTCTTCTTGTGAACTATGTGATAGAAACTCAGCAGCGAAAGAAGGCTAAATGGATGAGGGCATGAACGTTCATGACCTTTGAAAAAGGGGGCATATCCCTTCTTCTGTGAATGTATTTTGTGTACCTGTGTTTGTTTATTGCTCTGTGTGTGTATGTGCTTGTGTGTTTCTCTACATACTGTGTGAACATCCCTTTGTTACTAATGGAAAGGGTGATGCAGAGTCCAGTTGTGAACCCCAACTATAGTCACTCTAAGTTAAATGGACTCCTGTTGTTAACAGGTTTCTAGTGTTGTTGGGAGGCTCATGTAACAGGGGTCAGATGCCGAGCACACCACTCTTACTCTTACTTTCACTCTGTCTCCCTCTCTAGCTCCCTCGCTTTCTGCTGCTTGTTCTGTTTTTTCCCACCCGACTGTCTTGTGCTTAATGCTGCCTTTGCTCTCTTTTTCCTCCTTTCACTATTTTTTCTGTCTCTCTTCCTCCTCCTCTCTGTTCATTTTATAATCTACCTATTGCAAATATGTAATCAAATTCAGAATTACACAATATATGTTTAGCTGTCTTGTGCTTGTACATGGATTAGGGAGTTAAACTCGTCAATTATGGGCAACACATTTATTTTCTAATTATGTCATACAGTCAATGGTTGTATAGATGGACACATATAGTAGAAGGATACATGGCTATGCTGTTTTAATGATGCAGGATTGTGTTACGTTGTGGTCAGCTTTAAAACACAGTAGCTATCCTCAGCCTGACCTACTGAACGGCCGGATTAAGCCCATCATCTGCATTCGGGTTGGATTTAAGTCCCCTCGCTGACACACACACACACACACTCACATACACACATAACCAGCTGTCATCCCCTCCCCCCCGTATCATTTGTAGCCACAAAATCAAAATGGATTGACAAGGTTAAGCTGTGTTAAAATCACCATTCATGAGTGGTCATTTGGTTTGTATTTTAGCATAATGTACATGCTTCAAAAGGTTAATTGTGGCTAAGACATCATGTCACAGAAAATTGTGTTGATACCCTTACCCTAAATTGTTATTTTTTAAAACATCATAACAGAGGGAAACTAAATGTGCACAATATTTATTTTTTAATTGCAGTTAAATCAGGACACATTTGTTTATATTCAGTGCACAGTGGAAAAAAGCACAACAGGCAGTATTATGATTGAATCAGTGTACATTATATATTTATTAAAACACCACATTTACATATTTGATCATTTCTCCAATCACTGTTTTTTTACCTGGGAATGAGAAAAGAGCATATCCTCATATTTCAAAAACAGAGAGTCATTTAAATTTGAATTTGTTAAAATAATAGGTTAAATCATTATATTGTCAAAATGGAAAAGGAACAGGGCCCTTAAACACCTTTGTACCATTATCCTTGATTTCATTGTATGACCATACTAATGAGCAAATGTTGGTTATGGCTTTCATACCCTGGGTTATGATACCATTATGTTTATTTCTCTCACAGAAGATTGTAGAAAATAAATCCAGAAGCCTTTTTGGCATCGTCAATTTTTTATTAGCCACAACTTTGGCTTGAATTTGGCCCCAAGCATAAAATCTGCGCACAAGAGCCTTTTTTAAATGAGGCCGACTGTCGTCATTGGGAACCGTAATTGGGGGTACGACACATGCAAATTGCAAGTTTGTGCGAGACATCTCAGTCATAAGAAACTGCTTCAGGGAGCTCATTCTCATTCTCATGATCAGCATGTATACGGATATTCTGACAGAAACCATGGAAGTATCCATCCCAACTCTTTCAGTTTAACTTTGTAGTCACACACAGCCAGTGTGCATATGCTTGTGTGTGTGTAGCCTAGTATATGTGTGTATATGGCATGGATGTCTGAATGTGTAACAGTCATGTAAGCAAAGCAGCAGGCATATGACAGTGGCCTTCCTTTGAATGTGAAAAACTGTGTTTGGTGGAGCGGTGAAACCGCTCCTGATGTTCCATATCAAAGGGAAGGCTGGCACACATGCTGTTTCCTGTCACAAAATAGTGCTGGCGTGGGAGACACGCCAACAGGAGGAAGGAGGTGGAAAAAGTAGAAAAAGAAACACACTTTGTTTTATTTTATTTACTTGGAAAGAAACCGGATTTCATGGCAGCAAACTGGAAACACCAATTATTTATTTAAAGTATGAGTCTGTTTATGGACACTGTCCCTATTTTTAATTGGGTTTATTTGGTAAATGGGTCTGTGCATTGACATAATAACAGCATTGCTCTACCTCCATCTTCACAAATACAAGTAGATGTAGAAGGGGGGGGGGGACTTTTACACCTGTCGCGACCGGGTTACTCTACTGTGCCATGGACATGCTAGAGAGTGGGATTAGTGTTGCATGACTGCTTTCTCTGTACACAAAAACACTCACACTAGAGAGATTATTTGAATGTCATGCAGTAATGAGGAAAAATGTCCATTATGCACAGTCTGCTTGTATCTCAAAATTAGCAAGAGAGAATTGGAAGAAAGCTTAGAAAAAAAGGAGCAGGGGATGAGTCCAGCCTGCTACTATCTCCTTTAGTGTTAATTTACAATTGAAGTAGAAACATTTTGAATTGACAATATAAATGGTCATGCATGAGATAAAACATTAGCAGTTAACATTTAAGCAGACCTGAATTTAAATCTACATTCCTTCACGAAATCTAAGTAATGTACTACCTACGCGCCACATAGGTCGGAAGAAGGTTGAGAAGTCAGTTTGGATGATGCACATTGACTCATTCGGATCGACCGCCACCGCAGGTTTTACCCGCATCACTGTGTCCATCTGAAAGCGGCATTACTCATTCTCACACCCTCTGTCTAGCTGTCCACCCTTCTATGCCCTCCATCTTTTGAGCCACCCACAGCCCTACTCTAATCCCCCAGCAGGCCCACTCTCCCTGGGACAGGATTAGAGACCTCTCTCCTACACTCAGCAAGGCTTGGGGCTATTTTTGTGTGTGTGTGGTGTGGTGGTTGGTGGTCGTGTGTGTGCGTGTGTGGTGTGGTGTGTGTGTGCAGTGTGCTGTGGTGTGTGTGTGTGTGTCCTTGTCTTGTGTCAGTGTGTTTGCAGGTGTGGGTCTGCAGCCCCCCCTCCAAAAAAAGAAATGGACAATGAGCAAGAGCTACGAGGAGGTAGAAGTGAATGGGACAGAAAGACACAAGAGGGGGAGAGAGAAAGAGAGAGGTAGAGGTGCAGAGGTATAAATCACTGGAGCACAATGTGTCAGACGAAGGACAAAAACGTCTCCTGCAGCTCTCTGGGGCACAGACTGAAGGAGCCCGACAAGAGGGATACAAGGGTGGAGATACAATGAGACAGAAGAACAGAGAAGTGGATCAAACAATCAAACCAAGAGGAGGTTGTTAAGCTTAAATGGTACCAAGTCAGCCATGCAGAGTGACGTTAGTAAATCTCCAAGTAATAAAACTATATATTTTTGATATATTTTTAAAATATTGCTGATGAGATCTGCCTTGTTTTCATCTCAGCCAGAAAAAATCACCACTTGTCAACCTAAAAGCGAGAAGCCTGGTATAAAGCAAATTCAAACATAGTAAACCAACAAAAGTTTAAAAAAAAAAAATAATAATAATAATTTGTTTGCTTAATGGCTGTCTGACGAGTGTTGGTGAGACAGGAGATGAGAGAAAGGGTGATGGAAGAGGCAGTCGATATGTGAGGCGGTTCATCAGAATAGATTGACAGTGAAGCTACTGGTTGTAATCCTGAGTCGCTAAACAAGCTGTGCAAGAGCATTGTCATGTTCTAAGTTGATCATATTTCTGACATTTTAGTTCTCTCACTTCAGAACATCCTGATGCAATAAAGAGGTGGTTTGAGCAATAGCTTATCAATTCCCAGAGTGTCTGATCAAGCAGTTGTTTGTTCTTGTTCTGTTGAGGCTCTGAGACACTTATTTGTTGTATATACAGTCACTTATGTGAGGTATCACTTCAAAATCATCTTTAGGCTATCCTTTGATCTTTGGCAACATGTACTATTTATGCTGTTGTAATATCTTCTCATGTTTCATACTATTGTTGAAAGGCAAAGCTGATGAATCATTTCTGGTGTAGCAGTCACACTGGACCGCCAACTAAAAATCACAATATTGGTAAATGCCATTTTTGTTGTGTGTTTTGAAAAAGGCAAAAAAAAAAAAAAGTATATAGACTGGGTAAAACACTTCAGTGATCACCTTAAGCATATCGATTTCCCCCATCATCCATGTTGTCCATCATCTATGCAACCAGCTAAAGATTTACAGATTTACTCTTTTACACAGCGTGTTCTCTCCTTAAAATGAAGCATCCTTTAAAACAGACAATGCTTGACTGGCTCCTATGGCTAAAAAGCAGCTGCTAAATAAAACAGATTGCTGTTGCTGTAGTAGTAGACGTTACCCCTGTTTACATTCTACCAACTATCCCAAGACAGCATTTTCCTCTAATGTCATGATGATGGAGGGCCCAGTTCTTCATTATGACAGCAATGATTAGTATTTATCTTTTTCATTAACAAATGAACGGATGCCAAGAACAATCTTATATTACAAAGATGCCCTTACAGAGAGATGTTTAATGTTTCTCTTAGATTTTATTAACCATTCTCTGCAGTTTAAAAGCAACCCCTAACTAACTTTATCACCTTACAAACAGCCACACACTCTGTATGTTACAGTAGTTCTGTGTAGTAGTTCAGCAGTTTGTTATGTTGTATACAGGAACTTGGCACACAATCACAGGATCACATCAGTGGAAATACTGGGACTTTTTTGTGAAGTACAGACTCACAGTTTGAATTTGATCTCAAGTGAGCAATGATTTATCAAAGGAAAAAATATTACCATAAATTGCAACAGTTCAAAGTTGGGCTTAGCACAAACAAGTAGTCACAGAGAGGAATCTGCCTTTTTGTACTGTATGCCTGACCATTTGCATACAATGAGTGTTGGCATGTGTCAAAAGTGTGCATTTGCTTTGAGAAAGAGTGGTTGCAGTTGACATCTGACTATATATATGCATACAGTATGTTTACATGTTTGTGAGCCTTAATGTCAGCTGAGGAGAGAATTGACTGTGGAGGGCAGGTTGTATACTTGTGCTCCTGGCATCACATTACCAAAGGCATAAGACTATTTATTCTCTGGATATGTGTAAGTGTGTATGTGTTTACAGTCTTTCCATTCTCTCACTATCTTTTTCCCCTCCCACTGTCTCCATTAAGTCCTCTCTTCTTCCAGTCCTCCCTCTGTCTCTCTCCATCCTTTTACCTTACTTATTACTACACTAATCGTTTCCTTTCTCTTCCTCCCACTCTCTGTCTCTATCCCTCTATCTTACTGTGTGTGAAGCCACATGACCTGAGTCAGCAGTCTTTGCTCCCTCTGAGTGGAACCTTCTTGCTCTCACGGTGATGTGCCTCATGCTGTTGGATCTGTTACAGGAAGTGAATCATGCCGGTCAATAAGTAGTCCCGAGTTATCATATTTCAGATGATGTTTTACAGACTAACCCTGGTTCTGTCTCATTTTATTTATTACTCCAGTGTTTGTCTCTGGGTTTTAAGTCTTTTATTTATCTCATTTTTTATCTCTACACTTTTGGAGGGAACATGCTCCCACACACACACACACACACACACACACACACACTCCCAGATTTTTGCACGTCCTGTTGAGAACACAGGTGCCACTGTTGCTGTCCAACTGTGTGCTGTAATAGCCTCCTGTTTCACTTCACTAGCCAGAATCCTGATCATGTCATTTTAGATAGTGACACAAAGACATGTAATGTTAACTGTTTTGATCTGCAACAGATTCACGATTTAGTATTGCCTTTGGCGCCTTGAACATAATTCCACCAGAACACATGGTTTCACGTCTTACACTCCTGCTTTACTGCTGCAGTGCAGCCATATCCTCCCCAAGAGGATATATTTTGAATTATTTATGGTATATTATATATTATTTGACACAAAGTGTGTGTATATGCGCGCGTCATGAAAATGAAGACCAAAAGTTGATTATAATGAAAGCTGGAGCAGATATCCCAATGTTTGCATGGCAGTAAGTGTGCATGTGCTATGAATTTCTAATCCAAGTCTGCAAATTTTGTGTGCGTGTGCATAAAGTTCTATTATCTACCCGCCAACAGAATGTTTAATTGGTCTAGGCGAGTGTTGAAATGACCCATTGGAGTCCACCCCGCGCTGTGCAGTGTCACAGTTCAGAGTTCAACTGTCTGGACTACCGGCTTTGAACCTCAGAGGCTAGTGTTTAAAAGGTCAAAAGGTTCCGAACCTCAGAAAGGCAAATGGGCTGAATGTTAATGAGGAGTTGAATTTGGAAAGAAAAAAATTGGCAGGGAGTCTAAAAGGGTAGCCTATAGATAGTAAAAAGATGAACGTTAACTTGAGGTGAATGGACATGAAAGTGAGAGGAGAGAGAGACAGAGAAACAAACTAAAGAAGGAGAAAATTGGGATCAAATTGTTAATCATAATACAGATTATAATGTTCAGTTTGAAATGAAGTGTAAGGTATCTCCTATGGGATTCAGAAATACACCCTCTGGCATCAATAGTTATCTCTGAAAATTCAAAACAAGAAAATCATCTGTACCCAAAAACAAACCAGCCAATTTAAACCGGGAGATATAGTCCCCTGTATCTGTGTATTTTTTCCAATACTTTCACAAAATAGCGCTGTCAGCTCATTAGCTGGTGGTTTGATACCTGAGAGCTTGTGATGCATTACACATCGGATCTTCTAATTGACATTTGACATGTATAATTTTCTGTGTGTCCATTAAATTTACATATTTTAGTTTCATGGACAAGCACCAATTGAAACAAGCAGTGCCTACAGAATAACCAATGGACAAATTATGAACATGAATGATGAATGGATACTGGAGCTCAAATAATAAAAAGAAGGCCATCAAAGCAACAACAGCACTAGATTTGTTCATGGTATTACATTATTATATTATAGGTTATAGCCTATAGCTGTAACAGAAACAACCCACACACATCATTATTTTCAGCCCCACCATTTTTAAAGTCTGTTAACTTGGCCGATTCTGCTGCTGTGAGTCAAGCTTGCGAGCCACGTTTGATATAATATGGAGATATGGAAACAGACAGGAAGGGCAGGAGATGGACACATGGAAAACAGCATGAAAGGAGGAGGGAGGGAGGGATGTTTGTGGCAACGTGTCAGTATGTAAAATATTAGCAGTGGTGCCTTGGAGCCAGATTAGACATTAACTCTGATCTTAATGGGTAAACACTTCAGCACTGAGAGTTGCCTTGAACTGGGACAGTCTCACTGCGCAGGAGATACTTTGTTGCTGACGTTGAACATCTTTGGACATGCTTGTTTTCGTGCGTGTGTATTTGTGTTTGAGTTGATTGTATTTTATACTTATAATTCTAATTACATTCTGTTGTGCTTGACAACCTATGCATATGCGCACACACAAGTACAACTAACTCTAACTCTTATAAATGGCGTTTGCCTGGTGCACTACTGTTTAAATGTCAGTAGCTACACACGTATTACTTAATCTATTAAATCGCTCCCTTATTGGCTTGCTGTATTAACTTCTTTTCTCTTTGGAGCAAGTGGGAAGTGTTTGTCGACTTATTATAAAAGAAATGGGACTAGAGAAGAATACACGGAAAAGGTGAATAGGAGAAGAGAGTAAGCAAACTGGGAAAAAGCCTGGGAGGCATCTAAAGGCATATACAGGCAACATTTTAAAGGGCATTTACTTTAGCAATAATGACTTCAGCAGAAATCTGGATTTACAGCATATGACAAAATCAATATGGGTAGCAGAATGTCTGTGAGAAGTATGATACTGCAGGTGTTGTGAGATAAACTGTTCTGTGATGATGCCCTAAAATGCTGTCTATATCTAATTTCTTCATGACTAAAACAGACAGTGCCAGAGAAGAAGACAGAGATAAAGCAGTAGAACTAGAACATGAACAATGATTTCCCTCTGACCTAAAGGTTCTGATATGAACTCATGGACGTCGTTTTTGCAGGAGCCCTGTTTGCATGTAGCTTAAATCTGAAGCTGGTGACTCTCTGCCTCAGCTCCGTTTGGAGCCTGGCTTACAGAGAGCTAAGCTGCGTCGATGCCAAGCGGATCATCTCATTTGATTGCACTCTGCAATGACAGTGACACAGAAAGAACGACAGGGACACCTAGAAATAGAGGAAAGTATAGAGAATGTGTGGGTGTTCGAGAGAGAGAGAGAGAGAGAGACAACAGACAGACAGAAAGTGACTGAAAAACACAGCAGCAGAAAGATAACAAAGCAAAGGATTGAAGAGGAAAAATATATATGAAAGAAATATATCTTGAATAAATCCCCTTAACCTGGAGGTGTTTATGGGGGGATGATTTAGATCTTGGCTTAGCAGAACAGAGCTTTGTCAACAAGAACTACTACAGTCACCTCATATCTGCTCTTACTCACCAGTCTGTATTTCTTTTTCTTTGTGTTTATTTCTCTTTCCAGCTCTTTCATTCATATGCGCTCCCTTCCTTTCCCTGTCTCCTTATACTGCTGTGCTTGTACCTGAATGCCAAACTCTTTGTGTACATATGCTGAAAATGTGACTTCATGCATGTGTTTGTTTTTATTGCTCTTGTTCTTTGCATCTCTGTGTACTCTTATAAACAGATTAAGCACACAGTTTTTCAAATTAGTTGGAGCTGATTAAACTTTCTGTAAATGTTTGATTTTCAAATGTGTATGTTTTTCTTCTGAGACTCCTCAAGCTCGGATTTACATTACAGACTGCCTTAGCTACTTTTGTTTAATGTGGATATCTGTGTGGATATTTGTCTTAAATAATATACGAATATATGACAAATAAATTAAGCATGACATCTGTTTAAGGTAAATATATTTGTGTGTGTGTGTATGCATTGTACATGCGCAAAGCGAAAGGGAAAAGCGCAAGTGACCTCTTCCCATACACAATGATTACAAAACAAACGGTTGTAAAGCAGCGCAAAAAAATTCACACACATTCAGAAATGACTGTTTGTATAAACAACCAGCTTTGATTTGAATGAATGGGGCATCATCTTGCCACACAGAAGCCAGTTCTCTTATTATAATAACTCCATGTCATTACAGCATATCTACATTACAAGGCCTTTCCACTAGCCACATGCTAAAAACATTAGTTTGATCTTTTAAGTCATTTTCTTTTACTATACCTTCATGTTTGCACTAGCCGTGGCTGTTTTCAGGTCGTCCATACATCCATCTGTCCGTCCCTTACTTGTGAATGCGGAATCAGGGACTTGAACGTCAGTATTTCACGAATGATCAGGTCACTGTGACCTCAAAATGACATTGACATAGTCATAATTTAAGAATTTATTTCATTTTTTACCCAAAAGGTCAAAGGTCGTCATGATATCCTTGGCCATTACTCAATACCCTAACTGAGGAACAGAAGGATAGCTTGTGAACATATTTCACAGTTGGTAATATACTGAATGAAGCTGTAACTTGTCTGGTTGGTGGAGGCGTACATCTATAGTGGCTGTACATCTAGTTCTTTTTAATTGTCAGTTTTAATTCAACCTAACCTTTATAAGAGACGTTCTGGTATTTTCAGTTATTTTCCACTTGTCACTGTGTCTACATTGAGCCTCCATGCAGCAGTCATTTTTCATTCCCCCACAATGACACAAGGTGGTTTAATTCAAGATACATGTTGTGAGTGCAAACTACTCATAAATCCAAAGATTTATGGTATCCACAGCCAAGATGAAACCTGCAATTGCTGAAAAAGCTGAAGTTTTATCACAGTGACACTATTTCCTTCACTCTGTTTTTCCTTTAAGTATGGGGCTGAAAATATTCTACTCTACAACTGCATGTATGGGGCCATGTAAGATAGGTGTTGCCAGA
>NW_023339650.1:8985600-9024936 GCF_004916995.1 Morone saxatilis
GATGAGTCTACTTTGTCACAGGCCACAGCTGTTTTGTTCAGTGTGTCCCCGTATTGAAGGAAGAAATTGTTTTATTTTGCCTTTTTCTCTTCCCCTCTGGGTTGCCCCTGTGCAGGGTTCTTTTGTGCTTCCAAACTCTGCAACAAGGTAAAGAAAGGACAGTGATTTTTGAGGGTCTTATGTAGTATGACTCATAGCTTTATCTACAACCACTTACACACACACAAGGCTGTGAGTGGGCATGCATACACACACACACACACACACACACCCATTCGCACTGGCGTCTCATGGGGTGATTGTCACTGTAGCAGAAATCAAAAAGCCATTCAAATGGAGGGCCCTGCTGACTCAGCTTATACGTGGTGCACCGTGTATTGGGAAATTGGCAGATAATGCATTCAGTGTGTGTGTGTGAGTGTGAGATGAAGACAAGGAAGGGAAGAGAAACAAGTGAAAGAAGCAGAAGACATAAACAAACAGAGAGGAAGTTAGAAAAGATGGAAAGATGTTGTAAAACTGGATGGAGATGCAGAAAAGATGTCTTTCTTTTGTCTTAGATTGAAGCACAATGCAACTGTCACTTCAAGAGTCTCGTATTGTCAGTCAGAGCGAGATATATATTCCTGTTGCACTCCACTACTTGGTATGGCAACCAAAACACTGATGCATCAATATGTCCAAAAATAATCTGCTTTTTCCAGCTGGATTACCTCTTTGTTGTCCTGTCCTTCTCTAACCTTCACCAGTCTTTTTCAACATGTTCCTCTTTGTTGGCTACAGTTTTAGTCTCATATTCCCCAGGGTCTACCCATTTCCTCACCTCCTCCCCTCCATCATCTCCCCAGTTTTTCTTGAGCTTTCTTTTGTTTTTGGTGTTTATTTGTTCCAGCAGTCATGTACTCAAGTACTTGTGTGTATGTGTGTGTGTGTGTTTGTGCATGTGTGAGTAAGCAGGTGCGACTACTTGAGCGTTCAGTGTATAAGTCTCTATATGTGTGTGTGGTTGTGCGTGTGTTCAATCAGTCTGCGCCAAATGTTAGCCTCCGAAAGAGCAGCTGCTGAGTTAAATGCTAATTTGAGCAAATGTTTAACATTGGCTTGATGACAACACATAGTTATCTGTAGGCGTGTACTGTACATCTACACATACAATATTAGCTAGACTATCAGGTAGGTAGGTAGGTAGGTAGGTTGAAGAAGAAAGCAGAAAAGAGGAGTGGAAACAGGAGAGCAAAGGAGAAAGAGATGAATGAACCCACTTGGGCCTTAAATATGACAGAATCACCAGCTGTTCAGCAGAATCAGAAGTTTCTCCTTTTCCACTCTGTGTTTTCTCACTGTAAAGGTTGGAACAACTTGTCACATTGCTTTCATTGGATAATCTTGATTTTTCCCTCTAGTAGCACCAAACACAGTTCTACTTAGGACCCTGACACTGATCTTGTGCGTGCCTTAACGCCTCTGGTTTCTTTTACAGTGCAATGAAGACTGATGAGAAGCCTTTGGGAGGTAACACTCCACTGAAATTACAGAGAATACAAGGCTGTTGGCAGGCTGCTGTCAGTCCTGTGCTGTTAGATACAACCAGAACAGTGAAAGACATGACCTAAAGCATCCCAGGCTACTCATATACAGGATTAACTTAATAACCCTAGAATAATTGAATGAGAAACTGTGAGACCAAGTTGAGTTGACGGGACTCTTGTATATATTCTGGTGCTCTGGAATTGTAATAATGTCACATTCACACAATAAAGATATTAAGCATTTAATTTAATTATTTGTAGTAGAAAATAATGTAGAACAACTTACAATGCAATTGTAATAATACAGCCACATTTGCTTTATTGAATTGACTGCAAGATGTGTTACAATGTCAGCTGCTTTCCTGTATATCGCCATCCTACTTTGTTGAGCAGCTAAAATGTTCTTAGGTGTGTGTGTGTGTGTGTGTATGTACAGTATTGTATGTGTGTAAAAGAGAGAGTGTAGAGGGTCATATTTTGATGGATTTTCTTTACCATGTGACTTTTCTAAACTAGAAATCCCAGCACATTGTTATCAATCAACAATCCTATCACTGCTGAAAATATGTTAAACTCATTTTATGCTCCAGAGTAGTATCATTAGGTACAAGTAACTGCACTGTGTAAAAAAAAAAAGAAAAAATGTGCTTCAGTACTTTTAAGAACTTTAGATCTTCCATCTCTGAGGACTTGCACACTCACACTTTTTTTTAGTTTTTGTATGAAAGATGAAAGAAGAAGAAAATGTTTTACTATTAAGAGCAATTATCACACAAAAGTCAATTAACAATTAAAATAAATGAAGAAAAAAACAAACAGAGGAGAGCATCTGTCACAGATAAAAGAAAATATGTGAACAAAAGCCTTATTGCTCCACTGTACTATACTGTTATATACTTAAGTATAGTTCATACTTAAGTATAAGTATAGTTCATACTTAAGTCCTGCAAGCAATTTTACCTAATATATGTATTTTAGTCCACTGCTTATAGTAGTATTGAAGTAGCTGTAGCAGGAGCCATATATAATGAAATATTAGTGATTAAAGCAACAGAGGAATCCTTAATAACTTTAAAAGAGTAAAATCTTTAAAAGGGCTGCTGCATACAGTTGTGTGTTTCCCAGCATGAAGTGCAGCCGAATTTAGTGAATAGTTATCATCAGCAGTCCAATTTAAGCTCTGACGGTGAAGTCAGCAGGGAAGGATCACCACAGTGGGAGTCTTGTGGGAGAGTGAGGGCGAGGAATAGACCAGAGGGGGCCGAGGCTTTGATAAAAGGGTACAATGGAAGATCAGTTTAAAGTGAGGGAATGAGAGACGCAAGGAAAAACAGGGAAGGGGAGAAAGATTTAAAGAGAGAAAGGGGGTGGAGGGCTGCGATGAAAGGCCTTGCAGTAGTGAAGTAGGTGTTGGATGGTCGACAGAGTGAAAAACAGGTGAGACCTGTACTTACGAGAGGACAATGGAGAGCTACTTTAAAGAGACAGTGAGAGGTAAAGATGCTCAGTGCAGAGGAGGAATTGAAGTCTGCTCTTTGAACTCAGTGAGTGCTTTTGCCTTTGGTCCTTCATGATTCTTTTCACTGTGTGTTTTTGTGGATATGTCTGTATTTGGTGGTGGGAGGTTACTTTTAGAGTGAGTCTTTTCATTGCTGCCAGATATACTCTTGCTTTGCAGAAAGCCAAGGCAATGTAAACAATGTTTGGTAGAAGTCTGTATTTTTTACCCCTGTTACACCCAGACAACTTTCACGTTTCTTTCTTTTTTTAAGATGAAGTTTTAGGCTTTTTATTGCCTTTATCAGAGAGTAGCAGCTGGGGAATGGCAGGAAAATGGCTATAGAGAGGATAACATAAAGCAAAGGGCACTGGATTGAACCCAGGCTGCTGCAGTACTTGGGGAGCAAGCTCTACTAAGGTGAGCTACCAGGGTGCCCAAGCTTTCACTTTTCTATATTTGTGCTTATTTTAATTACAAATATTAGGTCTGCCAAGATTTTTTTCAGCGTAGAAATACTCAGGAAAGGCTGTTGATACACCAATTTATCTAATTAAAATTACAGTACAATTCACGACCAAGGCCAAAAATATATTGCACAGGTAAGAAGCACTGGAAAATGTATTGATTACAAAGTAAAGAAGGTTATAATGCGATAAGTAATCCAAAGTTATTATTCATGGGCGCATAATGAATACACAGGGATGATCAAAAATGATGCTTGTAAAACCTGCTTGGGTCACTCACCAGAAACACCCATCATAGAGACTAATGTCGCTTTGGCTTTGAGTTGGCTGATGGGGCCTGGCACACACAATTACACTTCTCACTTACCATACTTCCAAATGTTCAGTAATTCCAGACTTAATTGAATTTTTGGCAACCCACTGGCTTTGGCAAAAGCACGAATGCACACAGACACACTGAAACAGTGCTGAGTGATAACCGTCCCCACAATATTTACACTATGGTGCTGATTAATGTAGCCGTGTGTGTGTGGGCTGAGAGGGCTGATCTATGTGACAGTGTAGTGTGTATATATACTGTACATATATATCAATAAGCCCCAATAAACAACCATAACAATGGCCATTTCTGTTTTGATGTATGAATTCAGACAAAGATTGTAAGATTGTGATATGTACTACAACAGAAATGCATCAATACACTGTAATTTGGTGAGAATTCATGGTGGCTAGATTTATGAAATCTTGGTCATCCCAGTCTTAAAATAAAATGAAAACAGAAGTTTCAGTTACAGGTTATACATTTCTTATCAGTCCCACACTAATTAGAGCAGTAGTGCTGGAGAACCAAATGCAGTAATTAACAATATTCCACTGAGACAATTACTAAGGCTGCAATATCCTTATTATGCCTTTTTGAACCACAACATAGTGTAAATTAAGACAAATCTCACACCTTTCTTAATAGTACCTTGTTTTTTTTTTTTCGGATGAAAGGTATCACTGCCTTCATAATTTTCTCCTTCTCCTATACACTCTATATATTTGTTTCCCTTTTGCCTCTTTCATTTTCCCATCGTTTAACTTTGCTCACACCATGGACCTCATGGGATTGGCAGGTTTTATCAGGCCGGCCAAAGGTGAGTGGCAGCTTTTATCACTAGACCAAAGGCTATTAGCTGCTTGTGGTTTTCTAATGTGTCTGTGTTGTTTAGAGAAATAAACTATTTGAACTTTAACACTTTGCCGTTCTTATCCAAATTGGAATAATTTAAGGTTACAAGAGAGAAAATTTCCTAATTATAGCCAGAGTTCCCAGTTGAATCAGCACAGGTCAAAGAGGTCTGGGCTGCTGTCCCAAACTTAAAAAGAACTGCAACATTTTGCATCTTTGGCTTTCATTAAAGTATAATATATTTTATCTACTTTCCAAGAGCCTTCCATTGTTCCTTTAAGAGGGCATGATTGTGACCTTTTATCTAATCAGATTTTGCTTTTATGTCTCCATTAAGAACAAAACATTTTTTCATTACTTTTGATATCAACCTACTATTTTGTATGAATGACCGTAAAGATTTATTTTTCCAGCAAAACAAACATTTTTAAGAAAAGCTACAATTGCAGCTCTGAGTCAGCCAAAGGAGAAATAATTATACCTGAGGTTTTTGTTAAATTGAGCTATTAGCTTGACAGTTAATTGCACAGCATTTGTTGATCGGTTGAATGGATTAGTCCCACCACTTATGGTCAATAGCCTGGCTAGATGTGGCTGTGTGAGAGAGACAGAGAGAGACAGAGAGAGAAAGAGAGAGAAAGAGTCAGTCAGTTGAGAGTCAGGAGCATAGTAAGGCTGTGTGGGGAAACATGCATTGGGTTTGCTGCTTAATGTTTAAAAAGAACAAGATCTCATGGTAATTTGTAAAGTGAGTAGGCAGGTTGTAATATTTCTTTTCTTTGTAAAGCTGTAAGCAGCATGTACAATGGAAACCTGCTGATTATATGAGTCTGATATATGCAAAATTTGTATATCCTATATTTAAGCTTTCACTGAAAGCCTGCAGTACTGTATGTCTAAAACGCACATCTGCCATATAAGGCTCCCTTTTTGCTGAATACACTGGATCGTGATTAACTTTGGGGCATTGGGAGTTCAGCAGTGTTCAGGAATAATACCGCAGTGAATAAGAGACAGATCCCAATTAATTTTAATGTCTTGAAATTTCAACAAATTGTAAGAACATTACATTTAGATAGCCTTATTTTCACATGCTGATCATACAAGACAAGTTTGCATACCGCAAAGCATATTCATCATACAAACCAAACATATTTCCCATACTATGTAATATCTGGTAAACTGAAGCCAACAACTTGGCAGGGTTTCTTCATAAGAATAAAAAAAAAGTATACCAATTTAGCTAAGTGCAGCACCTTTTATTTCTGCCACTAGCTGCAGTGATCAAAACGCATACCCAAATAGAGCTGTTGTGGTACGATACAAAGCAACTCCCTCGATAAGAAAACATCTCTGGGATTCTGGGCTTGTGATGTGTTTGTCTGTTCCTGTGTGTGTTGTTTAGTTCAGTTACAGTAGATGTGTGTACCCCAGAGCTCCCTTGCTGTTTTTCCAATTTATCTTACTTTCTCTGGCTCCCTTCTTCCTTTTTTAATCTATTTACATCTGGTCTCTCTTTCCATTCACATGTATCTGCTCAGTTAAAAGACATGACTTGATGTCTTCTCTAGTTTCACTTTTTCCCCCTCCCATACACAAACACATTTTTCAATTATCTGCTCATTCATATTTTTTTTAAGTTTCCTGAAGTTCAAGGATGAGACTGAGCCAAATCTACATCCGTGCTGTTCAATTCAGTCCAGCCTCTCCTCTCACTTCCTACCTCCCACATCATCCCATCCTTCCAGTCACTGCCTGAGTTTCACTGTCATGCCTCCTCCCAGTAATACACTTGCCCTTTTTCCTCATTCTCTGCGTTGTTCAGCCTGCATGCCAACACCTCAGAACCCAAGCTCCACCTGGCCCAGCGAGTGTTGATGACTCATAACTCCCTACTGGGGCTCAGTCAGACGGCCTCCTACAGAGCGCTGTGTCAGGATCTGCTCAAGCATTGGAGTGTGTGCCAAAACTTCACTCAGTAATAATTTTTCCATCTTATTAATTGGTACCAAAGTCTCTTTCGCGTCTCCTTTCTTCAAAGTCTCCCTCCTCCCTACTTCTTCTACTTCCTCTTTCAGATTTGACATGCATTCTCTCACATGGCCCCTATCTTCAACTATCTGACAGGCCGGCAACACCAATCAATACGGTTCCCATCTTGCCTAGATTGATTCATAGTTATGGGACTTTTACAAGGTGGGCCTTATCTTGTGATCCGTGAAAGGTAATGATGTCTAGCAATGTGTCCAGTGTGTTGCTACAGGCATGCCAAGCTCTCAAACAATCAGTTATTTTCAAGGTGAGGAAGAGTGTGTGCACTGTGCGTGTGTGTCTGTCAATGCCTTGATCAGAGTATTGTGGTAATGCATTGTTAACTTGGATTAAGTGTTTTTGTGTGTAGATATCAAAGAGATACTATAGTAGCTCTGTAAACGTGGAATAAATGAAATGCAACAGCAAATAACAGCAACACTCTGATGTTGGTCATATTAGTATGCCATGTACTTTTCCTCTAACACTCTAACCTTCTGGTATCCAAAGATGGTTTCAAATATTTGCATGGAAAAACATGTCAAGGAGATTTCTGATTTTCAAGTGAATTAGCATTTACATGAATGGAGGTAGAGAGCTCATTTGATGCGGCGCACTGCTGTAGTTATGGGCTTCCCTCCATCTAGGGCAACATACAAAAAGATGCCTACAGGGGCCACATAAATCTAGAACAAGATAAGCAGGTATGAAAATGGTGGATGAATAGATGTCTTATCAACATTAGCATGCACATGCGCCCTTGCTGTCAGTTATTCTCTTATTCCCTTTCATACAGCATACATACTACACACAGACATGCACACTGGCATACAATATATGATTGGGATCAATGGGTAATAATGAAAGACCTTTTCTTAAATGTCACAAATTGGATTCAGTTTCGACATGAAGATGGGACAAATATTGAGGTTCAAAATTTCAGTAAACACTTTAAATGGATTTGAATGGCCTTTAAGCACCAAAGCTATTTCCAATATTGACATCTAAATTGTTAAGAGGCGAAGAGGGGAATACATTCAGATTCAAGAGTGGACTTGAAAATAACAAAAAGAAGAGTTTCTCTCCAATTTATCACTATACTGTAAACTGTTTACATTGCATAGTGAACTACATTTAATGCTAACTATTCCAAGGACTATAGGTGAACCATATCAATTCTTTTCTGGACGTTTTTCATATAATTGCCTTCATTTACTCATCTATTTCCAAATCTTTCAACCTGTTTACACACTTTACACTGGCAAGAAGATCCCAATGCCATTATCAATTCTGCTTATTGGCCCAGTTCCTTACTGATTCCCTTATTGATCCCTGATTATTTTTCTGTGTGGAAAAGAGTCAGAACACAGTGCAGAAACAGAGAACAGATATAGTACTTTCTTCATTAAAAGAAGCCACACATCTTTCTTTCTTCCTCTCTGCCATGACTCCTTCTTGTTGCAAGTTTCCAGCAGCGCAGACTTATGAGTTTGACGGCATTGTTTTGCAACTGTCAGAAAAACCGGCATCGATAAAAGGAATTGATAAGTTCGAACGATTCCAATGGATCAGACAATTCTCCGTCTGAAGCCGTTCTCAACCAGAACCACTTCTCGATTCGAATCTCTAGCAGGAACTTAGATTATGTGTTTGCAGTGCAGCCATGATCCTGTAGATCTGGTCATTTCACCTGTCTGCAACACTATCAATGTCAGGGTATCGATTCTAGACCCATGATAATAATGTATGTACTTATGCAGCTGTTATTGTTGTTACACAGCAAGTGCTAGCTGTTTGTGGCATCTACCTGATGAATTGGCCTGTATCCACTGCATCCTCCTCACTGACTCATGTCAGCTGAAGACCAGTAAAATTACATTATTCATGAGCCTGTTTTGCTGTACGCCTCTTTGGATATTGTGTCTGTGTGCAATGTGCACCAACTTGACTGACAGGTAGTATAACCTTGTAGTATGAATGTCAAAATGAAGCTACCTCTGCCATGTACATGTGTCCAGAAAAGGGAGAGTGGGAGGCCCCACAGGAACCAACCCATTCTAACTTCCCGCCTAAACCTGCCTCAAGGCCAAACAAGCCCGCTGCCAAAAACAAACAAGAAACCCATTTTAGCGAAAAAACACACATACAAACATATATAATGGCAAAAATATATATATTAAAAAAAGTCCACTTCTGCTTCAACCCTCTTAAAGTCACATGTGGGCAGGGGCGTTCGGATAGCTCTCCATGTACTAAAGCTGTATCCTTGCTGCGGCGGCCATGGTTTCAACTCTGACCTGTGGCCCTTTTGCTGCATGTCCACCCTTCTTCTTCGCTCCCCCCTTTCCTGTCACTCTTCAGCTGTCACTATCAATTCAAGGCAATAGAAAGCCAATGAAAAATACATGCGGGCAAACACTTCCTGTACACTGCCTGCAAATGCTTTACAGATCATTAAGTATGCATTAGCTGTGAACTCTATAAACTCGTTAAAAGATAAACGTGTTACTTATCTTATTCTTTCCTCAAATCTTTAAATGACCATGTGTAGATTTATATACCTAGTGTCTCAAATGGAAGATATAGCCTGGAGGATACTGGAGAAAAAGAGTTGTGTGATTGTGTCAGTGCAGTCTGTGCCATGTATAGGTATCTCAGCCAAGTTTGTGTGTGTATTCCTCCCATGTGCCTCAAGGAAGATTTATGTGTGCATAGTGTTAGATGTCAAACGCCGACCTGTGTCTGGAATTTCAATAGAATTTGACATGACAGCCTTTGGCATGGCATTCTGTTTGAATTTCCTCCCAGTATAGAATGTTGGAAGTAGCCTCGGGAACACAACAATTAGAGCTGTGAGGATCCATGTATGTGAAGTAGAAGTGAATTGTGTTGACTTATTGTCATAGATCTCGTACAGTATACTGTCACTGTCATTACTGAAGGAGGGAGCGGAACACACCATAGTTGTCCATCTGAAGTGTTTACAAGGGGAATGCATTATCTGATTTTATTTGTGTGTGTATGTGTGTGTATTCCTGTTTCCTGTTTGTGCTCAGAGGCTGTCAGCTATACTCCGTAGTGGCATATGACAGTGTTACCCTGAGGGTTTGCCCTGCCTATTCAATTAGTTTGCCCAGCTTCACACTGGCACCATTTCATACCAAGAACACAACCCACTTCTGCCCCCGCCAGCAGGACCAGCTCATGATTAATGGCAAGATATGTTAAATGTTGTTGTATTTGCTTTTTCTGTAGGGTACAGTATAGAGCCAGAAAAACCAGGTGAGAGAAGGGTATGACAAAAGGTTACAAAGGTCAGGGTTTTGATTTGATTGACAACTGGAGAGTGGAGCTCTGTAGGTCATGTTTCAGAATGCCTTAGGCAACAATGTAATTTTTAATTATTGTATAACATGAACTGTAAAAGCTTTGGCCATAATCAGATAGAACATTTCTCGATTTACACTATGGTAGCACGGTGGAAAATATAGAAATACAAGCAATTTAGCCAGTAACTCAGTTTTCATTTGTCATTTGAAGTGGTGAATGGTCAGTGCACTTCACTTCTTACACTGCTAATTTGTTCATTGTCTGGTGATGGTTTGAGAAATGGAACTATTTAAATTCAGCTTGAAGCATTGAGGAGACTGTGCACCTGACATCATCAACACCACAAAAATAACATGTGAAATGCTGAAAAAAGATGTATTGCTGTCAGGGCTGTAAACCAAAGCCCATTTATGGTTTCTGGGGAATACAGATGAAAACATAATATAATCCAAGTTTATGGGCAATGAACAATTGAGGTAAACTAAACCATGAGTACATTTACAGAGAAACCTTGCTGAGCCCCATAGCGTAGACTGTGGTCAGTCTCATGAGACTCAACAAACTTCAGGTTAACTTTGTCTCACATAGCTGAACTGCTCTCCACACTTGGTTTCACCTAATTTAAGTGCTGTGCCAGCGCAGGATAAAAGCTTGGCCGAAGCTGTTCTCAGGGACAGACAGTGGCTGGGACGGTGGAGGGAGGGGACGGGGGGGTTGAAAGCAGGTTTATAGCAGCATGCACAATCATGGGGGACAAAGACAAATTTCCCCTGCAGTACTTGAGTATTTAAAGCCAACATGCCTCTCATCAAGGGAGCTAATCCTCAGTTAGGGCAGTTTACAGTGGAGAAAACATCCTCGGAAAAAGCATGCTAAATGAATTACTCTTCACATGAATAAATATAAAGAAAAGTAAGTCTACTATTAACAAGGTCAAAAGTAAACTTTAATGATGACAACTATAGGCCTTAATTAAATGCTACCTAACCTTATTTTAATCTTAATCCTAAAGTCTTCAAACTCAAACAACCTTTTGAAGAAATGAGCGCCAGCTAAAATGTCATCACACCTAAAACTCAAATTGGTCCTCACAAAGATAGATGTACAAGAGCACATCCACACACAAATAAACACAGAGCAGAAGTAGCACAACTACATACCAATACACAAATAGAATGGATTCATATATTGAATTATTATACCCTTGTGTTTCATCCCAGCTCTGGCAATTTCAGACCTCATTCCCACCACAATTGAACAGGCAAAAATTCTGATTTATTATTTCTCCTGATCGTATCATTATAAATCCCACTTTTACAGCATTTCATTCAAATTTTATGGGCTGTCGTGACTGTGACTCATTTGGCCATAAATTCAGCCCTCAAATTCTTTATTTTTCACTACAGTGGTTTCTCTACAGACTTTTTTGTTTATTCCTCCCTTTGCTCCTCTCTTTGTGTCATGCACTCTCTCTTTCTGTCTCCTCATCAACAGCGCAAGAGTGTGGTTTGTTTCAGTGTGCAAGCGTTTGTGCAAATTGAAGTTTGAATGTGTTCCCTTGTATGTGTGTGTCAGCCATGCATCTTTCTGAAGAACAGAAATGAGCAAATGTGCCAGTGAGCTCTTCAACGCTTGCACAGATGCACCGTTTTTTTTTTTTTTTTTACAACTTAGTCTGAAAAGTGACACATGTAATTAGCTGTCTTTTTCGAGAGGGCTGAGAGGCTGAGAGAGAAAGATGGGGGGGATAAAAAAATGAAAGAGAGAACTAGACTGATTACAAGCACGAGAAGGAAGGAGAGAAGAAGTTTCAGCAGAATCTCTCACCAATCATTTCATTCTATGAATTCTTCAATATCTTCTGCTTTTTAGCATTTTACCTTCCTCCTATCACTTACCCGACTTCAACTCCCTTATATCTCCTTTCCTACATTTTTCTGCATCACACACCTTTTGTTAGTCTATTTCTCTTTTTACTTCTGTCCTGCCTTCCTTCTCTTTCTTCCTCTTTTCCTTTTCATTTTTCCCTTACTTCTCAGGCCGTGTGTTAAGCGATGTTTCCCAGGCTTAGTGACCTATATCCCTACTGTCCAGTTTTCTAGGATAAATCTGGCCTAACATGGACATAAAGAAAAGTAAATGCTAAAAGCTGGAAACAGTTTAGGGTGAGGGAGCAGGGATTGTTGCAGCATGTCTGTGTCAAACAGTATTACACCTTTAATGATATGTCACACAGTTTTCTGGGGTTTTATGTAACCATGGTAGTCTCTGGTCATTCCAGTTTGAAAGAGGTATGCCAAAAGCTCCCCTAAGACAAACTGTGACTTTGTGATAAATCTAATAAAAGAAAGCAATAATAATAATGAAAAACAATATTCAAGGTTTTTACCCTGAAATTTATGCAAAGCACTCTTTTCTCCTGACAAATTAGAGTAGAAAATCCTTCCTCCTCCCAAAAATAAATAAGTAGTCATTAAAAAAAAAAACCTGCTTTGCATACATTTCTATCAAGAATGTCAACACAAGTGAATTTAGCATTTTTTAAAGAAATCAAGGGAAAATAATACTTTTATGCTGTTTAAGCCTTGTATGTCCTCTCTAATGAGCACTTTCAGTCTACCCCCCACAGAGAAATACTTACATGTTGCCTGGATGCTGAGTAAATATGACTTTTCTTTCACAGTGGCAGCCACTGTAGCAAAGCACTACTCTTTCCCCAAGGTGCAGGGCAAACACATCTGTCTTGGCTAGAAATATATTTTTTTGCTATAGGCAAACATTTCATCTCCCATATTGGAGAGCGGCCTTCAATCTGAAGTCTCTTTCACAGATGGTACCTGCATCTCTTTTCTTTTTTTTCACTGACTGTCATTTTCTACTCACTTTTTCTTCCAGAAACACCTGTTATACCTCTCTTTTTAAACTTTTATTTATCTCCAATTTATTCCATTCCCAAACAAAGTCCCCCTGTAGTCAAATCTAATTGATGGGAATTCAAAGCACAAATTATATCTATGATGATTTGTAGCCTGCATCCTGTTTTGCATATGGTCAGAGAACTGTCTGAGACCTGTGGAGCTATTATTGATGCAAATGAGATAATAACATTATGCTAATGACTGTTCATTAAATTACCTTGTTATATTTGTTTAATTTGCTCTCAGATAAACCCTCAACCTGCCTTATTTGAAATGGGAGTCTTATTGGGTGATATTCAATATTGGTGAATTTAATCTTGTTTATTTAGAGTGGGTGGGACTGTTGGAGTTCACCTGGGGGTCAAGAAGCACACATGCCTTTCTCCTCATGCCGAAACATACAAACACAGAGAACGTGCACAGCCTGGAGTGAAGTTCAATTAAAGTTTAATGGTCTCACTTTATACATGTTGCCAAGAGAACTGAGCTCACACGTGTTTGTTTGCAAATACTGTATATAAATGTGTATGAATAGGTATGTGCATGGGGGCATCAATGTTTGTGCGTTTGTGCATGAGACTGAATCTGTGCGTGCGTGGTTGTTTGTGATTCGCCACCTCTCCTCATTAAAGGTGAACTGAGGCGAGGCCTGGCTGTTTGTTGGGTTGGTAATTGACGTGCGCAGCTCAGTGGGATACAAGGTTTAATTCCTCAGCGTTAACGAACGATAAATCACACATACAGTCGCACACACACACTCACACAAACACACCGCCAAGGAGACATAAATCAAAGACTAAGGGCCTGCCACTGCCTGCCTTACTGCAATGACAATATCATACCACCTCTCCCTTCCTCTGTTTTTCTTTCTCAGTCTTTCTTTCAATCCCTGTTAATCCCTCTCTTCATTCGACTGCAGTGACACTATCAGTGCACACATCTCCTTTCTCTTCCCCTCAGTTCAATTCTACTTTGACTGCAATTACAATATCACAGCAATGCTGCTCTCCCCCATTCTGTCTGACTCCCTCTCTCCCCCTCAATCCCTTTCAAGCTCTTTCTGAACAACAGATGGTCACATCATCCCTCCCACAGATAGAGGGATAGAGAGATGGAGAGCAGGCTGATGGGGGAGGAAGGATAGAAAGTGGAGCAACCAACTGAATGTGTGTCTGTGAGAGAGAGAGAGAGACAGAGACATGCTGCTGTCTTGAGAGGTTATATACATAAACACCTAAAACACACAACAACAACCATGGCCTTGCAGGGAATTTAGATTAGATAACAAATAAACACACAAATGCACACACTGGGCATGCAAAGAGGCGTACCAGAATGTGCCTGCACAGATTGCATGCTCATCCCACCTGATGGCACCAGGTCAGATAATTATTTTAAGCGTCATTTACATATGAATCACTAATAAGAGACTTGGGGTGCAGAAGGAGGCCGAGAGGAAGGAGTGGAGGGTGAGAGAGACGTAGAGAGAAAGAGAAGGGTGGAAGATGAGGGAGAAGCATAGTGGCAGATTGAAGTGCAGCGTAGTGTAGGATGAGATAGAGGTGACGCAAGGTGAATTACAGCGGCACCGGAGAGGGGAAACCAGGCCAAGCTTCTGTCGCTCTCGATTTTGCTGGCTAGCAGGAATTTTGACCCCCCTTCCTCCCTCCCTCTATCCCCTATCCCTCCTCAAATTGGTATTCATGGTCCATTGTGGTCACTACATAATTGAGCCGCTACCGGTGATACAGAATGATGAGAGAGGAGGAAAGAGGGGAGGGAAGAGGGGAGGGCGTGAGAGGGGGAAGAGTGGTAGCCTATCATTGTGCTAAAGCATAACATTGGAGGGTTGCTATTAAATGGCATATTGTTGCTGAAAGTACAAATTTGATCTAAAAAGTTTGTGTAATCAAAATATAGGTGACTGTTAATAAGATGATCATTCATTCTACAAGGTTTCGATACGTGTAAGAGAAAAGATTTCGTCAACGCTGCCGGTTTCAGAGAAGCAGCGGTAAACTTAAGAGTGAAGCGCGAGGCTCATGGGACACAGCATTTGCCCCCCTCTGTCAAGCTATCTCTTCCAACCGTGTGGCTCATTATAAAAGAGGTAATGCACTGAATAAAAAGCAAGCGCACCTCAACTGGAATCTCAGCAACGACTCTTTAACACTGGATAAGTGGTGGGAACCAACGCAAAGAGGCAGTAGAACAGAGGAAGTTAAAAGTTTGTTTTATAGTGTAATTACATTTTATATTTATATATGCATTTACTGTGCTGTATCTATGAAAAATCAAATGGTAAAACACCAAAGAAAGAGTTTCATTTCCTTCGAGCTACACACCAGAGTATGCATGATTTAACAATGTCCTTTTAGTTAAGATTGTGCTATTACTCACTGATAATTAAATGGCCCATTCCGGATCAGTTGTGCCACACAATGGCATTGCAAAGCAGTGACCTTTCTGATGTTTAGGTCATCACAATCTCACTATTATGACTATGACTGACATTTTTCCCTGGTTCTTTTTTTGGTAGTAGGGTAATTTATTTTCACTATTATTATGATGAACACTGGAAGATTAATTTGTACTGCCTGAAGCTAAGACACGATGATTGGTGGAGAGGACTCAGTATTCACAGGCGGGATTGTGCTGTCATCTTCTCATATCTATAGCGAGCTTTGACACAGAATGATGATACATACAAGATCCTGCAAAGTGTAAAGAAGAAATACCTAACATGTTTTGTGGTACTAAAATACAGCTGCTGAATACAGATGGGAAATACAATACAGAGTTATTGAGCAAGGGGCACTGTAATGAAAAACTAAATGGCAAAGAAACAAAGCTGCAAGTCGTCTTAAAGGGACAGTCTTATTTTAAACATAATTTAGCACATGTAGTAAATGTTTATCTGAAGTGCCTTAATGTTTAAGTGTTAAAAGATGCTATTGAGCTTTCATAGATGGGTCTTTGGGTTTAATGGCTGAATAAGTTCACTCTAATGTAGCTCATCCAATCAAGACCATGAAGTATTATATTAAAGACGAAGTCAGTTTAAATTTTGCTCTGTTTTGTCTGAAAAGTTGTCATTTAATCTCTGTGTGCAGCTGGGTAATAAGTAAAAGAGATTCTGTGTTGTGAAGCCAGCTTGGTTTATGTACACTGTATGAAAACTTCTGAGTGATCTCTAATCTCGGAGTATCTGAAGATATAATTGCTGGTTCTTTGTCTTCTTCTTTGAAGCAGCTTGTTATATATCTTTGAAGCCCTTTTGTGTAATTTTCCTTTGAAATTACAATCCGTGATTACATTTGTGATTTGCAGCATGGTATCCTCAATCGGCTTTGTGTACATGTTTTGGATACAGGACTTGTGTATTTTATAGTGAATTACAACAGGTTATGAAACATCCAGAGGCGTCATTAATAAGTCGAAGTCTTACGTTTATATTCAGTAGTCAAGCTGATTGCTTGTTGTTTCTTTCAGCTGTATCTACAATAAACCCATCCAGCATGAATCTAGTGGAACAAAAATCCAAATAATTTTTTTTTGCTGAGACACATTCTGGCAGACATCCTGCACAGATGAAAAACCAGTCTCTGAAGACAGCAACAGAAGTACTTCTAGAAACTTACCCTTGCAGATTTCCCCCTTACGAATGCAACATTACATTGAATTTGTTTAGGAGATCTGCCAGAAACTGTGTAGTGCTTACCCTTCCACTGACTACGGCGGTTCACATCAGCAGACGTTTGATCAGCAGAAATGACTTTATTGCTGATGTCAGTTTTTGAGTTATTACTGCTTGATTGTGTTCAATACTGAATCTATAGGGACTAATTACACGGAGCTAAGATTGGGTATTGATAATGCTCTGCACCTAATGATGTGCAAGAAATTGTAATTGTGTGTTTGAGAGTTGGTGGAGTGGGTTTTCTGCTGTGTGACGTCATGCATGTGGGCGTGTCGGTTTCCCTCCTGTTCTTGAAACGGTTGAGGTTTTCTAAATCCATCCTTCATGATGGACAGTTGGAAGTGAAAAAGGCCAGTTTTAATTTGCTGCATGGATACCCTCCTCGGCTCTCCCAGGGACTCTCTGCTTACCACCTCTCCCGTTAAGCCAACACACACTCAACAGCACACATGCGCACACGCAGAAACCTGTGCAAATACAAGAACAGCATACACATCAGCTTCACACTGACATACAGATGCATGCACACATTTATGCAGATAAACACACACTATCATGCAGATGTGTGTTTGTACACACACAGATGCCGAGGGATCTCAGGAGGTGCCCTATTTAGATGAAATGAGTCACAGAGATCTCTACTGTCTAGACTCTTTATCACTTTTTAGTGGATATGCTCTGCTAGAGAGTGGGAACGAACAGAAAAAATGAGCCAGAAAGTGAAAACACAGTGAGACATAAACAGATTAGAAAGTAAGTGGAAGGGAGAGAAAAGACAAGAAAAGTGTGGATACATAATGAAAACCAAAGAGCTGGGTATGGGAGGAGGGGGAGGAGAAGAAGAAGGAGAAGAAATGTCACGTACAGTAGTGTACAGTACAAATGTCCAATTTATAAAGGCTGTCTTGTTATGTTTCTCCACAATTCTTTCACAATCACCTAGCAGTCCTAATCTGAGGACTTTCAGATACAGATTATGTAATGCCACTTGAAATACACCCACTACCTCAGTTCTGAGAAGTTGCAACTTAAGTGTTTCTCACATTTCTTTAACAGCATTGTGTTATATGGACACAGTAAAAGTCATTTTTTAGTATCTATCTTGAGCTCTTTTGTCTGTTAAATCCTGTAATGCTATTGTCACAGAATTCATATTTTGACTGATCTAAACCAGCCATGGTGTCTATGCAGATGGAAAATTGCATACTAGAGCACTGAAATAGTTTACTCTCCGTGTGCTGCGAAAAGTTTTCTGGGGATACAACAGATGCCTCTGTGCCACTCCGAATAGGCACATGTTTTATGGTTGTTCCTGCTGTTGAGTTGAAAACTAAAACCTTCCAGCAGTGGATTGATTGAGACTGAGAACTTTCAGAAATGTTTGCCGAAGGTAACGGCGATGAGTCCACAGTATCAAACAAATGAGCAATGCTTACTGTACATTATAGTTGGAGTTAATCTATCTACTATTTGCTCAATGAATCAGTCTCACCATCTGTCCAAAGGCTCGAAAATATACGCTCACACTTAAAAAGGCCTACGTCTACCAAAGCTGCTACTACCAATCTTGCATCTTTTTTTATCTGAGCAGCTGTAACTCTTGACATCCAGGACCATGGACAGTTCCGGCCCCCGCTGCATGACTCATTTGTGAGTTCAGCACCATGGAGAGCACCCTGGTTGTTCACTAAAGGCTCATTCAGCCTCTCTCTTATCCCGCCTCTGTCACACTTTTCTCCTATAATTACATTCTCACACCTCCTCTCCATCTTCATTCATTTTTCTCCCTCTATCCTCCATTTTCCGCATTCTCCCATTCTTCCCGAAGGGGCTCTGAGTGGTTGTACAGCATTCGAAAGCAGCGCAACGTCGACACAGAAGTAGTTTACAGTGGAGTCCAATTAAAATACTCAGTGTAGCAGCCTGGATATGTGGCAACGATCAACATCACAGACAGTTTTTGGTATGCCGGTTTGTGCTGCGGAGTTTCTTGAGACAGGCTGAGGTGTGTGATGCAGTAGAATGCCAAAGTAGCTAGAGTGATTTAAACACTTGTAACTCTCCATACAGAAGGTTAGTATACTCTACCTGAACCTCTCTCTCAATAGGACCACTGAGGAAGAAGGCATTCAGAGCATTGTTAGAGCAGGGTCTGTTTTCATTATTTATATCCACAGTGAAGACTGACGCTTTCACTTACAGATTCAAGAACAAAAAAAAATGTTCTGGGGAGGAAAAAGGGCCTGAAAATTGATAGAGGTGTTCCTTTAACTGCTTCACAAACTGTCCCCCTCAATGAATATGTATAGACTCGTGGCATATGTGCTCGTACCTCTGCGTGTGTGTGCCTTTGTGCAGAGAGTGATGATTGTGAGTGAGTTTTTTGGAGTGCAAAAAAATCTAAATTCTGCATGAAAATAAGAAAATCTTTTTTCCCCAAGTGGCAAACACACACGCACAAAGCTCTTTGAGCCCAGGAGATGCAAAGTGAAGGGGGTAATTGCAGACAGCATTTAATTGGTTTAGGGAAGAGAACAGATGTGAGGATTGAAACACAGAGATGGAGAAAGACACACCAAAAGATGAAGGGAGAGACATTAAGATGTAGTCGTAGACAGAGATAAAGAGATAGAGATGGACAGATGGAGAGAGAGGCCTAGAGATTGAGAGATAATGGAGATAAAGGTGGAAGGAGGGTTACGAGTTTAGAGGAAAGTCCTTTGAGGGTAAACCCAGACAGGCTGTTTAGGAGCGTCATGTTGAAAGCAGGACTGTCGACCTGACTCTGTCTCACTGCACTTGTTTCGTTCTGTTTGTTTCTGACTCTTTCTTTGTCTCGCCTTGAACATTTTCCCACATATACTCCACAAACTTCCACCGTGCTCTGCATTCCCTTTTCCCACTGATCCCCATTGCACTCTACAACACACCTCACCCACCCGCACACACTTACAGGTACATGCGCACTCACAGCACTGCCCCTTTTTCACCACAAGCCACTTGGGATTCTTAGTATCCTTTTGCAGAGGGCTTGCGTCATGCCTTGCTTCCTGTAACCCAAGGTCTTTGCAGCACTGCATTCACAGCAGGGGGAAGCCTTGATGAGCACCCGCTGGCCTTAAAGGAGCTTCAGCATGGGAAGGAAGACCGTGTCTAATTGGCACAGTTAAGACTTTGAAACCTTGTTGGTAGATTAATCTGAAAATAGCATAGCATTTGATTAGCCATTCAGTCTTGGTCTTAGAGTGTTTTTGGTGGTTGTCATTTTGCAAGGTTACATGTCCTGTGGGGGAGTTAGATCTAAAGCAATGGGTCACGGGTTAGGATTCTTTCACTAGATGTGGAAATCCTGTTCCATCTCCTGTCCCTCAAATTCAAGTACCTACTGTATATTGGTGCTAATTGCTCTGCACTGTGTGTAGTTACGTTACATTTCTGTGGTGCTGACAGCTTTTCCCTGAATCAGTTAAAAAACCCTTTCCAGGCAGAGCTGTTGCTCCGCTTACCAACATCCTGCAGTAATTGGATATTTTTTTAAACCTTATTGGTTCTGTCTGAAGGTGTCCTTTCTTTGTCAACTTCTGCATGGAGGCCAGAGCACATGGTCAGCCATAGAGTATAGCCCCCTTAGCGGCTTGCTCAAGGACAACTCAGAAGAAAGTTTCTGTTGCACTCTGCTTAAAAATCTCCCTTATTAATGTGTCACCTTGCTGCCAAAAATCACTGCACTTGCACATTTTGACGCTCGCTTCAAAATAAGGTGCAAGGCCTGTCACTGGCGCAGTGCACGAGAGGAGCTGCATACAGAGTTGAGGAAAAACTAAAGAGATGGCATACATACATTCATAAAGCCTTGCTAATGTTGGTGCGCTTTACAGGATGTTAAAGCAACTTCCACATCCAGTGTATCAAGCAAATTTTGTCAGTGTGTTTAGATTCTCCCAAGAGCACAGAGGTCAAGATGAGAGAGGAATCTGGGGTTGGCTGAAATTAGGGTTGGAAAGTGTATCTGGGAAGTACAGCCTCGATCTGCAGAGAGTTCAGCACATCTAAGCAGAAAGGCCAGGGGAAAATCAGAGTCTTTTGAAGTGTGAATCACAGCTGTAATTTTTCGGCAATTCGAACCATTAGGCCCTTTGCCTCTCATATAGGACTCGATAAAGAACTCAGCCCCTCTGAATTACAGCGTAATACTTTCATCCAAACTATCCCTGCTTTAACGTTGTTCTCCTGCTAATGAAGGGTAACTTCAATCGAGACCTGGGCCATTACTCTGCCAAAGTGGGATTGACTGTAAGCCTGTGGGTGCAAGGCTGTCCAAAGACACACGCGCACACACGCACACACACGCACACACACGCACACACGCACACACGCACACTTATGTGTGTTCATGCACATGGTCATACGCGCGACTCATCAGAGGATGTTCGATGACGTTCGGATCGAATGAGTGTGGAAAATAAGGAGACATTTAAGCTCATATGTAGTCCTCGCCTGAAGTTGGCTGCAGCTGTCAAACTTTGAAGAATAGTCTTTATAAAGTAGTTGTGCCCTCTTCACCCTGAGTCTGTCTGAGTCTTCCTCATGACCCAAATACTGTTGTGTTATTATCATTTCTACCAGACAGTTGGATAGAGGGCTCTCAACCTGGCTTTCCATTCTGATTGTCGACACTGTTTCACTGTGAGCCTGTTCTTCTGAAGATTCAAAGATTGTGTGCGAGTGTGTGTGTGTGTCTGTGCGAGTGTTTGTTTTTATGTAGCATACGTGCTTTATCTCTCCAGGCCAATGTAGAAAAAAGCCCTGAATACACATATAGACAAAACCCTGACTGTATTGCTTTTATGGGCTATAGGCTAGGTGAAACATTTAATGTAGTTTTATTATGTGTAGAATAATGGCCAAGCTGCTCTACATATTGGACATTTTTCTGGAAAATGGTGTATAAAAAAGATCTTGTGTTTTTGATATCACAACTTATTTAACTTATGCTGACGAATAAATGTTCCCATAATTTCATATTAACTTTTTAAATATAATAGAGATCCAAAACTTTAGAGATGTACCAAATATGTCATGTTGACTCACAGGAAATGTACATTTGAATATGAATGCGCATGATATGTATATTTTATGTATATTTTCTGTGGTGCAGCCATAACGTTTCTTGGGTTTGAACAATATTCACTGAGTGCGTGAAGCATGATGATGCTCTATGCTGCCAGGAATATGAAGATTGAAGAGGTTAAAGGTTCCCTACATTATGACAGCTTTAAAATTACACTATACTTCAACAACAACCTAAGTTTAAAAACAATATGGAGTATTTACAATCTGTTAAATTTAGAGAATTCTAGATCTATCTGAATCTTAAAGATGACTTTTGAGTGGCTATAAGGGCACTCAATCAACAAAACTGAGCCTGGAAAAAGACTTCAGCTTGGTCAGAAACTTATCTCACCTAAATAGTCCACTAAAATGTGTTTCTGAAAATGTAAAATAAGAAATGGGTCATGCAGTTTTCTGAATCTTGATTAATTTTTAAACTACAACAACTAGGTTAAAAGTTTGCATATGAGATTTATCAGTCCTGCCCCTGCTGTTTCTGACAGCAGCTGCTGTCTGCTGTCTGTGTATATAAAATTTCAAATCTTTTTTGGACACCACACACTCTGAACAATCCTTAAATCTAGCAATAGCAGTGTTAAGTAATTTATGGTAGAGGTGAAATTAGATAAAACATGTATCTATTTGCCATGCTCCTCCAGCTCGAAACCAAGGACAGGGTTCTGTTTGTGTTCCCCGAATGGCTGCTGAGTGCTGCTTTTTTGGGAACTATTTGATGCAGACAAGTGAGCGAGGGGACTTTCTGAGATTGATCAATACTGTCAGCCAATTATGTTTTCAGTCATCAACACTGATATTAATATTAACACTTAATTAAACTAACACAACCCCAGTAACAGACTGAACATGGCACAGATGCCACTTGGAAAATATGATTGCATTCCTTTCCCAAGGGAACAAGGGAATATTGGATGCATTATGGAAATAAATTCCAATATATACTGTATTTATCAAACATCAAAGATTAAAAAAATTAAAACAAGCTGACTGAAGTTGGGCTACAAATAAGTCTCCTTAATTTCTTCCTCTGAACTAATATCAACTTTAGACATAGCGCACTGTGCTTTTTGAGATGTGCGGAATTTCTTTACAGAAAACTACAGTGAGACAGAAAATCGTGTGACAAGGCCAAACTTGTGACTCAGAATAAAATAGTCTCTCTTCGTCCCATAGATTGCTCCTGAAAGCAACACAATTAAGCCCTTTGATCACCTCACTGTTGTGCAATAAGAAGATTGATAGCACTTTCAGCTCTGGGGAGACTACTGCCGATCTGTTTTTTTCTTTTTCTCTGAAGCAGATCAAAGCGCGTATTTGTCAGCGAGACAGTGTATTAATATAACTGTCTGAACCACTAAGATCTGTCACATGAACTCTTCAATCAGTATGCAGTTGGATTTTCTTCTGGGAGAAAAATTACATCGTACTGGAATGGTGGTTCCTCGTGGTTTTACTAGTGCATTATCTCAACCAAACTGGTTTTGGTCAGGATTTCCTTCTCCACATTGTGCCTCTCCCATAGGAGTAGGCTATAATTTTTGAATGGCAGGTCAATCTCGGGGTGCTCCCATAAAGGGGCGAGTGAAATCCCACAAGTCTATTCCCACGGCAATTGTTATTGTACTTTAATGTTGATAAGAGGAGTTGAGTCTGCGTGTGAGAGGGATGGATGGAGCACAGGAAAATCAAATACAAAGAAGGCAACGAGTAATGCAGCAGTAGAGACTTTTCTTCTCACATGCACTTACTTTGGAGGAACTCTATGAGCGAACTGAACCCTGACTTGTCTGTCTCTTCTTGTCTATCTTTTTCCTTCACCCTCTCTGTATCTCTCTTTCCATCTGTCTCTTTCTCTGCCTATCCCTCTGGCCTTTTGTGTCAGAGCAACTCTGTGGGTGTGCATATATTATGTGTAATCCTGCTGGGCAATAAGAGTGATACAAGGAGAGAGAGAAGGAAAGAAGCTATTTCTTCCTCTTCCTCCACCAATAAATTACTATTCATTGTGTCCCTTTTTTTCCTTTTTTTTTTCTCTCTCCTGTACTGTTGTGGTGCTTCACTCACAACCATGGTGACCTGCATACATAAATGAGTAGAGGGGAAGAAAGAAAGACACAGATGAGTAAGAACAAGAAGATGAACAATGGAGGCTGAGAGTATCAGGTGACCGAGGCAAATTTGAGGCACAGGAATTGAAACAGGAATATTGGAGGCAGAAGAATACAAAGAAGGATAATAGCGTGTTGATAGAAATAATATATACAACAAAGAATAAGGACACAGGAGAGAAAGAGAGGGGGAGTGAACAATAGCTGCATACACTAATCTTGTCATATCTGATTTGGCTAGACAGAATACCCAACCACTTGATGGACACTGACAGTTGTTCGCTTACAAGTGTTGAATCTGTTGAATGTTGAACGCATGCCCGATGTTTTGTGTTTTCATTTGCTTATGTTGTTTTTCCTTCTCTGAGGTTACACTCGATTAGCACTCAATTACCTACTTGGATTGCAGAGGGAAGGGAGAGTCTTGGAGCAGGACAGTGGACCCATTCATCCACGTTATGTGGGCAGGAAGCCATGCAAATACTCAGTGGTTTACTCAAGCACTGAGCTCCACAGACGTGCAGTGTTTATAGTGGTGCAGTGTTTAAATCTTTCGGGATGTAACAGATTAACTGTTTAAGCCAAAGTATATTCAGACTTTCCAATACTTTACCACCTGCCACGTAGACATATTAAAGGAATAATTTGAAATTTGGGGAAATGCATTTGCTTTTTTGCTAAGAATTCTATGAGAAAATCAATACCCCGCTCATGTTTGTGCAGTAAACATACAGCCAGGAGCCGGTTAGCTTAGCTTAGCACAAAGACTGGAAATGGGGAAACAGCTAGCATGGTTCTGTCCCTAGTTAAAAATATAATAATAATCTGCCAGCACCTACAAAGGTCACTAATTAACATATATATAAAATCTTTTCTGTAACCTCAGCAACATGAGGTTGCCAGGCAATGAGAGTATATGTCATGAAGTTACTGTTCTTGTCCAAGAGCCCGGCACATAACGCCCCATAAAAACAAAACTTGCACACTTGTTTTTTGAACTTGTAATGCACTTGTTTGCTTTGATGTCTCCAGTCTTTATAATAAGCTAACCTAACAGTTGCTGGCTGTAGCTGTATGTTTACTGCATAGACATGAGAGTAGTATTGATCTTCTCCTCTAACTTATTTAACAAGAAAGCAAATAAGTGTAAATCCCAATATGTCAGCCTATTGCCAGCCATTTTAATAGAGCTCAACCTAGGAGAAACTACTGTGGCTGCAGAACTCTCGCTGCCAAAGCCCCTATAGAGCCAATGTTTGGTTTGTCTGTTCTGGGCAACTGTTCTGGCAGTCTCTGTGGAAGATGACCTGCTCCTTCTATTGGTAAAAAACCTTTTTAAATTAATTTTGAAACTTTCTTTGTCATATACCAACTAGATGGGATCATCACAACTACT
Organism: Morone saxatilis; assembly: GCF_004916995.1. Classification (NCBI taxonomy): domain Eukaryota; kingdom Metazoa; phylum Chordata; class Actinopteri; family Moronidae; genus Morone; species Morone saxatilis. Next base: position 9,010,882 of record NW_023339650.1, read on the forward strand.
TTCCCCAATGTCCATTGATGAGAAACCTCTCCCGGTTGCTGCCTCTCAGTTCCAGCACTAAAGTCTGTTAATGTTTTAACACAGTTTTTACACAGTGAGATACAGAGTCTTGCTGTGTGTATAACAGCTTAATACAAAGGAGGTTTGTAAATCAAAGGAAGTGAGCCTTGTTTCATTGAAACATAATGTGTGAAACATAATATGAATGATAGAGTGCCCTTTTGACTTGTATTGATGAGAAGTAGATATGCACAGCTCAGGGAGAGCAAGTCTCAATTTGTAATCAATACTTCTGTTAAGCACGCAATGGAGGATCAATGAAAAAGGAAACAGCCACATACTCTGAAGAGCGTAATCTGCCCTTGGTGCTCCACTCTGTTTTATTGTCCTGTATCTCTCTTCTACAGTGTGTGTGCTGACACTTTCCATTAGTTTTTACACAAAGTCACTTTGGAAACAAATGAATGGCCTCCCGATTTTTTCCTCTATCTCTCTTTGCAACCATCTTTCCCTTCTTCTTCTTTCTCAGTGTACAGCTCACAATTCATACTTGAAAAATATTTTAAGCTCTTCCATTTCTCTCACTCTATGTGACACTTAAAGCCTGGACACACTGCTCACATCTACAGCGTTTGTGCGTCTCGAAAGGTCTTGCTTTTTATTTTGAAAATGATCTGTTCATAGTCATATGCCACCATTCACTACAGTTTTACAGTATGTGTAAAATATGTTAGCAGAACGTGAGTTAATGAAAATGTAGATTTATATAGCTTAGAATTTAATTATATTATATTATATTATATTATATATATATATAATATATTAATATTAATATAACTGTATATATATATATATATACTGCAGAAACAATCTCTGTGTGAACGCCACAGGTGAGCGAGTTCAGCGAGGTAGCCGCCACACGCGGGCAGTGTGTCCAAGGCATTAAAGGCTGACATTATTTTTGATTCCTGTGGGATTCCCAAAGGATGGGAATCAATTTCACTATTCATCGTGGGACTGGGACAGGACAGGGAACAATTGGGACACGAATCATAATAACCAGTCTTCTTGGTGCTAACCTACTGGCCAAAACGGGGATCAAATCAATAGCATTGCATTGCCTGAAGAAAAACTAACCCCCTGAAAAAACCACAACCACAACACAGGAACGGGATTGAGACTGGGCAGGATTATTGTTGAGTATTTTTGTGGGAGTGGGATCGGACAGAAGTGAAAATCCACTTTGTTTGTCTGTACTGTGGTTGGAGGAGGCAGCAGAGGGGGGCAGGTTAAGCCCCTACCTTGATTAGCAAAGCTTTCAGAATTCGTATTCCAACTTCTAAATTCATGAATATTAATGGCGGGCAGATTGAAAGGACTTTTTGTATATATGTGAGTATGCATGGTGTGTGAGGTGCTTTATGCAAGACTAACAGGTACATTAAAATAGTTGGGAGAGGGTGTTTGTAAAGTGTGTCGCAGATAAAGCCATAAGAAATCAGCTTTGGCATCTTCTTAGACTGCTGCTGAATAAAGAGCTGCAGACAATTTTTAGTGCACTCACTGCAGCTTCAGATCTGTTGGTGTCCCACTGAATAAGAACCCAAGGTCACAGCAACATAACTTACAAATACCACAAAACAAAAATAAGCTGTACTAGAAAGACATGCCTTGCATCGCGTCTGAAATGTTTGACCAGCTGCAATAATAGTACCCTTTTAGGGAGTGATTAAGGCAGTGTGAACACTGTATGAGTTTGGATATTGGTGGTCGTAGCCAAATGCAGCAATTAAGTTCTTTGCATACCCAACATTTTGCCTATGTAAACAAGGCAAATTTCTTTTTGGAGAAGATTAGAGGGAAGGAGGGTAAATAACGAATGCAGGAGGTGTAATGCAACTCCCATCTGTTGTTCCTATTTTTATTTTGTTCTACAACCAGAGCTGCATGTAACAGAGCTCAAGATGTGTAGTATATTTGTATTTGAGTCCATTCATTTCCTTTTTATATTCCTATTTGTCTGGTTAGCTCTTGTGTGCATGTAAATTATTCCTTCTTCCCTCAAGTTTAAGCTCAATTTTTGTTATGTCCACAGACTGGACGATAAATACTTAATTTAAATTAATTTTAAGAAATATGTATAGGCATGTACCAACATGTTATCATTCCCAACTTGTCAAATATGGCAGCTTGGTCAGCGGCTCTATGCTTCAAACTGGGACACTGTAGGTACCCTCTAGTGTTAGTTTCGCACGTGTAGGACTCCATGGTTAAGTTAGCAACAATTCATATGCAATGTACAGTCAAGTTAGCAATAATAAATATGCATAATGCGAAATAAAGCTTGCTGAGAAACGGTTCACGTTTTATGAGTCAAAACAGTTAGTTTGATTAGGTTTAGGCACAAATATGTAGGTTTGAGAACACAAATGAATTGCTTAGGTTTAGAAAAAGACGTAACATAATTAATTATGTAAGGTAAGTTACATTACGTATATAATGTAAGTAAGTTATGTTATATACGTAACATATGTAACAAAATTGACATAACTTACCTAATGGAAGAAGTCATGCCACTCTTCCGGAGTTCATATGAGAAAGTTATGCGCTCTGAAGGGTCTGATGAGGCAGGGATGCAATGCAAAGCAGGCATTTCACCAGCGTTTACTCACAAACTACTTTAATCTGCTAGCCTTGCTTTCTCTCATCCCCATACACACACACACGCACACACCTGCAACTCTGGTCCTCTCTGCACACACCAGTTCACCTTGCCTCTTTGTTTCTCTCTCTCTGTGTCTCTCCAGCAGTTTGTTTTAAAAAGTCACCCAAAAAACACAACTTGCAATTTGGATTTTTCACCCTCGATTTAATTTTTACAAAAGTAGGTGAGACTTGTGTGGAGGAGGCTTGTTGGTAATGAGTCTGTTGAAAGGATCAAAGTGAAACCAACATGGAACCGAATGCTTTACCTGGTCCGTGCTTGTAAAATTATCCCCCGTCTCCTAGTACCAGATAACGCTTTTCTACTCGTCTCTCTCACTCTGTGTTTCTCTGCAAAAGGTTTAAATGGGACATTGACATACCTGGGTGACCCGCCCAAGTAAAGTCTTATGTGGGAGACACGAGATATTAATATTTTTATATTTTGTTGCATGATTAATTGAAAATTTGCACAAAGGTTCTATGAAAATAAAATAATTAAATATGAGTAAGTACCATTTATTTGTTTAGTATATAATTTAATTAAATTCAGTGCCAAATCATAACCAAAGTTATCGCAGAACACACTCAAATGGAGCAGGTCTAGATCGTACTCCAACAAAAAACCCACCATGAGCAAGCACTCAATTCAAAACGTAATAAGATGAAATGTGTTCATGTTCTATAAACTTTATTAATTCAGTTTACAGAACATGTGATATATTGTGATATACATCGTTATTAGGATATAGAATGACCTATATTGGGATATGAAATTTTGGTCATGTCACCCAGCCCCATGATGACCTGTGAGCACCATTATTTTCCATTTAACAACAAGCAACACATTCGGGGGTGGAGAGACAAGCTTGTCTATTGTGAACTACAGTACAATATACACATGCCCACAGTAGCATGCTCACACACATAAGCATATAAAAAACACTTACTCCGTCATAAATGGCAGGCTTATAGGATTATAAGTGAAAGGAACGATCAGTGCTTTGATGCAGGGCGTGAAAAATTGTAATGCTTGTCATGTGCGTGAATCACCAAGCCAACCAATCCTCAAATGGCCTGTCAGCCTTGTACCACGTTTCTTAAGACAAACCATTTAAATTGCTTTGAGTGCCTTTTTCCAAAGCCCACTCAGAGGATGAGTTGATTTTGCAGATAGATACAATGAAAATGCCCTTGTTTATGCACTCCAGGATGCACTCAGTCTAAGGCTTACATGCAGATGCGAGTCAAAGTGAGGGGAAGAGAGCCAGTACATTCACATATCCTGTACGTACAGGCATGTTGGTTGCACTTGTGTCAGTTGTGTTCATTGGGTCCATGTGGTGTCCGTGAATTACATCATCAAGCTGGAGCAGCAGGGCAAACCCCTTTTTATCTCCCAATAGAATATTCATCATGGGTTTATAAATAATATATCACTTTAGAATGTGAGTGAATGTGCTTGCATTTGGTATGTGTGTTTTACTGTGTGCGCTTGTCTGTGCATACAATTCTGAGAAAAGTATGTACAAGGTATATGCCTGTTTTCTTGGGGGTTGCATGTTTCTGCATGGATCCCCTGGCTGCTGTGCTTGCGCTGTTGCACTCACTTTTCCAAATGAAAGCCACTGTCCTTGTCCTCTGATGCTGACTCTTCCACACACCATAAAAGCATGTTAAGCCACCAGCGCCACACATTCACACTTTCCTCTCGATCTCACTTTGCTTTCACTGCACTCTGCTATCTGCTGTCAGCTGAATCTGTGAGCGACCAGGAGGTCTAAGGTACTGACGCTGCATATCGACTACAGACATCAGTGTTTGGGGAAAAAGAAGGGCGAGGAGGAAGGGGACACAGCATGTTGTAAAAACAAAATACAGTTTCTGTTTTTTTTATGACTTTTTCTACATTTAAAGATGTGTAACCATTTTCAAAATGTTCTCCAGTCCTCTTTAAACTCATATCAATATGTATTCAGAAAGAACCCTTTGCAAGCCATTGCCAGTAATTGATGTTAAGTAAATTAAATTAAATAATATTATGATGTTTTCCCACAGAATATCAATTTCTTCTAATTTCATAGTGGCTAAAACAACACCCAGAATCATGATTGTAGTTACAGAAAGCATAACAAATATTTTATTACCCACCTCCCCCTGGAATATTAATCCTGTCTCAATGGGGCTTCAGTAATACCACAAGCCAGCACTTGTGTTTTTTTAAGTATCTGATTATTGTGATTTTGTCCAGCAACTGACAGAACACAACTTCTTTTTTCCTCTTTAATCACAGCACTCTTGTAATCGACTGTAGGCCACTGTAACATGTCGTTACCATCAGAGGTAAAAGCATCAAGACAATTACAGAAATTGTCAATGGAGTTGACACAAAAAGAGAACAGAGAAAAGAATGGAAAAATTGAGTAAAGAAGTGCTGCTGTGAGTCGGAAATGATCGAGAAGATGGTTCATGTTTCTACAGGGCAGGAAGATGAAGCCTGTGATGGGCGTGGTGGCAAGATGCAAATGCTATGGGAGACAAACAGAAATGAAAAAGTGTTGTTGGGGAAAGAAGTGTCAAGGTGAACATTTCACCTTTGTGGATACTGCATATTGACAGAGAATAAACATTTAAACATTTACTAACACTGCCAGGGAAGACAAAGGTGACATAGTGAAATGAATATATGGGAAAAAAACAACCACTTTTAACTTAAAAAATGATCCCTGATACACTGTCAGAATGGACTACTTGTGAAGTCAGTTCCACAGCTTTGCAGACTCAATATTTCAGGGTAAATATATTATTTTGCCTACCCAAGATGGATGCAATATTTTGAAATTGAATAATACATGCTAAAACAGAAAGAAAGAGACAGACTGCCTTGTGTACAGAGCCACGTCACTCTGCCAGTCATTCAACATTTGACTGTGGCAATTTGAGCCTCCATTTGCATTGATTGATTTTCTCCACTCAAGTTGGGAGCTGTCATGGGATTAAATTTAGCTGCCATTACATGGGGCCCCCAGTGTTATTGCTCTCCCATTATCCCATTGCTTTCATGCGCGTGTACACGGGTGTGTGTGTGTGTGTGTATGGTCATGAAGCAAACTCATATACAGTATTTGGTACTGGACCAAGTCTCGACACGATCAAAGTGCCTTTGATCAAATCATGCCCCCAGATCACCCACTTACCCTCTCAAGTAGGCGCTGCGGGCCCAAATCATGCACAAACACACTCACACATAGCTGTGCATATAGTTGTGCATGCAATGATGGGATTTCTTTCTGTTGAACTATCTCTCTATCAGATGTGCACACGCACTCATTTGCGCTCGTGGCTATGCTTACGTCCCCAGCTTCAAACACCAGTGATTTGACATTTCCATCAGAGCTTCACTGTTCGTGACATGGCCTCGTTCCCCATGTGGGCTTTGCCGCCTCAGAAGTGAGAACCAACTTTCCTTACTTCACACACACCAAACTTCTGTCCCCTTGCTCCCTCTCATTACCAGCTCTCCCTGTGGACTGCCTGAGGTCTTTTTCTACTCTATAGCAGTGTGTATGTGAAACACAACTGTGAATTATGTGTGTATCTGTGCATATATGCAAGGTAGCCACAATGTCTGCGTGCACATCAGTGCATTCAGAATGTGCTGTTTGACTGTGTATCCTTTTATGCCGTCAGAAGAAAATCTTTTGCTGCTTTGCTTCATGAGAGCAAATTAAGCTTAGTTTTACTAAATTATGCTGCTGATAAGGAAGCTCTTTTACTGTATGAATGTCACTACCTGATCTGTTTGCCCAAGTGAATTTGTGTGGATCATGACTGTGCATATTGTAATGTACGAACGTGCATAGATTTGTTTTATCTCATGGACTGGAGCTTGAAAGATGGACACAAGAGACTTAAGCTGTCACTTTGATTCAAAGAACAGTAAGAATTTTGAAACTGATATGACCAACATTGTAGAGCCAACTGATCAAAGCTTCTGAATCCTTTTGTTAACAGAACTCATGTTTTGATATATAAAAGCTTTAGTCATCCACAGGAGCACTGGACAGTAGTGGGACTTGATTCAAATGTCAATGTCTGGGGAAATAAAGCTTCTCCAATGCTATACCTTGTCACACAGTGAAAGAGACACTCAGTGAGAGCACACTCTCACACGAAACACAAAAAACTAGACACAGGTTAAGAAATTCAGCCACGGTCATAACTGTGACATATCAGAAATTAGGTTATGGCAAAAAAGTGACAATAATCAGATTGATTACGTACTTGTAAACTAAGTGATTGTGACAAGGTAAAGTGTTCAGCAGTCCAAGAGGAGGTCACTGTTCCTTGCATAAAGAATGTCCTTCAGACACTCCTCCTGGAGGTGTAACAGGCCAAGTCAGAGGAGACCCGGGGGCAGAATGAGGACATGCTGGAGGGACTACATCTCTCAGCATACCTGAAAGCCCCTGCTCATCCCCCCCGATGAGCTGGAGGAGGGATTGGAAGGTTGGTCTGAGCATTCCTGGGCTAAAGTGATACATTTCCTCCTAGATTAGGAAAATGTTTCCATAAAATTACAAAAAGTTAGAACATTTTTTCATCGAAATGTATTGTGTTTATTAGAATAATGTAAGATTTTAATCTTAACCTATTATCAGTGAAACTGAAATCAGAACCAAATAAATTGAGTATCCAGACTGTTCAAGGAAGCTCACCTTTGATGTGGTTATGTGACATATCTCTTATCTCTCATGTTATGTTATGATCTCATGTGTTTTTTGTGATGGAAGTGTATCACTTAAGCCCTATATTAACTTGCAGAAGAGAAGTTGTCAAAAAAGAATATAATTACAGCTGACCTACCAACACAGAAATATAGGTGATTTTGAAGAATCACACTTTAATGTTGGTGATGAAGAAAGCAGCAACAGCCTAGCATGTCTCACCCCTGATGTGTTAATTGTCCTTTTGAACATTTTATTAAAATGTCAACTCGCCTGTGGGGAGTGACAGAGTGACAAAACAGATGCTGACAGAGGAAGGAATCCTTCCCTGACCTTTATAATTCCCATTCTTCCTCTCAAAACCTCCTTCCACCTGCCTCTAATGAGCTGGCCAAGAAAGGACACACATGCCCTTGAAGACTGGAAAGCACTGGCAAAGCACATGACTCCATCATCCCGCTGCCTCGACCTTTAAATGGATGGTAGTTGATATCAGTTGTAAGCTAGTTCACATTCTCTACTTGAGTGCAATTTTTGTGATTCTTTATTGATCTCCAGATAGATCCTTTTTTACCTGTCCACAGGGAATCTAAGATCAGCTACAGAACAGAAATCCAATGAGTTAAGACTTGATCTCAGGCCTTTTGAGTTAAAGGACGTGCCCCCTGCTCTGTTGTCAACATGGTGATCTTTCAGCCATGCAAGAATATAATAGGGTGGAAATGTCTTTTATGTCAGTGAGTGCTGCTGGCGCTGGTTTGTCTTATTAATGCAGGAGAGGGGTCCCTATTAATACTAAGACTCTATTGATCCTACTAGACCTTCTGCCTGGAGATGAATGGCGCTTACATATTATCACAGCTCCGAAATGGGCCCTCACATATCTGTGACATTTCCACTACAGACAACTGTAATTTCCAGAGAGACACACCCCAACCCTCGCTCTTTTATTTCACCCACTTACGCTCTTTTTTTTCTCACATTCACTTCACTTCTTTTTCTTCCCTCCCTTATCCCTTTCCGCTCTTGGCTACTTCATGTTATCAGTCTCTCTTGCCTCTTTCCGTCTTTTGTCTTTTCTTCTTGTTCCCACCTTTTGCTATTTTGCTCTTTTCAATTCATGGCTTTTTTTTAAGCTTTTTCTTCTTTATGTCTCACTTAATAGCTATCTTACTGTTTAATGATCTCTCTCCTCCTGAACTGTCTCTCTGTTTGTGTACGCCATCTCAGCTCACCCATTCTCGTCTGTTGAACCTATCCACCTGTCTTTATCATTGCTTGCTCTCAGCCATGACCCCTGCCTCTCATTTGGGTCTATTTTATTTATCTCTTTCAGTTTCTCCATCCTCTATCGTCACATTCTCTCTCTCTTTGTATTTCCCTCAGCAGCTCTGCTTTGTTTGGCAACCAGCAGACAAGGCTGCTGACAAAGGTGAGCGAGAGCATATTTAAAATGTCACTGGCAAAGTGACAAAAGGTCATATGGAAAGTAAGAGACTCCCAGCACAGTTTGGACTGACTGCTAAACAGGCTTTCTTGCCTGTTTTGTGTGTGTGTGTGTGTGCGGGGCGGTTCACAGACACACATGCATATGCATGTGAATGTCTGCATCTGCCTAGGGGTATGTGATCTTTTTGTGTTTCTATATGAGAGAGAAAATGCAATGAAAGGTATTCAAGGTTCTGTGTACATATGTGGATTACTCTGTCTGTGCATTCATGCACACCTCTGCGTTTCCACTAACTTGTGTTTGTGTGTTTTTGGTTACATGTGAGGCATATAGTATGCGTCTCTGTGTTGCCATGTTTATATGCTGCTGTTGTCCTTATACCTGAATGCTACTCCCTGCCTGAGGTGAGCCCTTGAGCAGCTTCCAGTGAGATGAGTGTGCTTGTAAAAAAAAGTGCCAAACAGACAGTCTAAGACCAGCAAGATGTCAGCCAGATCTTTGTCATGGCAAACTTTGCATATAAGTCAGAAAACAGGAGGATGTTTATCATTAAACCACAAAAACATCAGTTCATGATTGTTACAACAATGATTCGCTCAGCAGGAACATTTACTGGTTTCTAGTTATACTGTCTAAAAGTTGGTTCAACCAAATTACATATCAATAGCATACATTGTGTGTTATTCTCTGTTATTGAATACCATACCAAGTAGCTTTATTGTACTAAAGCTACCTAAGTTGTTGTATTCATAATGAGTGATGCATTATTACCATTATTTTGACTGGGCAAAGAGCCTGGAGTTACTTTATGACTTCACACCTGGAATAAGCATCACATTCTGTAGCTGATACATATTATATTATGACTTGTATAAGTTGCACTGAAAATCTTTGGAAACCGTTCTGCACAAAACTAAAAAATGTTTGTGCCCTGATTTCACAAAAATGATTTAGGGCTATGGACAACATTCAACTTTATATGTTGTTGTATGTGTACTTTATAGGTTTTCAACATCAGCTGTAACCTCAAATGTCAAACTGTGTGAAACATGACATTTTCTGACATGAAAATCGTGTGAACATAATGGATTTCTTTTGAAACTCTCAGTGTTGAAAAGCAGCAAATGTATTTTCACTGCGTGTGCACTGTATGTGTGTGAGCAGAAAGTTACACCTTTGCACACACAGTACCCCCTTCCTGTAAGCAGTTCCCCACCCCTTATTTTATCAGTCAACATTGTTACTTTCTAATGAACTGCATAATTACTGAGCTTACAGAGGTGTCTTGTTGCACTTGTAGAGCTAATTAAAAGAAACACACAGATGTAAATGATATTACAAACAGCTGAGTATAGTGACAGGTAACTAAACTTGAAAACCTGTTTGTGCATATGGGAAGGGGAGTTTTCAGAGAGAATAAAAAGATCAGGTCATGTGTGTTCTTCTGTTCTGTCCATGTTTGTGTAGCTTCTACTTCTGGCTGTGCTGAATTCTAAGTCAGCACTTCGGTTTTGGAGACTAGAGACTTTAGCATAATTATTTATAAGACTGAGAGGCTTGTTGAGAGATACAGATACGTTGTCTCAAGCCAATGCAGGTATGCAGAAACATGAGTTGTGAATGAGGAAAGGGCATGTAGTGGGAAACCAACTAGTACAAAGATTATGTACAAAAAATCAGGGAGGCAGATGTGAAGTTCACCTGAGAGACTGACGGACATTAAAGTTGAGTTTATGTCAGGTCATCTAGTTTCCGCTTAAAACAGAATGCTGTTTTTCCTCTGTCTCCCTATATTTTTTGCCTTGCTTGTTTTACCTTCGAAGCAACTTTAATGCTCTCTAGCAGAGAGCTACTGTCTAGAGTGACTCATTTCACAATCCTCTTGTTTTTTCGAAGCACTTTATATAGCACTTAAAGTTGTCATTTGGAGTGTGTTTTTTCCCACCACCACTTAATGTTCTGTATGGGTCTCATTTGCAGTTTGAGGCTCAGACTCTCTTCATACTCTTGGTGCATGTATATACAGCCATCTGTCTACCCGCTTCTCTGTCTACCCTCCTGCCTTTCTGCCCGTACCTGCAGGCCTACGCCTCTCTCTGTTTCTCAGAATGTAGTGGTACAATAATCCATCTCTCGGGGAGAGGAACAGATCCATAATGTATGTGTGTGGTAGCATGTGTTAGGTGTGCGGTGTGTGTGATGTCTCTGATGCTGAGTGCTTTCCATTGACTCTCCTAGCAATGTACTAAATGTCACTGTCAGCTTGTGAAGATAGACTCCCCCTCTTTCACCCTCCCCTCTTATCTTCTCACTCCTCATCCAGGTTTTTTAACCTAAATCTATCTTCTATCTCATACCTGTTTTCTTTGCAATTTTTCATCCTCTTTTTTGTGTTGCAATATTTGAATCTATAGAAAAATACCTAGAATTCTGCTGACAGATGAAGGCAGCTGGGCCGATAAATAAAATGGATGGATGGATAGATGGATGGATGGATATAGGGTACTATAGATATGTATGGGCAGAGATAGGAAAGGGAGGGATGTCAGCAGTGTGTCAGCGGTTTTGATGAGTTGATGGCAGCGCTGACACAGCACTGGGAATAAGAGACCAACCTTCTGCTTATCCTTCTATCACTCTCTCTCACCCTCTTTCCATCCATCCATCTATCTATACAATCCATCTATCCATCTGAGTTTTACGTCCCAAGGGCAGAGAGGGACGGATGGAAAAGGAGAGATTGGGCGTTACTTGGCAGTTTTCAAACTCTGTCATCTGTTGAACGCAGCGCTTCCACGATGACCTGTTACTGGTAGTGCTTTCCAGCCGGTTAGGTAGTTCCTGGGGCGTCTACTCACCAAAACTTGCTCCTTTATATGCAATAAACCTGTGGAGATAACGTGGAGCAATGACTCACAAGACGACAAGCCATTAGGCTAATACTCGTTACATTTAATAAATTATGTATTTCACCAAAGACAGATACTTTCAAGGGATAACTGCTCACTGGTGGAATTCAGTTCATGTATAACTTCTAACATTTAATTGAAAACTCTGATGAACAACATGTCTTTGAAAGATATGATGATCAAATTAGGTTGTACTGTATATGCAAACACAGGAGATAGATTGCAATTTAGACAATAAATTAATTAAAATTAAACGTTAACCACATTTACCACATTAACCCTGAATGACACAACATGCAGAAACAGTGCAAATGAAGTGAAGAGAATGCACAGTAGTAGTATTTATTTGGCATGGAAGTGTTTTTTGGAAATGTATTGTTATCTCAGAATGATGATGTCCTCTTATCCTGATACATAATTCACCCCTACATATAAAATTGTTTGCTTCAATTAATGTATATTGCACCTTATTGTTGCACCTCAGGGGGATTTACTTATTTACTTTTACTCTAAATGAAATGAATGAAATGTTACCTGTCCCAGTACGATAAGGCCTAATTATATTTTTAAGCAGTTTGCATTTTGCTGGAGTTGGCCTGGAAGTAAGAATGTATTAAATGTTTTGTTAGAGGGTGTTGTCACCCTAATTGGTCCCTTAGGAAGGAGAGGAAGTGTGTCCTCCAGTTTGATTGGTTGACCCACTGGTTGTGAGTTTCACAGTCTGGCAGGTCAGTGGCTGTGAGTGGGTGCATGCCTTGCTTTTTGATACCTTGGTGAAGAACAGTGTTCTTGCATATGGAGATGCTGCAGAATTTTTGGCACTGGTAGACCAGGTCAGGGAGAAGCTGACCTTGCTGCCCTTCTTACTCACAGGCTTTTTCCCCAGATGATACAATCTTTGTCAGACTCCTCAGAGCCTGAGGACACATTGTCAGCAAAAATAATAGGGCACATCCTGAGAGAAATCACCATCCTCAGCCACAGCGGACCATTCCTGATTCTCCCTTTAGTATTGAAAAATGCAGTGAAGTCACATTTTGAGTAAATATATTAAGTCAAAGTTTTTGTGTCATTGCAAGTTGTAGATGGAATAGTTCAAAACAAAGGGAGTTCAAAGAGGGATGAACAGAGGAAACATCTTATCCAATGAGAGGTGTAAGATTTGGACTAAAGAGACCAACTTTGCCTCAGAAAAGACGTCAAGCTGTTAGTTTAATTTGAGTGGTCATTGTCCATTTAGGCCTCCGATGCTTCATGTGTGCCTTGCAATGATTAGCTGTTTGACTCTGCTCAGCCGTCTTTTCCGAGAGCAGCGCCGTGCTGTTATTGCTGTTATGTGGAATGCGCTGTAACCACTCGGCTACCATGGATACCATACCTCTATGTGAGGTGTGTTTAAAAATGCGCATGAATGTGCAGGTATTTGTGTGGTTGTGTGTGTACTGACTGTACAGTATTAGCTACACGTGTGTCATCGTTGGTGTCTATCCCTATTCTGGCATTAGTCATCAAAATTTGTGTGGCCTAGCAGATGGCTTAGAGAGCTGTGAAAGGAGTGTGATCCAAATCTGGAACTGTGTGATGCTTATTCACTGCATCTACATTGCTTATTGTCAGCTCTTTGTGGTAACCAAACATCATGTAAACAAGAAACCTGACTTTTTTTTAATTGGGATAGGGGATGAAGAGAAACCTGGGTAACCCAATTTACTGAATATTTCTGACATCATGGCCATGTCTAGATGCACCCAGGCTTCTAACTGGATTTTTGTACATAACAAAGACCTGAAATATGAAAAAAAGAAAAAAGAAAAACAGGCACCCAAAAACAAACGCTTATTACATGCCAGACTTAGATGGTAATGGGTAGAGGAGAAATATGATTTTTGACCAGGCGCATGTAATGGCAGGTTTTATAGTAACCAGGTTACTACACTGCAACTAAACACCTTCTGTGATTTCTTGCTTAGCCTGACTTCTCGCAGCCTGACTTTCTTGTGTGTGTACTGCATGTGTGTCTTGTCTGTGTGTGGGAGAGATCCTGTGTATCTCATTAAGGAATGCTGGAGCAGGATAGTGCTTTGTGTTTGACTAATCAGATACTTCACCTTAAGAGCTACTAATGAGTCCATACTGCGCCGCATACCACACGCGCACAAATACACACACTCGAGGTGCGGGCTAAAGAAGACCAGTTGCCATGTGTCACTTTTCAAGATGACAAATCTGTGTGTGTGTGTGTGTGTGTGTGTGTGTGTGTGTGTGT
>NW_023339650.1:9025036-9034873 GCF_004916995.1 Morone saxatilis
CACACCTGCAGAACAAAAAACACCCAGACGTCAAAGAATTATCATGCCTAGAGAATTTTGGACATTACAAAGCAACGCAGAAAAAACAAATTATGTCTGAAACTGATTCAAAAAAGAAAAACAATCAAAAACAATGACACAGACAAGACAAAACAAAGATCAAATATTGACACTGCATGAATGCCAGCCTTCCATATTTAAAAACGTACGCAGAGACATTCATTTTGGACCAAAGTACTACCTTGTTATGTTCCAACTTTTTGGTAATTTAAGAGGAATAATTGTGAAATATCACTCTGAGGGGGAACGAATGTGAAGAGTAGTTTGTCTCAGTGCTCATTAGTAGTGTAACCATGTAATCTGCAAAACACACACCATAAAATGGAACAAGGAGCTTGAGTTTAAGCCTTTGAAAAATGGCACTAGATTATTAAAAAGAAACAATTTACAGTTACTCCCGCTAGTTTTTTTTTTTTCATGATTAAAGATAGTAACGTCTGAACAATATTGTATTTTTTTTTTCTTTTGTAAAATAATGAAAAGTATTTTGATGGTGTAGTGTAATTGCAACTGTGTTCTGCTATGTCATTCTCTAGACGAGACACAGTGACATTTTTTAATTAGCACCGTGGCATATCATTAGCTGGCAATATTGTCCTGAGATATTTTGTCTTTCATGTGAAATTAGTCCCACTATGCAAGAAACAGCAATTTCTCCCTGGCATTTTCCACATGGAAAAGGCATGAAATGAAAGCCTCTGTGATGCTATTAGGGGTTTGGAGTTAATGGTCTCAACATCCACTAACTGAAAGTCGTTTATTTTAACCGAACCATGCTCCGAACCAATTTTCATTGTGGATGCACAAATGTAATAAATGTCTCTTTGTGGATTTATTTAAGGCCCTTTCAGTGTATGAATACCCGCTGTTGGAATCTCAAGAATATTATGAATTTCCATGTACTATTTGAGTTTCTGTAATAATGCCTGTTTCATTGCTCAAGTGGAATGGAGAATAGTACTTGTCAAAGACAAAAAGTAAGCATATCAATTGCTCTCAAAATCTCACCACAATGTCCAACTTTCAATGCAAGTAAAATAGTAGAACTGATGCTGTGTGTGTGTCTGTTTAGTGTCTTTGTTTATCTCTAAGGAACCCCCTGTGTTACCCCACACCCCTAACCCTAACACACACACACACACACACACACACACACACAATCTATAGTACACAGAAATTGTAAGACACACAGACACAAAAACTAACTTGCATGCATGAGTGTGGATGCACACATGCATGCATACAGACATGTACACATGCCCGTCCTCTCTTCTGCCTCTCTTAATTTGAAAATTCCACTCAGGCTCAAAGATATATACAGATAACTCTAATTTCAAATAATGTTAACACATTTGAAAATTCCCTACTGGGTCTTTCTCAGCTTGACATATTGACAGTGTAATGAGTCTGTGCATGCATGCATGTATGTGTAACTGACACACTTCCTGTGCCTATCACAGAGGCATCTTTGTCTTCGCTTGGTAAGCTCTGAATTGCTCAGTGCGTGTGTGTGTGTGCGTGTGCGTGTGCATGTGCGTGATTGATGGAGCTGCAGTGGTACTGCAGAGAGAAAGAGAGAGCGAGAGAGATCAGATCACAGTAGCAGTAAATGCTGAGTAGTGGGCACTGAGCAAAGGAGACAGAGGGTATGAGGGAGTGCTGAAGACAGAAGGGGGGTAAGGGAGAGGAGAGGATTAGCAAAGAACACAACAGGCCACCTGTACATAAAACTCTTGAAAACAAGATGGATCCCAAAACACATCTGGAGCTCATAAGAAAGTAACAAGTACACAGCTAATTTTGGTGATGCACCAAATAAGGCACACAGTAAGAACAGCAACGTTAGCTCAGCGTCATGTGATGCAAACAAATGTGGTTGATGCATCATCTGTCAAGGACATAATGATACACACCACACACCTGTGATCATATTACTCCCCTTTATTGGCCCCAGATTTCTAAAGCTCCTTTTTTAAACGGGTTAAAAGGTGATACATTTCAACCATCACAAATCCAGTCACAGGCAGATTTAAGTGTTTGGTGGAGAAAACAAGACACAATGAACAGAATTATCGGCCTTTTTAACTCTGCCTTGTAAACAAATGATTAACTGGCAAGGTTTGCCTCTGAAACTTTAAATGGGTGATAAGGTTAGATGAAATCAATAATATGGTGACAAAAAGCCTCAGTGAAATTGAACTACAACAAGGTCAATGTTCAATTTGATGCGACAAATCTTAATATTCCTCAATAAATAGCTTATTTATCTGATAGTGCTACATACTGATTTGTGGAGGTATACCTAATCTTGCAATTGTTGCTTTTTTCAATGACTGTGTGACTTAAATTGGCACATATTGTAGTATTTTGAGAATCTATGAGTCCATGTGCTCACCGTTAAAGATTTACTATTCACAACATGATGTGGCGGTAACAGTGGAAGAGGAAGGAGAGACAGAAAATGGAGAGGGCATGTTTTAGTAATGAAAGAGGGGAGCGACAAAGGTATAGTACAGTATGTAGGCTCTAGGGAGCTTTTGGGAACTCACAGTTCTTAGATACATCGTACAGACTCTACGTCCCTGAAAGACAGCAGGAGAAAAGATTTAACATTGAGGTTTTTTTTCAGTCCTAAAATTGTGCCCCCCCCCCCCTTCATTGTCTAATCAAAGTGGACACCGAGTACTGAGCAAGCAGGGCATGAGCATTTTAGTAAAAGGAAACTTCAGAATGTCAAAAACTGATGTATAAATGGGAAAGAAATAGGTCTAAGAAAGCAGCTACTTGATTTTCACTGTCTATTTTGTGTAAATTTTATTTGCCAAAAAAATCTGCCTACCTCCCTTGGCATTGCAGCATAATGATAAGCATCCTATTATAAATCCAGACAGGCCTGCCTGCTGGAAATGGGCACGTCAGCTGGTTTGGAAAACCATAACAATGAATTATCTCCTTTGGAATGTCATTCACTTTGCCCGCTGTGGGTGTGTCTGTACATGTTTGTTCGTGCTTGAGTATATGTAGTGTGCGTAGAATTATGTGGATCACATCCTTGTCATAAACATCTGTCATGGGAATATAGCTGGTGATGAGAGTTTTAGGACTGCAGTCCTCCAGAGAGGGAAAAAGGGAGGACATTCTGAACGTGCACTGGTTTACCATTAGAATAGGCTAGAAGGTGGAAATCTATGCATGTGGTGTACAATGTATGCCAACATGCCATCTATCGGAAACTTCAAGTTGGAATATTTCATTTGCAAGAGCTGATGCAGTTGTTTTTTTTTTTTTGATTAACCCCAGCTGTTCTTTCAACAAGTAACTCAAGAAATTCCAACCCACAAGGCATCATGATATAACAAAAGCGAGCACAGAATCTGAATCAATTTATCAGACATCCAGCTGTAAAGAGCAGGTGTGCACTGAAAGAGAAAAAGAGTCCATTGAGTGAACTAGAAAGAGCATTTTGTTCTCTTGTTGTTTGATAGATAGAAAAACGATCAAGAACAATCTAAGAGGTGAACTCCTTTCACTTCTAATCAACTAAACATGATAACACGGATCGAGTCAGTGTTGGCTGAATAGTTCCCCAGCTCAGGGAATTAGTTTAATAAACACCTAATTACTGGAGACAGAGAGGCACTGATATGTCTAAGATAAACACAAATAATTATACAATGGTAATTTTAAAGTTAAAGCCAAAAAGAGACTACCTTGTGAGCAGACAAAAAGCTGTAATTTATTTTAACCTTGCTATGGGAGGATGTGAAGAAAGGTAAGGACAAACGTCTGGGAAATCAAACACAACATTCAACTCCATCTCCAAGGTACAGGTTGCATGCTATCATTCCTTTGAGAAATGGAGAGTCAAAGTAAATGAAGTTAAACATCTAGAGAAAGAAATCCCGGTATATTTCCAAGGTGACTGAACACTGGACTTCCGACAGGTGTCAAGACCGACAACTTCAGGTTTAAGGAAGTTTAAGTAAGCGACCCCTTGCCAACACTTAAACAAATTTTTTATGTAGTATTTCTTGCACCCAGAAGTACCTGTCAGCCTTCTTTATAGGACAAAGTATGGTGGCTGTAAAAAACACAAAAGGCTTTATTTAGAGTCAGTGGTTTGTCCGTTCTGGGCTACTGTAGAAATATAGCATTGCAATATGGCAAACTCTGAAGAAGAGTACACTGTAGATAAAAACGTCTCATCTAAAGGTAAAAAATTCAATGATTCTTATTCAGGTGTTATAGACTTATTATAGTAGTCTTTATTTAATATTTCACTCAAGCTTTCACTTGCTATTATTTAGACACTGGGAGGAATCTTACAACTTGACAGATGGCACAGTGTTAAAGCAACGTGCAAATGACTGCTATGGTATTCATCCCTTTGAGATGCAGGAAGAGGGAGATGCTAGAAAGAAGACAACAGCTGTAGCTTTGAGAAAGTCTCTACGGCGGAAAAACAACTCCTCTGATAAAGGAAGGGTGTTTTCTACACAGAACCCTCAAATTACAATCGCCATCAGGGACAAGAGTAATATGTCGAATTAGAAAGAGTATGAAAAATGCAGAATACAAAAACAACCTGATGCGATTGTTGATGTCAATGTTTTTCCTCACAGGACCCTTTGTCACACTAATTAAGTACTTAGTACAGCTGAAAAGAATTCACAATCTGAAGATACCACACAGAACACCTTTATAATGAACTAGTATATTCTTTGGGAGGGTTTGTGTGTCTGCATGCAGGTGCCTGTTTTGTAAGTAATGAGGATGCTGGCATATGTGCAAACACATTTCTTTCATTTTTTTAAATTTTAGCATAACTTTAACAGCCTCCATTAATGCAAACACCATGCACACAAACATATTTGCCTGGTGTTTGCGGCTAAAGATTGAGTGCAGTTCATTAATACTGTGAGTGTGAACCTAAAAAAGGTCGGGGGGAATCCAGATGGTCCATCTCTAGTTCTAATTAAAGAATGTATAGCAGCCACATTTGAAGGATAGAAAATATTTTGGTAAGTAGATGGATGGTGGTGGTCCTTATTTTCCCCCACATCTAGTTGATAAATGTTTAATGCCATCTGATTATCTAGGTTTTGATATTGAAGGTCTGTTTTTCAACACACTGAATTATGCAAAAATATGTTTATGTAAGCAGGAAGAAAACTTGGGTCTCAAAATTTGCACTAATAAAAGAGCAATATCAAAACAGGAGCAAGATAATATCAGAAACAGGGCTTCACATTTTTACATTCACAATATCCCCAATTATACCTAAAACCATACATAATTGAGGGATAGAGGGTATTTGCAACTTAAGTGTCTGGCATAGCTAGTGGTGACACTTAATTGACATGAAATTGAATAAAGTCAAATACTAAAGACAGAGTTAATGAGTTAATGTAAAATTTTAATCCTCGAATGCTTTCAATGGGTCGCTTGCCCATACGCAGCAGCATGCTCCATCAGGGAGAATCTTTAACTGAGAGTGGGGATGACTGATTCACTATGTAGTAAAAGCTGGAAACAGAGTTTTTCAAAGCCAGAAATCCCTGTGGGTAGTGAAGCAATCGCTGAGTCACTGGTATTGATCAATAAACCTACCAAACCCCTGCAGATATATTACACCTTATTATCATTATTATAGCTCATTTTGAGCTGTGGGAGAGAAAAATGTTGGTACATGTTCTGACCTGAAAAAGAAAAATGATTAGAGAGACATGGTGCATGGACCTGTGCAGCGAATGCAGTGAACAATACATTTTTTATAAATCAAGCCGGCCAGGTCCATCTTAGAGGCAGGTCGCAAAACCATAATTTACTGGGCAGCTGCAACCCTGTGGTCTGTGTCTATGAGATTTCAATATTTCCTCTTTTATGAGTGGGAAACTTCATCATCACAAAATATGATTCATTCTCATGGGAATCAGAACATCTACAGCAAAACTATTACGCATTGCCGTGGTTTAAAAGGTTTAGGAAGGACACTATTGCCCTGCTGGTGGTGCTCGACAAAGAATCAAGAAGCCACCAAAATATGTTGGAATCATCCTCTGGGAAACATGAATTCTCATATAAAATTAGATGGGAACTTGGTCAGAGGTTGAAATGTGTCCTTATATGTTGGACAGAGTGACAGACCTGGTCATTAAAGGTGCCTTTGGTCTACACACTTCAATGGTAAAAACAATTTGTTCTGGTTTACGACAACGATTAAATGTATTTATGGGCTATACTGCATGTGTCCTGCTACAGTGGTATAGGGATATTTTGGCTTATGGGCTGGAGTCTATTTCTGCCACGCATTACAGCAACCTCATCACATTCATGTGTGAAATCATTTGAACCTGAAAAAGCCACATTTCCTGCAGGAACATATCCACAGTCTGCCAGTTTTCACAGAGTAGCATAAGATTGACTTCAACTTCACTCAGTGTCAAAGCTCAACACCTCCCAGAGTCACTGGCCAGTGTCACTACAAGTCCTTGCCAACCTGTTGTCACATAACTATTGCAATGTCATATGGGATATCGATTGCTCATTTTGATTTCAGTTCATTAGGCAGATGGGTTGGTCTATTTAGAGAGCGTGGGGCTGGTTGTAGCCTATAGAGCACACAATTCTCCCACGCTTGCTGTTTAACTGACGCTGGAGCAGATTGTTTATGACAGCTTTCCGGGTGCATACACCAGACTGTGTGCTGCAGGACAGCTTCTATTACTGCAGCACACATCAGCATGAGCATGTGTACACACACACACACACACACACACACACACACACACACATAAATGAATTAATTTGTGGAGTTTTCCGCACACACACACACCACACACACACACACACGAACAGCCACACACACACACGCACAACACCACACACACACACACACACACACACACACCACACACACACACACACAACCAACACACCACCAGCCAACACATAAACAAGCTCACAAATAAAAAATAATGACAGAAAATTTAGAGATCAAAGCAAATGTTAATACACATTTCACCCACACAAGTTCACATGAACATATATTGGAGAATATAATTCAAATACCTTTCACTCTCACATATTCTTACTGATGTAGCCATCAGAGACATCCTTCTTCTTACATCACTGCCTTACATCTTTTGCCCCAGAGAGGAATGGACATTTTAAAATTCTACTCTTTTGACTGCCATCAAAAACAGGTTTAGTTGCAGAAAGATGTAAAATTTGTGGCAGTTTGTTTTGCTCTGTTGTACTTCCCGATAATA
This sequence comes from Morone saxatilis, assembly GCF_004916995.1. Taxonomy (NCBI): domain Eukaryota; kingdom Metazoa; phylum Chordata; class Actinopteri; family Moronidae; genus Morone; species Morone saxatilis. Next base: position 9,032,368 of record NW_023339650.1, read on the forward strand.
AAAAAAGGACAGACCTGGTGGAAGGTTTGTAAAGGGGAGAGCTCGAAAAGACACACAATGTTACAGTACATGGTGCAAGGTTTGGTATGTCAGAGATTCAGAAACTCAGTGTGCCGAATATAGATGTCCCACAAAACCATTATAGGACTATGTCACATTAAAACAAATCATACACATATTTTGTGCTATAAACCATTAGTACATATGGCTCATTATTTTTTTGTTTTTAAGAATCTATCACTGTTTAATGTAGAAATAAAAAAATGGGTGAAAGAACTGATTAAAAAAATCTATCAGCAACATAAATACTGGGTGAAAATCTGGCTTGAAAAGTACCATTAGCAAAGCAGCCATCATTTGTTTTTTTCCTCACTTAGGGGCATTCTGGTGCATAATCAGCAGCTCATTTGCCTTTTCTCCCCATTTTTTTCTCCTCACTGTCTTTTGAAATCAAAGAAAATGCTAATCACAAGAACAAGATGTACAGTTCCAATTAAAGAATGTTTTTTGTATTATATGACCCCTCAAGCTTACTGTACAGCACAGGTATTCTCACTTAGAAGGTATTACTTATTTATTACATCATCAAATCTCTGCCTTAGGGTCAGGAGGTTGTTTATTATGCAGACAGGGTCACAGGAAATTTCTAAGACTGATTGATTGTTGATTAAAATGTAAAATAAAAGGATTCATTTGTTTCTTACAGCCTTACATGACTGACTGGCAACCAATCAATCACTTCTTTTTCCACCCTTCTCCTCTCTTTCCCTCACCACACAACTTGAGGCCACCATAATTCCTTGTCTCCTTATCTGTCTGTACTTCACATCAAGGGAACTGAAATATGACAGGTTTCAGGTTGAGAGAACCTCGCTTTCAGACGGAAGAAAGCAGGAGTAGAAACGGATATTAAAAAGTGAAGCAAGTCAGCTGCATACACCTCTGCACTTGATACTTTTTGCTTCTCTCTGTCCCTCTATCTCTTTTTTCTCTGTTTTATTTCCCCTCTGTGTTTCTGTACTTCTCTCGTTTTCCCTCGATGTCTCTGGCTTTGTATTTCTCGCTGCATTTCTCTTGTTGTGTCAGTGTGACAGAAGAAGATGCAAGGCTGTTCCCGTCGGCAGTGTGGATAAAACAGTTGACTCTGTGCTCGCGGGCACAGTGAGAGTGCTGGCTGAAAGCAAGACCCTTTCCTTTGCATATGTGTGTATTCTATTGTAAAGCGTGTATTTATGTGCATTTTTGCGCGAGAGTGCTTTTGCGTTGTGTAAAAGCGAAGGGAAAGATCTCCCCCGTACAGCATTTCCCTGTGACATCTCAAAGCAGGAGTGTAGTGTCAGAGTCGGTTCCCGTTGTCAGCTAAGACACTGAGTGGAGGTATTCTGTTTGTGTGCTTTTTTGTTTTGTTTTCCGGGTCTGTGTGCGTTTATGTTGGGTCTGTCTGTGTTATCAAAAGAGTGAGTTGAGCAAATGAGTCGTCTGCCATGTGTACAATCTGTTTGGGGCTGTAGCTGGAGCTGTAGTTTTGGCTGACATGCAGTACAGTCACAGAGTTATAAAACAATACTGCATGAGCTGCTATTGATGCCAAACACCAGATGTATTGGCCAACAGTTTGTTCTGTGTTTATTTTGTATCAGTCTCAAACACATTCATGCCACATTTTACATGTCAAAACAATGCTCTTATATTTCTGTCTAAACCTACACCTACATGGTAGCAGTGCACGCTTTAGTAAAAGTGGACATGCCGACTTGTGACTGTTTATGAAACTGTCCTATTTTCCAGAGTTGATTCCCCACAAAAGTTGCATTTTCCTCCATACTTCATACCTCCGACAGTTCCTTGAGTTATTCTCTTCTGAGGTACAAACATCTTCTTCTGTGGTCTAGTAGCTGTCTCAATGGACATGGAGAATTCCATTATCGAGAAAAATGCCTGGACCTTTACATACCACAGTCTCGGCATTGTAAAGATTGCTTAAAAAGGCTTTGGCTGGCAAGTTCGAGCTTGGGAGATCTTCAGGTAAGGAAAACTATAAGAAATATTAATCTTATGCTTAATATGCTGTGTGGTCTTAATGAGGTTCGTGTGGGAGCTTTTCTGTCTTTCCTGAGAGAGGCTGAGGTCAGGTGTAATGTTCATACTGTGGGTGTTGATTAGCCCTTGTGAGGACTAACAGTGATTTATAGCCTATAGAAATAGATCTAACTTGTAATTTAATGATGCAGTTACATTTTCTTTTCAATTTGTTGTTTCTTTTTTGACTACCATAGTTATTATGTTTTCATTTTTATTGGAGTGTTTCTTTAATCAGTGGTATTTGGAATATATTATATACGGTATCGTACATTGTATTCATCAAGATTGAAACTGTGATTTCTGGAGAAATTGGCAATACTCTCAGGATGTTTATAACCTGCAGGGTATAGACAGGCTCTCCAAAACATCAGTGTTCCACAGACATGAATACAGACTTGCACAAAAATATATTAACACACACATA
>NW_023339650.1:9034939-9039567 GCF_004916995.1 Morone saxatilis
GATATAAGAAATGCCTGAATAATACTGAAAATGGATGAAGTAGATTTTTTATCTGCCCACATGCAAGTATGTTGACAGGAAGTCATAAATTGCAGCTGCTAGGCTTTGCCAAATATGCTACACTGATATTAAAATGTTGTTAAAGAGAGATAAAAGTCATTGCTGTCTTTTTTTGTTCTAAACTACTAACGATAAACTTTGGATTGTTTTTATACATGTTTACTGATGTATTAGGATCCCCATAAATGTGGTTTAGCACTTCTGGCTATGCCTCAGCGTCAGCTCTGACCTTTATATGTGTCATTAAATTAGTGTGGCTGTCCGTGGTGCTGAAGTAGCAGAAGGATTTGTAATTGTGCCTTTTCATCTCAGCAACACCCTACTGTCGATTTCGTCTTGGATCTACAATCACTTCGAAAGTACATAGCTTACATAGCAGGTTTCTTAAAAGAAAGAGAAAAGTCTTCACTAGGGTGCTCGCATTGGGCCATCCACCCTGTTAAAAATTACAAAAACTTCAAAAATCTAAATCAATGTCAGAATCCACAGGCTCGAATGCACAGGGCTGAGTCAGCCTGGGCAATATAACATTCTGGTGATATTGATTGGCTACAACATATATTTATTCAGTTAAATTCATTTATCTGCATAAAATGTTTAGCAACCAAACACAAGTTTACTGTGGAAGGACAAATAAATAGATGCTACATATTCTTATTATCAGTAATACAAATAAAATTAATGCAAACCAACAAAGAATAATTTTATGTCAGTTTTGCAACACATATGTGCTGCAGATTAGTGCAAGTTATTAAGCAGTTATCAGGCAAAAATGATCTTTTGGTTGTTTTGAGATTATATTCTCTCATTATGATTTAAGACTATTCAGAAAGTGAACATTACCTGCTAATATATTCCCTTTTTGAAAATGCAACAACTACATAAATGTTTGTCCTTTTATAAGTAGTTTCAAAGTGAGAGAGTGGGTGCTATTGTAACTGCGTAAGCGTTATAATCAATCTTCAAAGGCTTCACAATAAGTTGTATTATGCGAATGCAAACAGAAACCCTCTGTTATGTCATACAACCTATAATGTGCTATATTGTGTCAATCAGATCTTGTAAAATACATTAAATTCAGTGGAACAATAATCAGTTTGTCATTAGGAAATAACAATATAACGTGCAGTAATGAGGTCCAATAACCTTAAGTACCATGCAATACATTTTACTGGTAGAGGCTTATGACTCATATTGTGAAGAACACTTTTGCTAATTAAGGTCTGAGGTCACAGATTAATAGACCAATGACAGAGTTGTACAGTAGACTCAATTTTCTTTTTATTTATAGGCTTCACTTTAAAACAAAGTGCTCTGTAGAGAATGAATATATGTATATGGATAACTTAAATTAGAGTGAATACATGAATGGATTTATACAATACAAAGGACACAGGAAGTAAGAGAGAATACAAACTGTCATGAAGCCTCAATAACCTTTATGCAGATTGAAAAACCAAAGTAAAAAGATGAGACAAACTTTAAAAATGGGAAAGGAAGATATAATAGAGATGAGTACGCTATCCCACAGCGAGCAACAATGGAAAAAGCACAATCATGCTTGGATTTTATCTGGGACTGTAGAAAGGACAGAATTAATTGGACAGAAGATCAAAGGGCTTTGGAGGTGGAATAGGAGCAGAGTAAAACGGAACCTTGTGATACACTGTAAAAGAAGGGCACATGAAAAAGAAAAAAGTTCCCACTTTTTCATTTCAGTTTTTTTTTAGAGAGGGGAACCACTAGCAAACTACTGCACAGCATGACCATGACTGCCAACCACATGCTTGACGTGGTTCAAGGCAAAGCAACATGCACCGATTAGCCATAACTTTATCATAATCTGCACTATGTATGTACGACCAGATTACAAACTGGGTCTATAAAATAGATATATGGCAAATAAAATAACTGTCAAGAGTAGCATTTTCTTTTACCTAGTACAGGATTCTCTGAAAGCTGCAAAACGGTAGTTAACAAAGTGCTGCAGTGTTGAGTGTACAGGGAAGATGTTTGTGGTTGATCCTGATGACAGCTGTGTTTACATTTCTGACTCAGTGAATTTAGCTATTTAAGCCATTTCACACCTTCAATTAATTTTATTTCCACAACACAGAATTTATGGATATACAGTATCTGGCAGTCTAATCTCGTAAAACCACCACAATGAAAAGAATGAAGGCTATCATGTGATAAATGCTATTAATTAGTCAAAGACTTGAACCATTTTTACCACCTCTTAATGTTAAATTGATAAAAATAATTATCCATTCAAGCTTGGGAACATGGGGACATATTGTAATATACAGTTGGCTATGTTTCCTAAGTTATGTGCTATTATTTTATCGTAGTGATAGTGTGTAAAGAGGTGATTTTAATCAGTATCAGTAAATTGCACTTACATAGTCTAGTGAAAAACAATATTGTTATAGCATTGTGAGGTGCACGTTAAAAATGACTAAAAGACGTATTCCTTACTTACAAAAGACAGTATATAAAAATGGGTGTCACCCAGCAATCACAACAAATCACAGAATTTTTTGTCAATTCTTGGCTTGTCCTTTTGAAAAGTTTCCTAAATCACATGTTCTTCTGAATCACTTCTATAAAACAAGGCAGAATGAGAATAATCAGCTCACAAGTGTGCCTTCAACCAGTGCGGTTGCTTGATTAAAACTACCGGCTATACAGTTTCTCCTCATGACTGCCTATCTATCCCTTGGCTCAAAGATTAACACGTATATCTGTTCAGTGAAAACGAACCCTCCGGCGAGGGTCTGCAGCAGCAGGAACTCTCTCTCACACACACACACACACACACACACACACAGACACTTTATTTTTATTTATATTACATGCTGACTCTACATCCTCTGCCTCCCTTTCCATCTGCCACTCTATTGACAGCGGAAAAACTCAGCTCTCTCTCTTCTCATCCCTATTGTCTTTTTATCCCTCCCCACAAGCAGAACAGGTGACTCATGCTGTAATTTCAGATATTGATGTTTTGATTGTTAATATAAGAAGTTGGATAAGGACAGCTATTGTGTAAACACAGTGTGGGTTGTAGACGGTACATTTAGTTGTGTTTATTTTGTTACAATGTCTGCCACTCTCCCCCAGCACCATAACTGGTTTAGCAGAATCCTCTTCACTAAAGCCAAACCCTCGGGCATGTTCTGAAGCAACTTCGAAAAGAGACACACTTAGCTTTTCTTTCCTCTTTCATGCGGGGCCTAAAATCTCGTACTCCGTTGGCCTGTTTTCTGTTATATCGGAAACTGCTTAGTTTTCTTCTTGCTTTTATTCTTCAAGTGTGACAAGTACGACTTCTCTCCACCTGAGTCTTTTTACTTTTGATATATTTGCTTGCCTGCTGTTTCTGTCAACAATAAAGTAAATTATAATCTTGCTGACACTAGCATAGCCATGTTGGCAATATAATATCCATATAAACCTTTTCTATGTACATATTTGCTATTTATGTGGATGGTTAATGTGCACAGTAACAACATTCCCATATTTATGCTATCATAAAAGTGTTTGACACCAATTTAAATGGTGGCATGCATGATGGGCTGAAGTCTCCACATGTTATGGAGGATGAAAGAGAAGGGAAGGAAGTCAGTGGCACATACATTGGAGATCTTTATTTATAGTTAAATTAAAATAACTAGTATAATTTGATTTCTTGCTGTGACTCAGACACATTTAAGTTACTTCTAATTCCATATTACTGTACATAGGGTATCTATTCTTCCTAAAGTACTGTTCTTCAATCAGTTTTATGAACCAGTTCCTTCCTCACACACACACACACACGCACTTAAATGCACATCTGGATGTACACATTCACACGACACTGCTACTTCTCTGAAAAATTAAGATGTGATGACAATAGAGCACAAGCTAAAATGTGCTTATGCACATTTAATTAGATTTTTTTGTCAGCAGGCATACGTCTCCCCAAAATATGCACCTCTTGCTTTGGTTAATGTATTGATGTAGTGTTTTTCCCCTCCGACTCCTTTGGGCCAAGCTGTGCATTATATTAATAGCATTGCCCTGAGGAAAATACACTTTTAATTCTACTCATGTGCAAGGAGAGCAAAGGCTAAATTTCTTTTGTCAGTTTTTTTTATGTTTATTAAATGAGTTATGCAGAATTAAGATAAAGGAAGCACTGGTTCCAATACTTCCTGCACCAGCATGCACACATACACATAAACACAAGACAAATGTGGCTGCAATAGCCTGACACTATGGATCAGGAGGCTAACATGATCTGCACTGAGCCTGGACAGCTTGTCTGTCATTATAAGACATCAAAAGAGTGGGAGTCTGAAGTTGAAACTAGATTTATTGACCACAGGCTTCTGTCTTTCTCGTCAATGCTCTCATTTTTTGGTTGCCTCTCCCTCTCACTCTTTCTGTCTCTCTGGAAAGCACTCTTACAGCCTGCAGTCGACTCTGTCATCCCACTCCAATAACAATTCCAGCTGGCTCTAGCTTAAAACAGCACAACCTCTGGAGTTTTGTTAAGTTTTACAGTGACTGATTTTTTTTTT
>NW_023339650.1:9039667-9048855 GCF_004916995.1 Morone saxatilis
TGTGTGTGTGTGTGTGTTCCCGGTCTCCCGCTGTTCTCCAGTAATGGAGAACATGTGGTAATAACAGTGATCTATCACAGCAATGGCTTAGCACTGCCAACCACAGTGAGAGCAGAAGCTGCAACAGCATGGGATAGCAGAGATGACAGTGGTGACAACAATAGAAAACTATGAACTGAGTCAAGGGAAGGGGCAGACTTCTTCCTGTCTCCTTCCTCAAGAGGACAAAAAACACAAGTAATTATGCAGACATACGGTCACCCGCGGTCAGATGCATTTCCTGGAATCAGAGAATGTGGGAAATTTAGATTCTTGAGTCTTTTGGGTTTGATTATCTTTGACCTTCTCGACAAGGTAGACAATGTTAATGTGAGGGTCAGTTAATGAACAAAATATTTCCAGTCTACTGTAAAGAGCCTCATTAAAAATCCCATTCAATTTTGTAACTACCCTAATAGCTAAAAATACAGCCTTGAGTCTTTATCAACAGTATGTTGTGTGGCTCACAGCAACTGCTGTAGTGGATGCAAATTTGTATTAAATATGAAAAGTAAACCCCAGGAACACAGGAACACACTTTGAAACAAAACTATCATTTTGTGTATCTGGCAGGCTCTGTAGAGCGTCCTTTCACTGAAACTGAACACGCAAACACAAGGTCGAACAGTGTTGTTTTTAGTTTCTGGAAGCATAATTAAAGTGTAAGTAGCATACATGAACACCTGCACCCCCACACAATACTGCTGTGAGAGAATGACAGCAGTGACAGCTCCTCTTGTTCCAAATGTATGACCTTTTTCATGCAGACAAATGCAGTAAGTTCCCTTGGCCTAACCTCTCCCTTCAAGATGAACAGAACTGAGAGAATAAAAGATGGAGAGATCAACTCAATCTCACCCGGTGGGTGTGAAAGTTTCTACGCAAGAAGCAAAGCAGAAGGACGTCTTTTTGGTTTACCTCAAAGCATATAGGTAGCCTGAGCTAAGGCAATCCATTAAAGCAACACGTGCATTTTCTTTCCATCTAGCAGCATCTCTCTGACAAAGAAAGCTTGCTTTATCTGTTTTGTCCCTGAGGTCTTTATACAGGCTTAGAAAACCAACAGACAGAACCACTCTCCATCTCTTACACCACATACTCGCTCGCCCTTGTTTCATTTTTTATCCTGTGTGTCTGAGCTCCCTTCATATTCTCTCACATGCTCCATCACTCATTTACCACCTTTTCTCTCTTTGTCTCTCACCTGTCTCCATACTCTTGTTTTATTTTTTGCTCTTCTCTTGCTGTTACTTATTTCTCATCTTTGACAGTTTCTTTTCTCTCACATCCCTGTGACCTCCTCCGTTGCCTGTCATCACCCTGGCTTTCACAGCTCAAGTCTTTATCACCTGTTGAACTGAATTTTGTGATATCACTGGTCCCTGATGTTATCCCTTCCCTTTCCACCTGTCCATCAACACGATGTCAACATGCCCTCTACTGCAAAGATCAATTAAAAAAAAAAAGAAGTCAAGGTGTACATTTTATTATCAATGTGTTATTTAAAAGATCATCACACAAATTGACTTTAGAGATAATTAGACTCTCTCCGACAGCAGGCGGTATTACTGTTTGAGGTGTATTCATAATGTGTGCTGTCATCTGTCTAGCAGGTGATTCATATTTTTGTTTGCAGCGTCCTGAACTACAATGTTCCATTGTGTTTTTAAAAACAGTGATTGAAATAGTTTGTGCCTTTGTGATAGTGCTGCATTTTCAACTACACTGTGGTGTGTATGGCACAATTTACATCACATCCTGTTGTGCTCATCATTTATTTCTAGCCAGGGGATGTTGTGTTTGATTCGTTTTGTTAGATTCAGTGTCAGCCAAGCATTACTTCACAGAGGGTGGGATGGCAAAGAAAGCACTTAAAGCTCAGAATGGCTATAGCACTGATTGTGCCATTGTTGTGTTATTCGAAATACATTTTGAGGCTCAGGTGTCTGACCAGTTAAAGTAAAGTAAGCTCTAGAGCAGGAGAGCTCCATCAGTTAAATACCGACTATTACTGGCTGGGCTCACATGAAGGTGAGAAGAGCACAAAGATAGAAAGCAACTGTTTTTGTCTTCCTGTTTTCCTATAAAATACACTTTAAACTTGGTATATTTTATCCACATAGAATGACATGCCATACATGTTGATGTCTGAAAACTAACTATCTTTTTTTAAAGATAACATTGAACTCACCACCCTAGCCTCAATGGAGTTGATAGGGCCAAGTAATAAAAGCCTGCCAGCACATTCTTTCAAAAGCAAAACAAACCTTTCTGTGTTTCATTTAGTGTTGCATGGCAATCTACACGACAAAGAGAGGCAAGTATTGAGGTCAACCTGAAGGCTGAACTCCAAGTAACTTTGCAATGCAAAGCATGGTTGTAATGGAATACTGGGTTTATAACTTCGATGTTCAATAACCTTCATAGCTCTAAAAATGTAACATCTGACGTGCTTGGAAAGTGTCTGAGCTTTGTATGGGCCTTATCCACGGCAGAAATGTTGACATGTGAAATAAGGGAGCACAGGTGTAATTAATGAGATTAACGATGGATGCATTCCAATCAGGTAGGGCCCTGCTATTGTTCATGCAGCCTCAGTGCTATGGCTTAGTGGCACACTCGTATGGAATTAATGGTTAATGTCATTAGTTACACCTGTGCTTTTCCTGCTGTGACAAGTCAAAATGTCTGCCACTGAAACTGTTAATGATGCTCTTGTTGTGGTATGTAAAATCCCAATACAAATAATATAAAAAAAAAAGCTCAGAATGGCTATAGCACTGAACATTGTTGTGTTATTCGAAATACATTTTGAGGCTCAGGTGTCTGACCAATTAAAGTAAAGTAGGCTCTAGAGCAGGAGAGCTCCCTCAGTTACATACCGACTATTACTAGTTGGGCTGACATGAAGGTGAAAAGAGCACAGAGATGGAAAGTAACAACTCTACAAGTACAATTCTGTACTAGCACCATGTTTATATATTACAGTATCTTACTGGATAAATACAAAGGATAAAGAACTGTACTGTAGGCTTTCATGGCTACAACTAACTTTTCATTCAAACTTTTGTTCATTACCTTTGGGGTATCAATACTGTTTAACTCTGCCTACAACTGTAAAGCAGGAAGAACTTTAAAAACTTGTTAAAAAAACTTTTTTGACCAACACTTCTTCTGTTCAGCTTCTAAGTAAATCACCGGTAGGACAACACGAGATATGGCGAATGTGCATGTCAAAATGCCACTATAACATGTCAACATAAAATCATATGACAGCACAAATACGTATGACCTGTCTTGATGCCATAAAGAGATGGCGCTTCAGCTATGTTGATGCATGCAATGCTGATGCACACAAACAGACACACTCAAATACAAAACAAATACACATCTCTAATGTATCCAGTTAAATGTTTTGTGGGAAACTAAATATAACACAGTGTACTATTTAAATATTTATGGTGAATGTCTTCATTTTCAGCCACAGCACAGCAAGCTGAAGACGTAGAATTCATTATTTACAGCTACTTTCAATAATGAACAAAAAAGTTTTAGTTTTAATGAGCCTTCTGGACCTGAGAGCCTGTTTTGGTGGATATTAACTTATATAGTAGTTAGCTGGAAGTTGCATGGGCCTGCCATCTCTGATCCACCTCCATTAGTCTCTGTGTAAAGCCTTGTGAGTAGAGACATGGCAATAGATTGTAAATTAACATTTTCTGGACAGACTAGCAGGCTGATCTAGACAACAAATAAGACTAAATTCTGCATCGTAACAGAAGATATGAATGGACAGCATGTCATAGTAAGGACGCTGACACAGTTCCTGGGTATTCTGGCACGATCACCTCTCTGTTGATGCATCTGCAGGATATCGCTCTAAGTCACTTCTTACTTTGCAATCACGTCTTTTTCAAGAATAACCTTACAGCAGCCTCTCTCAATTGACTCATATTCCTTCTAATCACTCTAATGGCAATATATAAATCTCTTCAGTATTTCTGCTTAGCTCTTATTCTATTTCTTGACCTTACACTTCACACATTAATATTTAATCATTATCCTATAGTTTCTATGCTATTGTAAGAGCGCTTTAACAATTCCCTCCTTTTTGGTGGCTTGCAAGTTTGGTGGTGTGACTTTGGTGATGGATCAGTTACAGTTACAAAAAATAATCTAAACCAACTGATGCTAAGCTATTCCTGGTGGCTATCAAAAAACTCCCTGCTATTACTATACATTAAATTGTCTTCATTGGAAGGCTTTAACAGCACATTGTTACAAAGGTCAGTTTCACTTTTGTTCTTCAGCAGCGCTTTGTCCCTGTGTTGTGCTACTTTTTTAAAGCTTTGGCGGGAGTTGCAAAATAATAATAACATATGCAGACAAACCACTTTAGGTTTAGATGCACTCAGTAAAACGGGCAGTGTGAGTAAAGTCTATTCACATATTTTGTGACAGAAGAATATAAATCGTCCTTCCCAGTTACCTAAAAGAGGGACTGATGTGATTCAGGCCATTCAATTTTAGACCGCAACAAAATACTAATAGCTATACTAACTTGAATATACGTTGTGCTGCTGAAGCAGTGCTAACATATAATCAAAACTGACATTTTGATGTTTCAACAACAAAAAAGACTTGACTGGCAATACAACACCACAGGTATTGTGCGCCCTTATTTTCTGCAGGAAGAAGCTTACAAATCACAGGCGTTTGAACCACAGTGCAAATGGTGACTGAATAGCTAAAGTTTGAAAAATCACCACAGAGACACATTAGCTTGTTTAAATGAATTGAGGCAGAGAGAAAACATAACCTTGTTGGCGAAGCACTAATATTAGATGGATGTAAAAAGCTAAGTAAAAGAACTAAATATTTTCACAGCACTATCAATGGAGCTTCCATTTCAGCATGAGTGGTTTGAATGTATAACAAGAACAGCATTGGTGCCATTGAGCAGCAAAGGAGCCGATTTGTTTTAAAAAATTCTATTTGTATCATTGACTTTATTGCATTTAGTTACATTCCCGGTCATGGTTAGGAGAGTTGCAGAGGTGTCATACATTTATAACACATTTTGGAAGTGCGAAAACATGTGTGAGACCAAAGAATATTTCCATGTTATGATTTTTATCATAAATGCACATATAATATATATATATATATAGTATATCCTGCTAATACATGGTGATGTGATAAATTAATATTATACCTCAGGACTTGAAGCAGAGTTATATGTTTTGGTGTGCCTTTTTCTAATTATTTGCCCACTTTCTCTTTTTGCTCTCCTGTTCTTTAACTGAGGTAGGAAACAGACCTTGAAGATGAACATACTCTTTCATTGTCCAGTCCTTCTTTCCTACCCTGATTTCACCCTCTCTCTCACTTTCTCTCTCTCTCTGTCTGTCCCTTTTTTGGTCTCTCGTACTCTTTAAACTCTGTAAATTGCTAATGATAGCAACAGCCTTGAGCAGACTTCCCAATGACAGAACTAATGAGAGGACTGCTGCAACGGTTGCATGTGTCAGTGTTGGTGCAGTTGTATTTGAATTATGCATTATGTATTCATGTTTGTGCCCCAACGGTCTGTTGCACAACTTGTGTGTCTTCTCCTCTGGAGCATGTTTAGCCTCTTCCCACCTTTTCCTACTCATTGTCTGATACTTTTCCTTCCTTCCTCCTTCTGTCCTTCATTCCCCATCAAGGTGATGCATCTAATGGCAGCCGAGTGTTGCCCAAGGAGCATGATGACCATCACCAGCTGTACTTCTCATCTCTCCCACTATTGCTGTGACTGTACCTTTCTCTCCAGCTATTTCTTTTCCCCCTCCTTCATTCTTTCAGTCTGTCATTCCCTCTTTCACCCCCTCATCTCTAATTCCACCTTCCACCAGCTGTTGGTGTCTCCTAATAGCTGTCATGTTGATGTGGACAGACTAGGAACCTTTCGTCTCACACCTTGCAAATGTGGCTCATTAAAGTGGAGGGTGGGGTAGGGCTGGGGAAGGTGACAGGATTCTGCATCAAGCTGCTATATTTGCCTGCGTTTTCTGACAAGCCGATGCCCGGAATGTCCCTACAAGGTGGTCATAAATGTATAATGGCATTAAGAAGTGCTTGATCGCGACAAGTTCAAGGTGTTTCACAGTACATGGTGGACATAAATTGAGACAAGGTGATGAATACGATTAATAACTTTCGAGGGTTTCATGTGGGCACAAATAAAACCGACATGTATTCTCTGACTGAATACGGTTTGCACTAAAGTGATCATACATATACAGCCAGACAAGGCTGGCACAATCACATTACAGGTACACAGATATGTGCGCAAAATGATGCAATGTCCATACGCCCAGATGTGACAAGCACACAAAAAAGCATGGAGACTGTCTGCCATTACGAAAAAAGAAAAATCAATTTAAGGCCATCTGCTTTACGCTCCTTTCTGCCAAATTTCTAAGAAACCTGCAATTTACTTTGAAACACCTGTGACAGACAATAGAGCACAGACAACAGGAATCACACAAACGTATGCAGACACACAAAGGCCAGTCCAGATCCTGAAAGGGCAATTTAACACCAATTTCTCCATTGTGCTGGACATGTAGAACTTATAATTACTAAAGACAATAAAACCGATGCTGTTCAATGTTCACATCAGACACAGGCTCCAACAATGTTGCACCAGTACAACCTCGGCAACAGTGTGACGAACTAACCAGAATGAATGATGAATAGAAGGCAAGAACACAAAGAGAGGAAAAGATAGAAAAATACATGAAAGGGAAGAGAGTGAAAATTGAGAGGAGAAAGAAAGAGCCCGTTGATGTTTAATTACACCTCTCACAAGTGAACCATGGGAAAAATCACCAAAAACACCTTCCTCAAAATTAACCAGCTGCCACACACCCCCACATCACCACACGAAGAAACACAAAAAAAACAGCTGCCACCAAGCCTTCCAATAAGAGTAATACGTTATTTCATCTCCTATTTTCTGAAGCCATTTTAACGTCAGCAGAAGAATGAATGTGCGTGGAGACTTGATGTTATTGGCAGGGGGCCACTGAGCAGACAAACAAACGGTAGCTTACGGCAAAATCAAAAGAAAATCAAGTTAAAGCCATCAAAACCCTACTCAATGTGGATTTTGCTTCAGCTTGTCAGAAGCAATCATATTGATGTAATCAGTTTATCTAGCCCGTAAAGACTAATAATAAGAATATCATTTTCTTAGAAGGGTAATCAAGCCACTCTTGGAAAAACACACTTGTTTGTCAGTGTCAAAAGCAGTTTAGATTTTGGGTTGTCAATAAAAACTCATTTGATATGAGACAGGTGGGCACACGAACATTCATTCTACATCAACAAGAGACTTACCTGTAGATGTCAGTGGAGGGTTTTCCAACAGGGAGCATGTAGGAGGAAACAGAGATTTCTTTTAGGACAAAATGTTACAAACACAAACTATCGCAGTAATCTGAACACAATAGACATCAGGAACCATAATTCATTATTATGCACCTTAATTACTGTAATTCCATATGTCTTGAGGATTCATGCTCGCATTTATCTTCCAAACATCCCAGTTCTTTGACATATATTGCAGGAATGTAGTTAATCATCATATTTGTTTCCTCCAAAGTCCTCAAGTTTGTACCTCACTTGATTAATTGTACAAAAGACCAGAACAATGTAAAATTATTCGTCTGACAGGGGTTTGCTGGAGAAAACCAACCAATTTAATTTTCAATGGCAAGGTGTTCTAATAAATTATTCCGTTGAAAGGTCACAAAGATTTCCAAGTGTCAGACATAAGGTTACAAAGGGGTTTGTTTTATATTCTCTTGTCCTGGTTCAAACTCTGACGCTACCGACCCTATTTAACCTTGTAAAGATTTATTAAATTGTGTCTAGGCTCATTAAGAGCTGTTGGTTTTTCTCTACCACATAGTAGAGACATGTCTCGCTACACTTGCCTCAGACACTAAGCATTCATTTAAACCTGCCGCTCTATAGCTCGTTACCATATGCTGTCCAAGTTATGCTCGCTCCAAACACTCTTTTTTTCTCTCCAGATTAACTCTCCCAACTACCTGTGGTCAAATCTCAGTTTCTGTTTGCCCTGATCAACCCAGGTGAGTAGCTGGTGCAGTGGAAAATGGCCCAAATTGGTGAAAATTGGTCTCTTTCTGAAGCAACTGTCCAATGCTGCCTAGAAAACGATTTCACGGACTACTGCCTTTGAACATCAACTTTCTCGCTGTCAATTTTAAGTATATTAGCGTAGCATAGAAAATAAGTGAGAATGATATATCTAATATCTCACTAACAATATCAGTAAACAGACTGGCTGTTAGTATACCTAAATAAATAATAATGCAAAGTTGAGTAAATTTAATCACGTGGTAATCAGAATCAGCAATACTTTAATGGCAAAGTGTGCAGTATGCATTAACGTGAAGGGTTTTCTTTATCAAAATAAAATGTATTCATAGCAAATGTATTTAATTCTGGCTTTAAATGAGAGAGGTTTTTTTTTGCTGCCAAAGCCAGATATGCATCGTAAAAGCATCTCAGTTAACATGAATAATTCACACAATGCTGTTTCTGGCACTCAGTCTTTTTGCATCGTGGCTTGTGTTTCTCATTTTATTTAATGTCATTCTTTGTTTTTAGTCATTTTTAAAGCCCCCATGGAGGATTATTTTATCTATTCAAATTAATAATTGTCATCTCTGATTCATGAGTAAATTGGTTTGACTTTTCAACCTCAACACAACACATACAACACATTCTTTAAAATAATACAAAATGGTTCAAACTCATCATTATAATATTACAATAATACAGCGTAGGCTTCAATAGTTGGGTCAAATTCTGATGCAATTGCCTCTGACTGTTGTGATTTTGTCAACACTCTACCTCTGCGTAGGTAGTGTGTTGCCACGGCAATGTGCTCATTAACAGCTGCTAAGCTTCATTACTTCCTGGTCATCAGCCCAGTGACACTGATCCCACACAGGGACAGAAGTACAGTATGCAGTCACATGCTCTCCCTCTCCCTCTCCCACACACACACACACACACACACACACACACACACACACACAGTAACACTCCCACCCCCATGCAGTTCTCTT
>NW_023339650.1:9048955-9056363 GCF_004916995.1 Morone saxatilis
GGGGGGGGGTGCGCCTATAGCCCCTATAGCCCCACACCAGTAAGCTCTACATGTTGCCACCTCACCATATGTCCCTTTCCTTTTAGGGCTGGCACACACTTAAATGACACCATGTCGTGCCTTGATGTGGTCATGCATGCATGCATTCCCGCTGTGACCTCACAGCAGGGGATAACTGCACTGACCCACAGTATCATGGTCCTGCCAGAGAACGGGGCCAATCTGTGACCATCTCCAAGCTCAGGCAAGCTGTGTGGTCAGTGTAAACTGATTGGCTCAACAAGTGTGATCAAACAGGCCACTAGAAAGGAGCATCATTTTTTGAAGGCTTATCAGATTAAGCTTTATGTCATTTTTGTAGCTTGTGTATTGTTTGGAGTTTTACTTTCATCAAATGAATACCTAGAAAGCTTTTAGTTTTCTGATCAACTCTCCTTTGTTGTACTATTGAGGTAATAATGAAGTCCACTGATGTTAAGCAGGAATCCAAATAGCAGCTGCTGGACATTTTGTGTTAATCACAGAGATTAGTGAACAACTTATTAACTGGTTTTAAAAAAAGTGTTTTCTTTTAGTGCTTTTTCCATGGCAGATCAGTTTTTAAAATTTTAAGAAAGGAATTGCGAAAGATAAAGTAGTCACGGTGAGCTGGTAGATGAAGAGGTGCAGCTGACAGATGCTTACTGCTCTTTGGGCAAACATTGAAGCTCACACATGTCATCAAGGTAAACAACACCTTGTACTGTGTCATCCTTATGGAAAATGACTCATGCTGTGTCTGCATCATGAGATGCAATCACAGCTGCTCACACCCCTGTGCTCTCACAGCGCGGGTATCATAGGTTTTCCGGCTCTATGGAGATTCAGCTGTAGTCTCCTCTGTTGTAACTCATTGAAAAAGAGCCTGGTAGCTGAAGCATTTTTGAATATCAGTTATCTATTGTTAATTAATTGGTTCTGGAATAAACATTGTATTTGGGACAATTTCTTGACATTTTCTTCCTTTTCATCTCCCTTTATTACTCTTACTCTCCTATCCTGTCTTCCTCTCCTTGCTATTCACAATTTCTTTTGTATCTATCTTTCTGTCTTAGTACATATATGATTTTTTTTCCTATTTTCTCATTGCTTTTGCCTTCCATCAATGGGCATTTTTTTTCTGACACTCTTCCTGCCCTCTCCATCCCTCACACTCTTTTTCTCTTCCTCTGAGCCTTTCTTATTTCTCCTTCCTCTTCAGTGGCCTTGAGAACCAATCCACTCCTACGGTATCCTGATTCTGAAAATAATTACCCCAAGATGGAAGACAGAGAGAGAGACAGACATAGAGGTAGATGATGGCCATTGATGGCAGGCTGCAAGACAGTGTAGGTGAAAGAGTGTGAGAAAAGGCAGGGGGCAACAGGGTGGAGAAGAGAGAGAAAGCATAGATATTGGTAAGAGAATAGAATATATAAAAATGGAAGAGGAAAAGTTTAAAAGAAAGAAGCTAATAGGGTGTGAAAACACACAGAGCCTTCCCATATCGCCTCAACTATGCCATGTTTCAGAAACAAATGTAGCCAATTTCTAATCCTCTCCATTAGCAGCAAAGGTAATAATCTCATCTGAGAGCAGCGGATATTGTTAACATCCCTTGCTCCAGAAACATCAGTTAATACATGATAAGCAAACACAGTTAGCGCTTTATTGCCACAGCACAAACAAAGCTAACCGCCATAAGCCTCGTTTTGTATTGCTTGGCCAGGAGCAATGCTAATTCCTGTTAACGCTGCCAGGTATTACTGACACAGAGAACAATGCTAAATCCCCGGTAGAGAACAGCAGCCACTGCAGGGGCTTAGCACAGCTTGGGTTTCCATTAGCCTGGCAGTATAGATGTACACGCGTGCACACGAGCAAATGCATTGTCTCGCGCGCACGCACGCACGCACGCACGCACGCACACACTCAACCCCCTGATTCCCATTAACCTGAGGGAGCCCCTGCGTGGTTGGGAGAGAGAACCCTAATTTGTCAGCCTGCCGTGGGTCTTGGAGCTGAAGGTCGTTAGCAAATAGAGTTCACCTCTAATTACTGCTGGACTTCCCCTAGCATGACTGCCCATATGTGTGTGTGCATGCATATTCTATATGTAAGTGTATGAGTGTGAACGCTAAAATATGTGTGTGCTTGCATGTGTGTTTATGCTGTGTACCAGCAGCACAGTCTGGTGCTTATTTAGTGGACTGAACTCAGATTATCCACACGTTTTAATGACGTGAGTCCAAAGATGGAAGGCTTCATGTCCCATACTTTGATATTTCAAATATTCAAATATTAATTTCAACCCTTTTTTAATGTCTCTGCATGACTCTTCTCTACTGTAGTGTATTTCTCCCTTTGACTCTTTGACTCTCTGCTTGCCTCCCTCCTCATTCCTCCCTCTCTCTCACTCTCTTGGAGTGCAGCACATCTGGTGAAAGCAGGAGTTATTGATTATAGGATTATATAAGCTATCAAACTTGTAGTCCTCCATGCCCTCCTTGTTCTCTCTCCCGCCAGCCCAAGAAGAGAGTCCAAGATAAAAAATATACTCAAGCCAACAGGGTACTTCTGGGGTTCAGCTAAAACACTAACACGGTCTGTCACCAATTCATAGTTATTTATTCTTAGAGGTGTAGTCTGATATGAACCTAGATATGAGTCAAAGGTCAGGGTTGGTTACAATACTCTGCTCAAGGACACTTCAGCAGGGCAGATGACAGAGGGACTTCAATCTGTTTCCTCTGCGGAGAGTGTCTTTATCAGTGGGCCCACCATGCTGTCAATGGTCTAAAACTGATTGAATTGGATGGAAATCCACAAGTGGGCATAAATTGTGTACAAGGATTGGGATCCCATGATACCATTTTGTCTTTGTTTTGTTTTTTGTTGTTGTTAAGGTGCTAAGCTTCAAGGCTAACAAAACTTTGATTAAATATTTTATCTGTCCTCACTGTTTTTCAAGAGACACAACATTCAGGTAGCAGTTTTTGACCAGCAATGAAGTTCACCTTTGCTGGTTACAATGAGAAATAGTGTTGTAGCTATTTTACAATAATACCATAAATAACTTGTCCAAAGACCAAAATAAGTCATCATTTTAAGCTGGTGTCTGTGCTTATTTGTGAAGAAAGAAACACCAATTTTATGGTGTGCTTTTGCAGCTCTAACGGGCCGAGAGAGGTGTGCTTTTTTGTAGTGAAATATTGTTGCTGATCGTGTCACTCAGCATTCGCTCAGAATTATACAGTATTACCTGTTAGACAGAATCACGTATCATCATAGCACCAGACAGGAGGCAGACAATGCGTGTGCGTTACTCTAGGTCAAGACCCTTCCATTATCAGGGGAGTCGGGAGCATCAACAAGGTCGACATCTTGTTGTTAGCTCCAGACACTGAGAGTTGGCTCACATAAGTATGCCAAATGTAGAGGGACAGCGAGGTCTGCTCAGTTCAACTAACCATATCAATGCAAAAATTAAATATTTCATCATCGTTCATATCCATACATTTCTTCCACAGTTATCCCATTTTTGTTGTTGAGATCAGCATCACCCACAAACACATCTGTCTTGAGTTATGAGTTCTGCCCTATGGCCCAACACAGGCCTGTCTGAAAAACTGTCTCAAATGGTTAAAGATCTCTGGAAATACTGAAGTGCTTTAAGATCTCTACAGTGGTGATAGGTCACATCCACGTTCACACAATCGGCCAAAAATACCACTTCTACAGGAAGTAGAAATAGAACAAAAAGACCTAAAGCGGCTACTAAACAGACATAGAAAAAGGAAAACCTATAAATATATAGATATATAGATATATATAATTTTAGGTTTGTAGCTAGATAAATTAGACTACCTATTTAAAAACTTTAAAACGTAAATGTTAATAGATTTAATACACCAATATGAACAGAGTCAGATTCAATAAGCAGAGCTGATATTGGATTTAGATTCCTTAAATTGTGTTCAAGCTCCAGTTCTATTCCACATTATTATGTCTTCCTGCCTAGACTAGCCTGTCTCTATTTTTCCTGTCTTTGCCCCCCACCAACTGCTTCTCTGCACCCTCTTTCTGTAAGGCAAACAGGCCATATTGAATGTCAGCATGGGACTATTTTGAAAAGAAGTTAATTGGGTATGTGCATATGTATCTCTGCGGAAGCAAGTGCGTGCATGTGTGATTTTAACACTGATGCCGCAACTTTTTTTCTGTCTCACTACTTTCTTTCACCCTTTCCCTCTCACCCCTTCACCCTGTATTCGTCATTTACTGCCAGTCAGAACATATTGTTTCTCAGCATGGCAGAGTTTAGGGCTGACAAAGGGGTGGAGGGCAGTGAAGGGAGTGATATTATGGGCTTCAGTTGCCAGATTGGCAGCAAATCATCTTTATGAGCACACAGGAGGGCAGAGAGAGAGGCTCACGATTTCTCCCTGACTTCTATAGAGGAAATGAGTCCCATCCAGACCACACCAACAGCCAGCGATTCACTGATTGCTCTCATATTGACCCACAGTGCAGGTATTCATATAATATGGCTGTGTAGTGGGAAATGATGAGGACATACTGTACAAATGCATATTTGGTGGTTTGTGCATGTTCACATGCATATTTACGCACAGGCAAATCCAAACATATTTGCGTCGTGTTATTTGATCGGTGTAGTTCTTCCCTATTTATGATGTACCAGAGACAATTTCACACATGGGATCTCATGCTCCAATTCCTTATTGCGGGGATATGGGGAATGGTGAGTGTGTGTGCGTTCACGTTGGTATCTCTGCATGATGTGTGTGCGTGTTTGTGCAACTTTATATTGGAGACAAAAGGTCTGGATGGTAATTAATGGATGGAAAAATAGTTACCAGTATACTGGAAAATTACAGCTAATTCATTTTAAATGTCCTCTGAGAATAGACATGTAATATAAATACATAGCTCCGAGTGAATTAAATTTTTCCAATCATATCATAATATTTACATTAATATACAGTCCCATTGATAAGTGGGTCAGAAACCTCCTTGCCTGGAGTTAATTTGCTCCTACACAAATTGGATTATTTATTAGCGGTTTTCAAATAACAAAGACCCTCTTAGCTGCCACGCAAGTGAGATGCTGTCGGGTCTTCTTATAGCACTGTAGCCGTTTTTCGGGGGAAGTTTGTGTGCCTTTAAAAAATTCCCCATTGTATTGGCTTTGCTCTCAAACTGTGCAATACATAGTTGAATTATGTATTGCACAGTTTGTGCATCTCAATTAAACTCCTGTTTCTGGGATTACTGAATTGCTTTGTGCTTCAGCTCAGACTTTGTCTTTACCCGCCGCCAGTCATATTCGTGAGTACCCGATTGGTAGGTACTGCGCATGTATCTCAACAGAGATGAGAAGGAAGCGAGATGGCTCCCTCCTTAGCTACATCCATCATTATCATTATCATCATTCATTATTAAAGATAGTGTTTAAACCCTCATATACTGTATATGGCCTAAATGAATTAACTTGCTCAAAGCAGTTGTTAATTGGAATCCAGTAGTGTAATTGTGTGTGTATATGCAGGTATAGATTATCTATCCATTTCACTTTCTGACAATGACAGGCTATGCTTATCAACCTAATTACAACTGGCACAGGGTGGCAGCCAAAGAATTCCTCAACCCTGCAGCTTTCCTGGATGAATGGCCACAGCAGCCTGTTAATTTTCCAAATACTGTAAACTGCATAATTGGCATTACTGTGACACATATCTCACTTTCCCAATTATCTGATTATTAGACACAATTTAAATCTTCAGGCAGAGCAGGTTGCATGTTTCTTAAATATGCAGATAAGTTTGGAGTACATCAATATATTAACACTGACACTACACTATACTATACTAATACTTAAGTTTTATGGTTGCTCAAGATACATAACCCATCAGTGAACAATACACAGTTGAATGTAGGCCCTGTACTGTAAACACTTTTATCACACCTCTTCTGGTCTTGGGCCCAAACCAGCTCTGTGGTACTGACCTTCCTTATGATTGCAGTGTTCTTGAAACTGACAGTCCTCGCATTTGTGTTTTGGTTTGAGCTCCTTTGATCCAATATACCCACTAACCAATAAGCCAAGTCCCATAATCCCACTATGGTCTGTGTGTGATGGTATTTTAATGGCCTCTGAAATGAAAGCCATTCCCACCTGAGGAACTATGGGAAATAATTAATAATCCTCTGTTGTTATGAGCATTGTACAACAACCTCACTTCACCGGAAGAAAATAGAATTGGCCGCCATAATCTTCTTTCTGCTCTGCCATATTAGCATGAAATAGCAATAATTACTTACCAAGATCTCTCAGGGCAAGATTTGCTAAGCTGTTTGTTCCTTCTTTGTAGGCATATTGTGCACTTAAAGTTGTGCATGATGTATCAAACAGGTGCAGCAATAGTCATCATCAGGTAGCATTGCATCAATAATGGGAGGAGAAAAGTATCTTAATTTCTACATCTCTAAAAGAAAAGTGCAAATAAAGCAGGTGTATTATAGTTGGGAGAAGAATCCAAAATCAACCTATCCTCCACTGAAACCTCAATGATAGCACACAAATAAATTATCTACGATGCTGCACTGAACACAGTAATATAGTAAATGATAAGTTAATTAATTAAATCATTTCCACAAAGACAGAAAGAACAGCAATGAATGATTCAAAGCACAATCATGTATTCATTAAACATTAGCTGCTAATGCACTTTGGCAATTGCGCTCTTTTTTTATGAGACATTTAAAGTATGCATTACGGTGCAGTTACCTTGGGATTCTGGTGAATTATTGGCCATATCTGCACTATCTACACTCTCCACCTGCTCAAATCTGTGCTTCTGCTGAATCAGTTGCTCAACTGGGTCAGTTGTCTCTACTCCAGTGCTCCACTACTGGATGCTGTGGCTTCTATTTATTTTTTATAAGACACAAAGCAATAAGACCTCATTACTTCCCCTTTTTCATTTTTAAATTTAGAAAGCAAACATATCACAGTCTTTTGCTTCACCAAAAAGTATTTCTCACCATAGAATCAATACATTTTGATTTCTTTTCAGAACATGCTGACCTTTTGAACCCTCTCTCACTCAAAGAGTCTGACTGGAGGGCAGTCCCAGTCGTTGGTTGCATAATGAGCTGCTCACTTAGTAAATCGGGTGCTAATTGCATTCAGATTGTGAGTACAAATTGAATAAAAGCTGTGGTTCAAATTTGCCCTGCACTTTAGCGTATGGATTTAGCCCTCACCACACCTACCCCTTTTATTATAGAAGCCACTTAAGCTTGCCACATTGTAGCTATTGGCCATGCTTCAAGCCAGATGAACATAACAACCCACACACACACACAC
>NW_023339650.1:9056463-9070459 GCF_004916995.1 Morone saxatilis
ATGCACACACACACACACACACACACACACACAAAAACTTCCTCTCATTTGCCCTCTCTTTATCATGCTTTTTCTATTTCTGCTTGCTATCCCTTGTGCCATACTCACACATAAATATTTCCAAACACTGTCTCACTCTCACTCTCGCTGCCAATTTTAACCTGCCATTCCTTTATGCTCTCTCTCAAACACACACACCTGTGCACACACTCATACACAGTCTTTGGAAGGTAGAGTGTATCAGTGCGAGTCAGAGGGTTATGCTTCATGCAGCTCTGAGCTGAACAGTCCTGGTTGAGAGTTCACTGAATCAGGCAGGTATAACTGATCTGACCTGGCACCAAGTGGGCAGGCCAAACAGCCGAGCATATCGCCACAGGGTGACAGAGAGAGAGTAAAAAGGCAGAGTGATGAGGTGTTGATGAAGTTGTTTTGATACAGAATGAAAGTGAAGAGCATTCCTTAAAGATACATTTCTTAACTGTTGCATCCTCTACTATCACCACATGAATATGCAAGTTGAAATTTTTGCGTTTGTACTTTTTCAACCAGAGATGTGGAACTGATCAATGACATCAGCTGCTGTATACTTTGAGGGGTGTCTTGGCTTCTATGCCACATTGTCCTTATTATTATTCTTCTCTTTCTGTCTCTCTGGGTTCTATTGATTGAGCAAAAGTAGTGTAAGCAGTGTTTTGTTATGCTGAGATCATACGAGTGGGGTTATGTTAGGTCATTTATTGTGGCTCTGTACATCAGTGGTGGAGTCAAGGTAGAAGATTTCAAACTTGCCCCTTTCAGATAATATTGCAGATATTTCTTTCTGCAGCCGCTAATTAATTCAAATCTTGTTCAAAAACCAGGAGCAACACTGTGCTGCTGCGAATAAGCGTTATATATATATATATATATAAAACTTGGGGGTTAATACAACCTATGTAACAGCTTCAACAAACTGTTTATTTCATGACATTTTTAGCAATAGTGTTGTAATTGTTACATGTACCAAATCTAATTGAATACAATTTTAGTAATCACTTAAGTCAAGGCAACCAGCAAAACAATGCAATTTGTTATTGGGACCTATTCTGAACCCCTTGGACACCAATATTAATTCCAGAACCTGGTCTGTGCTCTCAGTTTCATTTGGATCGTGTGCTCATGTACCATTATGGTTGGCTCTGCTGTTTAAAGGTTTTGGGAAAGGTAATGCTGCTTGCTGATAATAATTCAGTATATCTCTCTGATTTACAATGCACCTCACCTAAGCCTTTTATATATAGTGTCTGCACTTCAGACTTTCTAATTGTCCGTGTGCTTGACTTATCACTTTGCATCAGTCATGGCTGCAATTAGTCAGATCCAGTCTTTGTCTCTCAATTTACATTTTACAACGTCCGTCTTACCTATTGTCTGTTCCCTCTATCTCTACAACCTAAACTAAAACTACATGTATTCATCTTCCCCCTATGTGGCCATTTCCAAAACTCCATCAAAAAACACCAGGAGTCCAACCAGGGGGGGTCTTCCTGTCACTACAGACCTCCCATAAACCAGCCTGAAGCGCCATGGATTACCAATGACACAGAGAATCAGTCATCGTGAGCAGCCCTTTAATTACTGGGATAAATAATAGATGAACCTACACAGCAGACCCACAAGGGTTTATTGAGCTGGTCAGGCTAACTGAATGTTAGACTGAGGAGGGTCCATGGTTACATCATTGTACAAGCTGGAAAAGTGTTGGCAATGTTAACAAACTGACTGCAAGGACTTGATTAGAGAGTTGGAACTGCTGCCAGATGATTTCAGCATTTTTTGAAGGAGGTAGGAATAGAGAGTGAGCCATATAGATAGACATATATAGAGAGCTCGGTTTCTACGTAAGT
This sequence comes from Morone saxatilis, assembly GCF_004916995.1. Classification (NCBI taxonomy): domain Eukaryota; kingdom Metazoa; phylum Chordata; class Actinopteri; family Moronidae; genus Morone; species Morone saxatilis. Next base: position 9,058,353 of record NW_023339650.1, read on the forward strand.
ATTTTATGTAAATTATAATCTGTCAAACTTCAGTTGTCACACTGGTAAAAAGTGGCTTTTGACATTCTGAAATGTTTGTTGAGACCAAATGTTGGTTAAATATCCATTCAACACAGCAACTCATAAAGTGCCCATCGATGGTTGTAATTGCCGTGCATGTGAAAGCTGCCAAATCTGTTACTTGGTTTTTTTCTTTAGAAAGCATGAAATATGGCCAACATTGACACCAAAGCACAATATCCGCTTGTCCAGCACTGATTATTGTTCCATTTTTCCGGTTTTGTAGTGTGTTCTGATGCAGCTACAATCTACATTTGTAAGTCTCAACATTAGAGGAATTTTTGTTTTGCAGCATTTTAAAAGTTGTTTTCAATCTTTGTTGACAAATGTAAATGTAGAGGGAAGCAGGGAAGAAAAGGTACACGTGCGTGTGTGTGAATGCGTGTGTGTTTGGATGTCTGTCTTTATGTGTGGTTGCTTCATCCAAAACATCTCATTATGCGCTTGGTCTGTGCTCACATTGGCACAGGGCACCAGATCTGTTGACAAAAATTGTTTGGTGAGGGTTCCAAGACATGAAAAATGAATCTGGACCAAAAAATTTAGATTAACGGCTCAAGCAAAGAGCTGGCAAGCCTGGGGGTGGTGGTGGTGGGTAGCTGGAGAGTGGTCGGGAAAGGCAGGGGCTGGGAGGGTTGAAAGAGAAATAAGCCAGAGTGAAAGTGTATGGAGTGAATGAGCAACATGAGAAGAGATTGTGTTTTTTAACGAAACATCTTCCAAGAAGGAGAGAGCAAAAAATAACTAATTAGATCTTAAAATTTTCCTACTCACATATAAACCCACAGAGCAGACATAGAAAAAGGCAGAAAAAATGGGAGAAAATATATAAGAAGGGTGAAAGGAAAGATGAATAGATAGAGAATAAAATAACAAGGTAGCTCACCCCCAGGCAAAGTGTGTGAGATTCCAAATACACACTATATACATTTATAAATGGAGAGAAAGAGTTGGGGGAAGCAACTCATCTTTCTCCAAGAGCTCAGCTGAATAACACCTCATTTTTGAGACCAACAGTAGGGTTGAGACTAGAGATTTCAATTGAAAAAGAACATGAAAAGATAATTTTCCTCAGTGAAAACCTTCATTATCATCTAATTTAGAATAAATGTATTTTAGCAATGGAAAATCACCAACATTGTGTTATATCTATTCCTGAGGGGATTTTATTTCTCTATAAATATAACCCCTTCTTCCCTCTCTCCTGTTTTTCAGAGAACACATGAACATTGAAAAGTTGGCACCTTGTCGTAGAGTTAAATGGTCATTTTAATTCCCACCAGGGTATTGTGTGAATTGAAATTGAATAGGCTCCCACCCTGGGGTATAGATGATTGTTATTCACTCCACTGCCATCCACTATTTCATGCCGCGAGTTACGTATAACATGCGTACAACATGTGATTTTATATTGAATTTCCAGTGATGCAGGATGTGTAATACACAACTAAACACACTGGATGCATTCACAAAACTTGGATATATGTGATTTGAATATCCTGAATGTAAAGGTTGGGCGGTGTTAGGAAAATAGTTAGTTATTAATTTTTAGGAGCAGCAGATCTGTGTGGCAAGCAGTCAGAAAATGCCAGTATGAATTTATGTTTTTCTTACCAAATATGAACGCTGAATATTTCAGAAATACACATTGCAGTTATCACCGAGGCATCAGCAAAAATTAATATAGAACATAATAGCACTTTGTGTCCATTTGTCTGTTTGCTGTGTCGACTTCTTTTGTTGTCATTAAGCTCTTATTCTTCCTTTGATTTGAGAAGTGAGTTTTAGGCTGCTTTGTGACTGTGTATCTGACGCTCTTGGACTGTGATATGTTCACAGGCTGTGGGAACTTCCAAGACTTGAAGGTCACCTATTCAACAGAGCCTTTTAAATGTGACCACTTTATTCTTTTTATGCAATGCAGTATCGTTTGGCAGCTGACATTCAAGTTAGAGGTACCCGGTGGAGTTTGCAGGCGTTTGAACAATTGTGTGGAACGCATTTCCTGCCTTGATTAGTTAAGTACTTTAAATCCAGTATTGTTTACGTCCATGTTTCCAATCTTGCAGTCTTCTTCTTCTTCCCCGCCTTTGTTGGCGCATTGCAGCATATCTTGGCGTGTTACCACCACCTGTAGATAAGGGAATATTATGAAAGCATTGGCAGGACTGTGTAGCTCATCACCCACGTGCATGTGGGTCCTTATGAATGTGCATGAGACAAACAAAACAGAGAGAAACTCATAAAACAACTGTTCCATTGCACTACTAGAGGTCACAAAGTCCACAGGGAACCTTTAAAGCTTTTTTTTACATTTCTTTATGGCTACCATTTTATAGCATCCACCCTGTCAAAGTGTCCATGACTATTTCATGTTATCATGAGTCCTACATGTGTTTACTTGACAATTTTGTTTTAAAAGGCAGACACTGGCAAATGTTACTGTGGGAACAACCATCTGTAATGCCAATTATTCAGGCCTTTTCTATGCTGCGGAACATCTGTTAATTTGTGTCCTATACCTCTTTGTGAAGCCCACTAGGGACCCGCTGTCGTGCAATTCCAGGTGTACAGGACAACACGCATATGTAACTGCTTGCTAATTAGCGAAGGGCCATTGCACGGTTTTTAAACTCTTTCTCTGTGACCCTCAAAAGATAAGCAACTTCAGTAAATTTTTTAGGTTTGACAACTGTGCAGACCTAAATAATACTAATATGTATATTACAAGTTAGATGAACAAGACAGGACTGGTCATTTTGTGCATCGAGAAGGTTCATAGGTATCCTGTGACAGTCAGAGGATTTGAGTTTTCTGATGCTTTTAGTTACACTAATAACAGCAATAGAAATAAATATTTTTTGTGGTTAAAGGTCTGTTGACAACATCATTTGTAGAGGCTGTCAAGAAAACAGTCCTAGATAGAGGACAGAGTCCTAAATGCATACTGCCTTTTGCCATCATCCCAGCATGTCCTCCTGAAGAATAAAACCTCTCCTAGACTAAAGGGCTGATCATCAGACAGAAATAACTGAGGTGGACTATATTGAGTTTATAAATATTACAGAAGAAATGAGGTCACTGCAGGAAGCTTCTATGGCGGCAAACAGAATTTAGTTAAAGACTACCTCTCAATCTGCTTTAGATCGGCTTCGTCAAATTGAAACGTGAATGTGGGCAAAAATGGAAAGCAGGCCCAGGCTGCTCCCAGCCACACCAGAGACCACAGGCATTCACAGACGGAGACTCTCACACTCACTGGCAGTTTGGAGAGTCAGCCTGCATCTCCATGCAGCTGTTGGCACTTTTGACAGCTTCCACTGTGTTCATGACTTGAGTCCAGAAAAAGCCCCCAAGTCCCCAAACTTCAGCATTCACTGTTGTTGAGAGGACGGACTTGACAGCATCATACCAAAACTCCACACACAATGTTTTCACAGTCATTAAATACAGATTTATGTGTAGTCGGCTCAGCAGTCTGGCAAAGAACACTGAACTGGCTGACTGACTTACTGACCCCAATGTTAAAACATGCATACAAAGGGTGAGACTAGTAGACTAAAAAGTTCACACATTTACTTATTTTTCTAATCGGGGGATTTTCAAAATATGCATTTTTGTACCTTTTACATTTTTTTTACCCTTTAAGATACTTTCCTGAATGGACCATCCGGCAGGTACGATTCGTTAAATGAGTTTGGATCTGGCTGCTTTCTTTGTTTTTAGGCAACATTCTGAATGCCAGAACTTTTTGTGGCTGCAATGGCTGATTGTATGCCAGCTAATCTTTAGGATGTCATGATTTTCACCCTGAATGCATTACGCTCTATTTGTATCCAACTCCCTTTAGCTCCAAAGATGTGGCACCGATGTAAAGCTGTGAACAAGATGGCCAAACTCTGTCTATCTATGGCTCTGCTCCCAAATGGTGGCAGCCGGCTGACACTTCTTGTGGTTGCTTTTTTCCCCCCACATCCTAGTTATTTACCTATCTGGAAATGTCACTAAGAAGGCTTTGGTAGGCAGCCATTTTCCTTTGCTATCACCTCCTGTCTTCTTTCTTTTTTTCTTTTTTTCCATCTTGTCTATCTCTCTCTCCCAGCCTCCCTCACTGCTCCTACATGTTTCTCCTCTCTTATCATACCATCATGCGTACAACTATCTGTCTCTCACTCTCTGGGGAATAGGCTGACATTTGCACTTGAATATTGTAGTCATTTGCTTGCCCTAAAGTACTTAAACATACAGAACCCTACTTTGCACTTGAGACATGGGCAAATATCAGCAGATACCATCTAACACTTGATTCCTGAGTGTATGACCATGTGGTCTGCATTCATGAATGTGTTCTTTCACACACCATGTGCTAGTCGCATGTGACACTGAGTAGGCATGCACTAGGTGTGGTGTTTTTTTAACCATGTACCTTGTGTGCATGTGGCTCTTCATTTTATTACTTAATTTATATATTTTCAGATTATTTTTCCTTTATATTACAGTGTGTGTTGCAGCAGATGGCATTGTGATATACTGTATCAGTGAATTATTGATGGTTATGATCCTAGATCTGTTTCAGAGATTAATTAGTAACAAGGATAAGCACAGAGGCTGCCCACAGTATACCTGTGTACCCCTGTACTGCTATTTAATCATCACAAAGCCATAATCACTTAGGTGTATTACTATTGTGGGTGAAGGTACTTTCCTTGAAGATGCTTAAGAATGGGAAAACAGACAATGTCAGATTTATTGCTAGTCATTTCAAAACCATAGCCTAACCCAAATTCCGCTTTAAAAGCTCAGACATTTAGTAGGGTACTGGGGTTTGCTGATACAGATATAGTTCTAGCATTGTAGTTTCTATTTTTTGCAAGTTTACATATATAAACATAGGTCTAGAAATACACACAATCGAGATAAACATTTGCTGGTTTTACACACATATTGAAGAAATGCAGCCCATTATATAGAGTAGAGTACCAAAGCAACGAAAGAGGCCATGTTGTTCATGTCACAATATGTTGACTTTACTGCAACATTAACCAACCTTTCCCTTTTCACTGCTGGGTCCTTGGTTCTTTGTTTTTCTCACATTATCATGACCAGATGTACATTCCTATTAATACAGATTAAAAATGAAAAACCTTTAGTAAATATTGTGTGGATCTTAACGCACTTATAATTCAGTATATATTGTGCGTGACCTTTAGTACATAACACAAAATGTCTAGTCTTTGTTAGTGTGTTAAGTTGCTGTCACTTCTCACTTGTTCGTTTCGTCTGTTAAAGCTAGACTCTAGGTTTCCATTTAAAATCCAAATAAGTAAAATAGGACAGTGCAATGGACTCTTTGTACACTCTATTTATACATTGTTACACAGTACAGCTCAGTACTGAAGCAGTCAACGGCTGAGGTTTTGAAGTAATTCAGTTTCATTGTGGGAAAATTACTGTGATCCTGCCCACGTCTTTGAGTAATGTAACAAATTTGAATTATAATGGGCTATTGTACATCAAAGCAATCCAGCTGCAATCCTGCTTTTATATAGCTGTATATATTCGAACTACAGACATAGTTCGGAAGGTTTTCATATGAAAATGAAACATTTCCAGTGCATCTGAATTTAACCAAAACCAAACCGAATCTTAACATGCTAAAATCAACTTATATTCATGTGTCATCCATTATTATGCAAAAATATTGTAGCTCTGTTTGCCACTGGTCCACACATGAATTCAGGCAGCATGCTAAAGATCGAACTGGGTGTTAAATTGATTGCCCTCGGGGTATAATGAGAGCCCAGCGAACATTTCATTTAAATATTGAATATGCTATACAATGCACATGGTAAGGGTCAGAGATGCCATCATATGTGTTAATATTAGGAAACTAAAACAGCACAACCAGTAACAACAGCATGTAGAATAAACAGGCTCAGACAGAGGCGTATGGAGAATGACAATGCTGCGCAGTGAGTACTTGATGCACATGTACTGTGGCAAAATCAATGCAAGCTGCATGAGAGCAAAATATTTTAAATCTAATCAGTCTTTTTGTAAACAAATCCAGTAATATGGTAACACTGCCTCAGGAGGGATTGCCATTATCACAATTAGAGACTGGTAAACCCTAGTATCAAGAGGTTTATGTGATAATAGCTGGGTGTATTGAGGTTTCTGATTTCACAGGCAAAACATATTTTCACCCAAGCATGTTTTCACACATAATCCAGTCAGTGATATGCTACATTATTGTGATTATTATTTTCAAAAGCATTTATATTTTGTATGGGTGCATTAGCCGGTTGATTACAGGTATCATTTTTTATTATCTGATCACTAAAGTCCTTTCACGTAGCGTTTTTTCCCCCATCCCAGAGTTAAGAGGGCTCTGAGGAAATAACTTAAGGCACTGAAGAAATGCTCTGTATTTTTCTCCATACCTCCATTCCTTTTAAAAACCCCTCTCTCCATTGACTCCCTTCTCCCATTCCATTCATTCCTTCCCTCCCAGCCCTTATTCTATGCAGTTGTATGTCTTTACATGTGTGTGTGTGGGTGTGTGTGACCGACAAAGCATGTTCATGAGCAGCTGGAGGAAGTCATTGAGAAACCCCACTCTCGGGACTGAAGCTGCAGGAAAGGCACTCTGTGAATGTGTGTGTGTGTGTGTGTGTGTGTGTGTGAATAAATAAGATGCCTGTATATGACTGCATCTGTGTGTGTGTGTGAATAAATAAGATGCCTGTATATGACTGCATCAGTCCAAGTGTCTCTGTGGACCAGTGCTCCAAGAATAATTTCTGAGACACTTAAGCATGACCCAAAGATTTCTCTTAATTTCATGACCAGGTGCTGCTGCATGAGAGGTGCACTTACGGCACGGTTGCAAAAAGTGAGAGAGGAACACATTACCCTAGGTGTTCCGGCATGAGTCACATCCAATGACATCTGCTCGTCTAAGTCCTTGTTAAAAGCATTGCACTCCCTTGCATGGCATACAAACAGTTAGAATAGAGAAGAGAGCCAGGCTGCTTTCTCCCATAAGAAGCACATGTGCCTTTCTGCTAGGAGCCACAGACCAAGTGGGTGCAAGTGTAAAATTACACTGCCTATCCGCATTTCTTTGCATACTCCCCTCTAATGTATATCATTGCTCATGTCTTTCTGGTGGAGAGCCAACTACCTAATGCTTGCTAGTGGATTTTAGCGCTAGTTCAAGGTCAATGTGCCAGAGACCTCATTACTTTTTGTGTGTGTTTATAAAGTCAGTGCATGCATCTCCTGTCAAAACAGGCAGTGACGTGACATATGGACCTCACTTACATGCCAGGAGGGAGGCTACAGACCATTTCCCTTTTCCATACAGAAACACACATACACAGACACTCATACATTATCAGGCTTTGGTGATTGTATTCTTTTCTCTGCAAGGCCACCTGTGACACAAAGTAATATGTCTAATAAGCCAAAAGCCCAAGCGTGGCTTTGACTTTCACCCACAGTGTACTGCAGACACACGTAGATACTGTACACACATGCACAGAAGAACAAACTATTTTCTTTCTTCTAAATCTCATACACACTCAAACACACACACATACACACTTACATGGCGGGGCATGACAGAGAGCTATTGACTGCCTCTACCTGGCCTGACAGACCATTCACAATTTCTCTCTGCGTGAAACCTAATGTACTGAAAGAGTGTGCTTGTGTTTGTGCCTATGAGTGAGTGAGAAGGCGAATTGAGAGAGAGGAAGGAAAATGACTTTATGACTGTGTGTGTGTGTGTCAGGAATATATATTTGTGTATTTGTCCAAGGTGATTTTTGCTTCCTTTGCGTGTCTCGTACTACCACTGTAGTTGCTTTCTTGGATTTCTTTTTGGAGTGCTATAAACTTGTGAGTTTATATTGAGGTCAGCTTGGACTGGAAAAGCACTACAGTGCTGGTCTACCTCATGTCACTGGGTCCAGAGTTCATCCAGGTGGAAATGTATATCTGGACTCACGTATGCATGATTATATTCAGGGTTATGTGCTGTGGAATGGGCCATTGTAAAGCTGTCACGTTTTCCATTAAAATGGTTGCTCTTTTTTAAAGTAATGAATGATTTGCACAAATTAGCACCTTTAAACCTTTATTATACAACCAACATTTAACATTCTAGCATTAAATTGAGGTAACCATGAATGTACTACAGGAGTTGAAGAAGAAAACAGGACAGCACAGACAGTGTTACACAGAAGAAAAAACATTGTGCAGCACCTTGATAACAAAACCAGAGTCACATTTGTGCTCATATCACACATGACCACAGTATACAAACAAGTGTATACCCCAAACTGCCCCAGAAATCAGTAAAAACACAATTTAGGGCTTTGGTTTGCACAATTTACCTAAAATCTGTCTCCACAAAAAATGGAATTTCACTTGTTCAGTAGTTGGTTACTGTGTGACTCAAGGCAAAGCAAGGCTAATTTATTTGTATTGCACCTTTCAACAACAAGGCAATCCAAAGGGTTTTGCATAAGACAATTTAGACAAGATACAATTAAGACAAGATATAAAATAAAACATGGTAATAAAAAATGTAGGTTTTAAACAAAGTAAAATAGAGGAAACAATTACATTGCAGTTACAGTGCAGTGCAATATATTACATTTAACTGATTTAAAAGAACTGAGAATTTTCTGGGGGTTTGTTTCCAGACATGTGATGCATAGAAATTGAATCCTTGCTCGGTTGCTCACCTGGTAGAGTTGGCATCCCATGTACCAAGGCAGAGTCCTTGCTGCAGCGCCAGGGGTTTGAGTCTGACCTGTGGCCCTGTGCTGCATGTCATCCCCTCTCTTTCTTTTCTCTTTCCTGTTCATCTTCTTCTCTGGACTCTAGCAACAGTAAACATGCCTTTCCCAGACAGTCTGAGAGGTCCGGACAGTTGATTTATAAACCAACAGTATAATATGAAGTCATTTCTTTTTACAGGAAGCCAGTGTAAAGCTCTGAGAATTGGAATGACCCATTCTCCTGGTCTTAGTGACAACTTTATCAGCACCCTTCTGAATCAGCTGCAGCTATCTGATACTTTACAGAAAGAGACCTGTGAAGATAGCATTACAGTAGATGAGCCTACTGAAGATAAATGCATGGACTGCAAAGAGTCCTTTCATTCTTGATACTGTGACGGCGATAGTAGAGTATTGATTTTGTAATTGCTCGTATGTGCATGTTAAAATTTTGGTCCAGGACTACACAAGGTTTCTGGTCTGGTTTGTGTTCTTTAACGTTAGCGACTTAAGTATGCATTTGTAAATGGTCAAAGTCAGGTTGCTTGTTATGGTGGATATATTGTGGTGCACTCTTATCACTGAACTCAGCAATGTTTTGAATGCACCTGTGGTTGAAGTCTGACTGACCTGACTTGGTTCTTGACCCGCAAACAACTTCCCTCAACCTCCAGCTATGCCTGTGTTCCCTCTCTTGTGAGCATGTCTTTAGACAATGCACTTGCAGTGAAACCATGTGAAAAATACAAGACTTCAGATTTTTACACTAAGAGTACTTGAATTAAGTGAAGGAGATCTTATCCTAGAAGTAATTTATTTAACATTTAATTAACAGTGTTGTAATTTCAAATTCCTGAGAACTACTTCAACTACTCCATGAACCTATTATCTAATGTAAAATATACTAATGTCACAATTTTCTCTTTTACTCCCCTCCTCCTCCCTCCCATTTTCCCTCTCTCCTACTTTCTACTTTCTCTACTCCTGTACTGTCTTTCCTATTTCTCTCTCCTTGGGTCTTCATTTTCTTTCTCTCTCCACAGAGAAGTGCGATGAGGCTCTAGCATCCCCTCTGGCCCACACAGCCTTCACCAGCTCGTCCGTCTTCTCCAATGGATATGCACCCGGATATGCCAAGCTCAACAGGAGAGGAGGTAGACACACATGCACAAAGATAAACAGAAAAACCTGCTGCTGTGCATGCACTCTCGCATGCATGATTGCTTATACATAGAGGGATGTACACACACACACACATGCTGTAGACAGAGGAGAAAGTAAACCTCTAATTCAGGTACATGTTGATACATCCTTATGAATGATTTTCCAGATGACACACAGAGGTAAATGTAAAAGTCTTCACAGAGTGGCACGCTTCATAGAGCTTCACAGCTGCTCTCACCCTCCTCCTCCTCCTCTTCAACTCTTTCTGTCTCTATGTCTGTTTTCTTTTACTTCTTCTCTATATTTCTCCCTTCCCCCTTTCTCTCCCTCCCACAGCCCAGTCATTATCTCAGTGACTCAGACTGGAGCTCATTTCCACATCAGTCCACAGCAGAGAGAGATAGGGCCACACAATTACACCCCTCTATGTTTATACAATTAATAATTCATACTTTTCCATCTAATATACTCACTCTACAGCTGAGGCAACAGAGCTCAGAGCTGGCAAATAAAGGCAATGTAATCTGGTGTGTTTAATCAAACCAATAGAATAATTGCTGAGAGAGGACAGGACTGCCCCTGCTTTAACAATGACACCCACCAACAAGAGAAAAAAAGTTAGAGAAGAAGGAAAGACCAACTTGTCACCAGCAGCGATAATGGATGAGTGTAAATATACGGCTTGTGCATTCTTTCCCAACATGCTTACATTTTAATCAATCTCCTCAGGCACAGAGGTCCTTGGGGAACATGTAATGGTTAAAGAATAGAAATCCAGTTCCTCAGGGATTGTTGTTGTACAGAAAAGCTACAGTGACACATAGATAAAGTGGTAAATGCATTTACACAAGGTCTAAATAAGTAATTTAGTCTGGCATCTTATTTTTCCTCTATTAAGGATTATTTTCATGGAATAAGCATATCTGAGTAAGGCATAGCAATCCACTGATGCATAGATGGTGTCAGGAAAATGTTTAAAATCAGATCGGACTAAAAAATGTGAAATGTTATGACCCCAAGGCAGATTTGTTCACTTCTAAGAACAAATTACAAGATTCATTTCCCAGACTAAATGTCTTGTTGAGGTAGCTAACCTCTAAATTCTAAAAATACAATGGTTAAACCCTTTGGCTTGAATATATTCATATACATTGTACTGCTTCAGTACTGTTTAGCAGTGAGATCTTATCCCAAAAAAATAACTACTCAGCTCTCTCCCTTTTTCACTACCTGCCAGTTCTGACTTATAATTAGGAGCCCAACGTGTTCTGCTGTGTGAGACCTAGTTCTCACACATTTCTAATCACTTATCCAATTTTTAAGCGATCCAAAGTATCCATTATATGAAAGTCAGGACCACCACTGTAATAAACAACAAATTGGCAAACTCCATCAGATGTTGACTTAATGTTAACTGTCCCAAAAAGGACACATACTGAGACAAATATCAAAGTAGCGGGGGTAAAATGAGGGAAAAGGATGTAAAGTTTCATGTCATCCTCTATGTCTTGAGGTGTCCTCTAGAAAATGACACTGTGCTCAGATGATGAGGTCATCACCTCGTTAGCATACAGCATATGACAAGGGTGGAATATAAAATTAGAGGAGAAAAAGAAAGGCAAAGAAGTTTTGAAAGAAGAGACAATTAGTTTCCTTGCTTCTTAAGAAAAAGTTCTCTACGAGGATTAGATTTTAGTGTCATATCCTCAACTTCTCTTTTCTTAAAACCGAATCTCATTTTATGTGCTGTAAAAGAAGATGCTGCGTTGTAATACAAAACACACACACAACAAACACTGAATGAGGAAAACAGCCAATCAAGCTTGCATGTGACATGTATACACATTCATTTGGAATTTCCCCATTGTGGGACTATTAAAGGAATATCTTATCTTATCTTATACAAACACTCAAAGGCATGAAAAAACGTTTTATTTAATTCACAAGTTCAGTACCCATACTTTCACAGTAATCTCAAAGCATTTGCATCGACAAAGACAGGCTTTTGCCCCATACTTGCTCATCTATCTATCTATCTATCTATCTATCTAGAAATCTCTGTCTGTGTGTCTGTGTGTGGCTCAAATATCT
>NW_023339650.1:9070559-9071009 GCF_004916995.1 Morone saxatilis
TACCCACAGCACAAGTATCGGAATCGGTATCGGGAGGGAAAAAATGGTATCGGAACATCTCTAGTATGCATCAAGCTCCAAAGAACTGGACAAAAACACTTCCTATGATCAATGCCAGTGCCAGACAGTTATCAGCATGGGGGCACAGGGTTTTTTTAAGGTGGGTGCTCCTTTTTACAATGGATGTTTCTTTTTGCTAATGTATTATCCCATTTTAATTTATCCTGACCAAGGAGGTGTCCCTTCACTGAGAATCAGAATTGAATATTCATTATAACACACACATATGCCAATATATCACAAGACCAATAAACAAAATGATGAAAATATGGACCACAATTAAATGGCCTATCAATCTCTACCTGCACTGCACTGTGGGTCTAAAGCGATATGTGGAGTTGTCCCGGGCAAGATCCCGCAGAAAAGACAGCAAGAACAAATATGGAATCA
>NW_023339650.1:9071030-9093661 GCF_004916995.1 Morone saxatilis
ATCACAAATATTTTATCTTATACACCTTCAGTGTGATGAAAATGGTACAGACTTTTGGTAGCCGGGCTATCTTGCTATGTGGCAGGGAGAGAAGAAACCTTGTTAATGGGGTTGGAGAAGTCAACTGGGATTTGGACACTGATGGTTCTAAGTGGTTCTTAGTTTGAAGGAGTAGATCCTGAAGTAGATTCTAGGGTGGGTGGTGCAGATGGGGTTTTGAGCCATTTCTTTATGTGTATAGTCCATTTTGTGACACACTAAAGCCACAGGAGGGTGAGTCTACCTGATGCCAGCCTGGCAATATTATCAGTGAGGTCAATAATTTTCTTAGACTTGGCAAAGCTCCTCCAGAGGACATTCTACAAGTATTGTCAAAGGCTGAGTAATACTTCCTTTGAAAAGTAAGTTGACTTTTTCAGCTAGAAGTGGTGGACTGCCCTTTTAAGAACAGATTGTAAAAATATGCCATATTCAAATTGACACGACATGCTTCTCCACTCGGGTCATGGGAATTTTTGTACTCAAAAACAGGGTCGTGTGCCAGAAAAGGTTTGACGATCACTGCTTTAACTTTTAGCAAAAGAATGACAAGCTCCAAACAGGTTTTCAATAGTCACATAGCAACGACATGAGCTGTGATCTGCACCTCACACACGGCTGTGTTCAGTGCTGCCATCTGAAGACAGATGCCCTGTGGATACAGGTTAAAATAGAAGAGGCATGGAGAATGTGACGACAAAAGAGAGAGGAGGGCATGTGAAGAAGTGGAGAGAGGAGGCGAGGGAGGAATGGAAGACATGGAGGTGGTGAAAGAAAGGTTCTTGGAAGAGTGAGAACAGACAAAAGGGAACATAGAGCTGAAAATTAGCGAGGGGCAAGTAAAGTGATAAGTGGTGAGCCGTGCTTGACAATATGAGCCAAAATTGTGCAAACACTGAAATTCAGCTTCAGATTTTACAGAAGGATGTTTAGTTTTGTGTAATCACAAAAAGAAATAAATCAAACTTCCATGTGGGTGCATTTTATTACCTCTGCCACCATGGAAACTGCACTTGATAATGGGTTATTTTGACGTAGCTTTCATTCATAGAAAACTTGTCGAAAAATAATTTAGGCTTTGGCCACAATGAATACCTGCTGTTTTTTAAGAAAGTGATTTTGTGTGTGTGTGTGTGTGCCTGAATATGCCTGTAGGCATGCGTGCATGTGAGCATGCATGTGTGCCCACGTTGCTGCGCAGTGCAGACGTGGCCAAGCATGAGATTGGACCGCTAATCGCAAACACGTGGCCACTGATCTTTATATTCCATTTTCTTTTCTCCTCGTCTCTCTCTGCTTATCCCTCTTCCTCTGTGTTCTCTCTCCTCCACTCTGCCTCATCTCCACCCTCCATCACATCCTTGTCTCTCCTTTCTCCCGCTCCCATCTCATTTTCCCTCCATACACTTTCTAGTTTCTACAGTAACATTCTCAATCCCACACTCCATTTTCTCAGCCTGTCCGCTTTCTTTCGTCCCAGACCTCATTATCTTTTTTTTTTTCTCTCACATTCTTACCCTGATACATACTTTTCAAAGTTTTTCCAAAGTTTTAAGAAGTTGCACTGTATCCCTCCTTATTCAAACGCAGGACGTCACAGTACTGCAATACAACTGTGCTCTGTCTTGCTGCACAATTAACCAGATTCTTCTTTCCTTTTTATGCATTGCTTTTCGCTCTTTGTCATCTGGCAAAGTTGTTTGATGTCTCTAGCCGTTGCAGTCATCCATCGATAATGGCGGTCCGCTCCTAATTAAATTACTCTGTCTCCATCCGCTCCCTTTGCTCCATGACAGAAAGATGAAGTACTAGCAGAGGGCTAACCAGCTGTTTTCTCTCTGCTTCCTTTTTCCGGCGGCCTAGCATCTTAATTAATTAAGATCTTATACTTTCTGTTAATGTGGTTTTGTATGAAAAGCGGCAACTTTGATAAACACACTCCAATACATTCTCTCGGGTGCTGGAAGACACAAACATAATGGCACACACGGAGCCACAAAAGTGTTTTAACCCGCATGCGCAGAAACTAATTCTGTTACGCGCTCGCCCACACATCCTCCCACACTGAGAGTGAGACAGGGGAGTGATGTTCTCTTGTTTGATGCTCTGCTTTGCCATGGTCACTTTTGTTTGTGTGTCATGCTTGTCAGCGGCTGCTCGTCACTTGTCCAAAATCACACAGTGTCTCCATTTCTCTGATGTCGTGTTTTATAAATCTTCATCTTTTTTTTGTACTCTCTCAGTCACTTTCACCTGTTTGATCCCTCTTTGTTCCTTCTCTGCTCTATATTGCTCACTTACTCCTTCTGTTTTTCTCCACTCTTACCCCTCCTCCTCCCGTTTCTTCATTTTCTACCATTAGTACTGTAAAAGCCATTTACCCAGTCAGGCAGTTGAATTAAACCACATACTTCCCATTTCCCTGCTGGGCTGTAAAAGTTAAGGACATCATCACCACGCATGCACAGATATTCACACTCCAGTTCACATTTTAACTTTCTGTGGATTATGCACACAGTATTGTACATACTGTGTGTTTACATACAGTACTGTATGTATGTTTTCATATTTATTCCCCAGGGCCAGCTCTAGCCATTTTTGGTGCCCTAGGTGAGAATAAGATATGGATTTATTGCTCCTACTGGCTAGCTACTACTAGCATTACATTTATTGCTACTCAGCTGGCTAGCTAGTGTGTCGTTCATTTTGTCCAAAAGAACAAATCTTTTGGGTGAACAAACTGTACTGAAACACATCCTGAAACGATCCACTCTCAGTCAATTCAGTTGAGCTAGTCAGCTGAGAGCCAACGTGCAGTGATTCACTGACTCACTCAGATGGATCCTCACTCACTGAACGTACTACACACAGTGAACGTGTCCTCAGCCATGAGTGATAGACAGTTCAAGCCTGCCCCTCTTCCTCTCCTTCATGTCTTGACGTCCCAAATTAGAAAGTAGCACAAAATATCTCCTTTTAATAATTAGGTGTCGCGAAGATATACGTGCTGTACATAATAGGGTAGAACTTAGTTAGGCAGCTTTTCTGTGCACGCATGTTACTGTTTTGAAAAGAGGACAGCTGTACACACCCACTAAACAGAGCATGTGCGCAATATGAAACAACATGTGGCTGAGCCATGTGGCTGTCAAAGCTGTGGTCAAGCACTGAACGACTCAGTGAACAAATATTTTAAACAGATCTTTTCAATGAATGATTTTTAGTGATTCAGTACACTGAAAAGAACTGCCATACCCATCACTATGGCTAGCTCCTACAAATAACACATCTTCCACCACTTGTCTGGGCTTTATTTTCCTTCTCCTCTTTTCTCTGTTTTTCATCTTTGCACACCTGAAGGCTTGGAGGTGCGATGTGTGTGTGATGTGCATAAAAATGGTAAACCATCCCCCACTTTCAGTGCGCACGGTTTGTGCAGACCAGATGGAAAATTGTGAAGAACAAGGGTGCAAAGTGTATTTCTTCTTTCTGTAATTGTTAATTTGTTACATCAAGGTAGAAAATTAAGAAGGGCACCCACTGGCGAATTTTTTATTTTTCCTTTGAGGGTAACCAGTGCCCAGCAGAAAGTGGCTCTGTGGGCGACCACCTACTTCGCCGATGCCTTTAACTGTGGTAGGAGTTATGGAGTGAACCCTGTGACTTGTCCAATTAGGTGAGCTCTGATCATCTGTATCTCTAATAAAAAACAACAGTGGAGGGAGTCAACTTGACAGCATGACAAGAGATGAACAAAGCAGAGAAAAGATGGCAGTGAGACTTGCTAAGACAGTGCAACACTGTTTGATTTAAGTTCAAAGTAACCAAAGGGAGCTTTCATATCATTGCTTGTGGTCTGGTCTAATGACATAGTTGAGGGTTTCTCAGACTCCTTGAATTGAAATGTGTGAGATGTGATACAAGAAAAATATCCACATAGATTGCATCAGTTGACAGATTCAAAAGACAGCCATTTTTGGGAATGGTTCCCAGAGGGCATATCCATGTTTGATTTTCTCTCCATTATGTTCCCCTGCCTTTCCTAAGTCAGCACATTGCTAGTGGTACATCTATCTATGCCCCCCACATTACCAAGATGAATTTTTGTGGCTTTTACTGTATGTTCATTGTTATTGGTTTTTGTGAAAAATGGGCAATAACTAGCTTTATATGGCCACTTTGTTTTCAGCCTACAGATACTGCTTTTAGGCCACTAAAAAAACTAAACAATTGATAAAAAAAACTTTCTCACCTCTGTGCGCGTGTACGTGTGCATTCTTGTGCTTGTGTGTGAGAATATTTGTGGTCATAATCAATACTGATATCAGTATGATTCCAACTGTGTTACCACTGCTACATTGCTGGGTTATCTGTGTCATCACAGATAGCTCAAACCTTGCTTTGCAAGCTTGGAGAAACTCCAGCCATGTTTTTCAGCCTCTGTTGGCTCCTTTTATCTCAGAAGGAGCTTCTCTGTGTGAATTCCATTTGGCCAGTACAGACCTATGAAGGGCATCGCACAGGGACAGTTTCACTTGGGTAGCTTTCAGGTAACAGATTCATCTGATTTCTAACATGCTGGGTTTTTTTATAAATATGCCTGCATCAGTGTTGTCACAGGAATTGGTCCAGAATCAAATGCATTATAAGGATATACTGTAGAGTGGCCATACGGGATAGGGGTGATCCCTACAGACAGAATTTTAAGCCATTGCAGAATGGGCTGATAAATGGTTACGGTATATTATCGATACCAGTGAATTTCCCTGGTGTGAAAAAATCTGATTGGATTTTTTGCCATTTTTAAATTCATTAAAGGATGTTCGATCAGTCTGACTGCGGCTATTATTAATGAATCTGTTACTTTGTGTCGATCCACTAATTGTTTAGTCACTAAAAGCCAAAGGCTCTTTCTCTCTTCCTTTCTCTCTAATTTATAATTATAACAATTATATAAAACAGGAGAATGCACCAAATGCACACATTAAGGATGCTGAACGTTGATTTGTATAGCACAATTCATACACGTCAGCAATTCAGTGCTTTACAAATGAGCAGATAAAAGATGAGGAAGAAAAGAAAGAGAACAGTGTTTTAAGTCTAGATTTGAAGCTGACTACAGTTGGAGCACTTTTGATACAATCAGGAAGTTGGTTCCATACTTTTAAGACTTATATCAGCTTGAATGGAGACCGATCTAGGTGGCAGTGGTCCTCCAGCTTTAGCTTGTTTTGCGTCCAATGCTTTATTCTCTCTGTCCTCCTTGGATTTTACTTATCCTGTATCCTTTGTCCTGAGATGTATCGCCTGATCTTTTTCTCTGTTTTCCTTTCTCCTTTTCTTCATCTCTTCCTTAGAGGTGGTTTCTTTGACCTTCTCTGCTCTCCCTGTTCTCTCCCCTATCCTCCCCTGCTCCCCCTCTCCTCCCCAAACATCTGTGTGTGTGACAGGTGAGAGAACAGCGACATTCCCTCAACGTTCCACCCCTCCCCCTTCTCCTCCCATTTTTTCCTCCTTTTTCTTTCGCTGGTGCTCCTGTTCGCTCGCTCTCTCTCTCTCTCGTCTTACATTCCCCCATCGCCAGCCTCCTCCTCCATCTCCACTTTATTCTGTCAACCTCTTCTCGCTTCTTCCCTTTCTCCCTCCGGCTTTCACCTTTCCCTGCAACTCTGTTCTTTTTTTTAATATATCACTCTTCACCCCCCTCCTAACCTCTGTCAGGCTGTCCCTCCTCCCCTCTCACCTCTCATCTGTTCTTCTTTTTCCAGCCCTCTCACTTCCTCTCCAATCTATGACAGCAGTTGCCCATCTCACTGCTCTGGTCCCTTCTTTTTTTTTTTTTTTTGCTCCCACACATCCTTTATTCTTGTCCCTTGTTCCTCCCCTGACCTCTAACATCAAGCTCTTTAGCCCACAGCTCTCTTCTCTCATCGCTTTTTTTAGTCCGTTTTTCCCAAATGCTTGCCATCACTTGCACAATCTTTTGAACCTTTACGTCTCTATGGACTTTTCAATCTATCTGTCTCTCTCTCATTCCCATCTGTTACTTTTGGTAACCCTGTAACCCTAACATGCCTTCTACTCCATCCATCCTCTTCAACCCCTTTTCCCTTACCATCACCCTGTCCTTTCATTCACCCCTTTAAATCATGTTCAGACCGATGGAGGCACTTTTTCAAAAATGCAGTCTCCTCATTGATTTGACTGTGCAGTTGGGCTCTGGCAAAGAGAGGCACAGTTGTCTGTCAAAAAAGCTGAACATGGCAGCTCAGCTTTTGATGCAACACAATGCAGCATCATCCAACAGTGCACTGCGCTGGACAATCAAATAATACTTTTTGCATATTACATTGTATTGTAAAAGCAGTAATTTTGATGTTCAATTTTGGATTGTTGAGAGGGAGGATCCAATTATTTCTGACACAGTATCTGTCCAGAGTCCAGAAAATCTTCACTGGTGGTGTTATAAACTGCTGTGAATTTGATAGTTCCTCAAACTCATGGATGTATTGAGGTACTCAAACTGGACTTGACTGGCCTGGATCATATGTCATTTTCTCACCATCTCAGCAACACATCAATACTGTAACAGTTTGTTTATGAGGCAACAATGAGGAAGACCCAGATTCAGACTCACAGCCAGAACAGGTTCAGTAAAAGGAACTACTGGAAATAATGGCAGACGAACAGGCTAACAGGCAAAGCCAGCAGGTTTAAACAGATGTGGCATGTAATCAACAGGATGGTTCAGGTGAAAATGCAGTTACAGATAGAATATAATAATGGATAATTCAAAGGCAAACAGCAACATTCGCAATCTGACAGAGAGACAGTGTTAGTGTGCACATATATATAGAGAATGTAGCATGAGAGACAAGTGTGCAGGTGGTTGTAGTACTCAGGTTACTGGGACTGGCCGGAAAGTGAGAGGGCATTTGACATACGGCTGGTAAATGGAAGATCTGGAAAGTTCCCAAAAAGTGCAGGGGCCCTGTCAGTGACTGAGGTATCAGGGATACAAAATGTGTGGTCATGACATGTACTACTGCAGTTTCTTGCATTTTTTTTTTATTGCAGTCAAATATTCACTTTGAATGCCTGCCTAACATGCACCAATTGTAGGAGTGTGGGCACCGTAGCAGTCGCACTGCAGGGCAGAGAATATTGGAGGTTTGAAATTCAATTCCCACCAACCAGTAACAACCGTTTAAGTGGCCTTGAACAATGTGTGAAAATTTACCAACAGCTCGCTTTGTGTTTCTCAGTGTCGAATATAGAATTGTATTTGCACTTAAGGAGTGTGAATGTGAAACAGAGGGTTGGATGAAAAGCATTTTGAAGAAATACGATTTCATATGTGGTATCTGACAGTCTCAAATAGTTATCCGTCAAAAGATGTGACAGTACAAATGTAGAGGAATATGCCATATTATGACAACGTACGTTGAATGGGTATGTCAGTAGTGTTTGAGGATATATACAGAAATAGAGCCTCTGCTTTCAGATGGAATCCCTAAATACCATGATTGTCTATACAATGTACAATCACTATGTGTGCAGTAATAGCCCCATACATTGCACATATATTCTAACCATTCCTCTTTCACTTTGCTCTATTGACCTAAACTCTACCCATAACTTTTCCAATCTTTGCTCTCTCTTCCATGTCATTTAAACCCACCTGCATTCTAACTCTGTTGATGGTGTCCCCTTTTCAGTGTTGAATGGGTTCGGTTTATCTCCCAAGTTTCTCATCCTTTTGCCTCTTCTCTGTTCCTTCTCCCCCTCTTCACTTTGGCCTCATCTATCACCTTCTTTACCATAACTACATTGCTCCCTTTCTGTCTTTTTTTTTTCAACCCATCCGCATTCTATCTCATCTCTGGCCTCCCCAGTATCAGAGCCATAAAATCCCCTCATCACTCCCTCCTCTCCTCACCTCATCCATCTCTCTTATTCTCCCTCATTTCCATTTTCTGCCTCCTCCCTTCTTTTGTCAAACCCTCAACACACACCTTCTCGTCATTCCTTCCGACACCCCATCCTCCGATCTTGTTTGTAGTGTCACACTGCCTTGGTCATTGTCCGCTCAGCTTGGTTTCTTAATCTTTATTTTCTACTGTCTGTGTACTTATCACAATCACCTGCCCCTCCCAAACCCAATTCCTCCCCCTCTCCTGCTTTTGATAGTGTTTTATCCCCTCAAGGGAATGGCTTTGCTGCAACGGGTTTTGAGGTATTGACGTTTCCACTGATATGTGCCTGGTATCTTTCAAGGCCGGGGCTGGAGTGTAATGGCTCTGTAATTGGATAAGATATGGGATTTTTGTCGTGGGGGGATACATCACAAACTGCCTCACCCTGTATTTTATCATTTGACTATCATCTCTCATGCCTCCTCCACCATGCTTGGTGCTCTTCTCCGACTCTCTCGTACCTTGTCGATACTCTCTCTCCCTTTCTCTAACTTTGTGTTTTCTCTTTCTCCCTGTCATTTTTAAATCGGTCACTCCCCTTCACTTGTGCCTTTAGCCCGTCACTTTCTTATCTGTATTTGTGTCCTTTAGAAAAAATCCATCACAGAGAATCAAAGGAGACGGCCATGACATGGCCAGTTTGCAGTCCATCCACCACCCACTCTTCCCGATAATCATTTCACAGTTGCATTCTGTCACAGGCTCGGATGTTTGCAGCAAATGATACATCTTGGCTTGGTTTGTTTGTGTGTGTGTGTGAGAATGCAAATGTGTCTCCACATGTGTTTTATGCACTCTCATTTGCATTTTTTCTTTTATTTCTCACGCTGGTTACACTGTTCTCACAGTAGCCTACATACAATGTTGGCATCACGCCTCTGTTTTCATCTCGTACATTTTAATGGCAGCAGAAATCAGGTCAGTGGGATCCAGTCCAGCATTTTACTTTCCCTTCTGTCTAGCAGGTGCCTTGCTCTTTTGTTTCTGCATCATTTAACCTGAGGCTCATTTAACCTGCGAGGTCCATGGGAGTTTGGCCCTGCCTCAGGTAGACACCTGGAGGTGTGAAGGGGGTAACTTTGGAGGACACGAGCGTTTGTCTGGAAATGAAGGCAGAGCCATGAGCTTTCAGGCTGGCACAAGGACGCCGACTGTCACTGAGTGGATTATGAGACAAACACAGTCATCTATTCCAACAGTCGACACTGTAGCCATGGGAAAATAGCACTGAAATGCTCTCCTTTGATGCTTTCACGGATAGTCATTTTCTTCAAAGCAATATTTCACCTTGGTAGAATGTTTTCCAACTTTAGTGCACCTCCCCTGTAAAGGAGATCATAAACCTTCAACCTGAGAGCTGTGATTTTGTATTTATTTGCCATCCTCCTGGACACTATGCAAAAAGTTAAAGAGGAGTTCAAATAATTTAATTCTGAACATTTACACTACACAGATGTGTGCACTGAAAACGAAATATCATGTTAATCTCCACTCAAGGATGCACATATTGAACCAGAGCTTAGCTGGAAATGAATGGAGAAAACCTTATGTAACTGTCAGTATGAAGTGGATTGAATTTGTGCTTTACAGTATCTAAATTATCACTTATTTACATATCTAAGGAATGTGTCAGTACTTTTTGATAAATACATATGATCAGTAATATTGTGCTCATAATCTAATCATGGTTTCATTCTTGGTCAGTTTTATCTTTCAGCTGAAACTGTCTGTACTTATGTGGATGCCAGTCGGCTTCCCAGCATTTATAAAATGTCATATTATGTCTTCAGTACCAATATTAAAAAGGAATCCGTCCTGAAAATGCCATACATACTAATGCCATTACTCTAGAATCTGAGGTGTCTTCTGTGTTGGGGAGTGAATAATTGATACTGAAGAAGAGTGTACTCGTCATTCTTGTGAAATATCTTTATAGTCAGCAGGCTCTAGCCCTGTATGCAAAGCTCTTAATAAAACATCATGTCTCCCACACTACTCCAGTGGCTGTCTTGGAGCAAAATGTCTGCTATCTGCTGGACACTAAGCATTAATAATAGGATTGAATATAACTCCACATTCCCTTTGTAAAATGTCATTATGGTGGTACCATGCTGCTTCTCTTCTTGTCTTGGAGAGCACCAACTCAGCCTGTATGAGCAAACAGGCAATCTTTGCTAATAATAAATTAATAAAAAAAAGCTTAATTCCTACTATTTATTGCTTTTTAATTATTTATTCCTTGGCCAGACCATTTTACCTTAGACTGTTAAATGGATATAAGAAATTTGAAGACAACCTTTGACTTTTAACTCATTATAAAATGTCACGTACTCTGCAGGTGCTGGTGGATGGTCACCTCTGGACAGTGACCATTACCAGTGGCTACAGGTGGACCTGGGTTCGAGAAAGCAGGTGAGCGCCATAGCAACGCAGGGTCGCTACAGCAGCTCTGATTGGACAACGCGGTACCGTCTCCTCTACAGCGACACAGGAAGGAACTGGAAACCATACCACCAAGACGGCAACATTTGGGTGAGTGAACATGAAATGTGTGCGTGTGTGTGTTGGTTGGTGTGTAGGTGTGTGTGTCTGCATACAAAGCCATGGGCACAGGCTATCAGATAGGGAGCAATAACATCAAAGACTGAGATCTAGTTGGCTTGCTTTTATATTCCCAGTGGGTGATAATTGTAGATCCAAAGCAATTTGCATGCATCATTCTATTTTTTATGTCCCCTGTTATTTATTTCTCTGCATAAAATTGAATGTATGACTCAAAATGTACGTGTTAAAAGGACTGAACCGAATGGAAGTATTTTATGATAGAGGAGGACACTACACAAAATACATAATGTTTTCTTGTCATTATTATTAAATGTGAAGGCTTCCTTTTCACCTTCACATAACCCTGAGCAGAAAACCTCTGTGGGAGGAAAACTCTGAGTGCTACAGTGGTGGTGCACATAAATATTCATCAATTAATTAGCTCAGTCTTCACTAAATGTAACATCTCAACCACATACCTTATTCAAGCACTGATGGGTTCTAGATGGAAAACACATGGTAAGAACAACATGTGCAAATGAGCCATTAGCACTTTATTGCTTGATTTTGTACGGATGTGATCTCAATCTGGCTATATCTGTCTACATCCCTTATTCCAAACCAATAGACCCCTGTGACCGGACTGTTAGCAAGTACCTGAGTGGAGCATCTGACAATCCATGATCATTAGCTAATAGGGTAATAGCCCACACTATTCACTGTTGCTGTACATTGAAGGGGTACAGGTGATAACAGATGGGCTTTCAGCTAGAGGAAGGGAGAAGAGAAGAATAGCCTTGTCATGAATAACATTGATACACCAAGCAAGTCAGCAGAAATGTAAAACCTAAAGTAAAGGGGAGAGGCTGTTTATCTCCAACGGTGGAGTCAGTGTTTTTTTTTTTTCTGCTAGACTAGTGATCTGAAACTGCTGGCCCGGGGGCTATTTCTGGCCCTCCATCCCCCTCCTTCTGGCCTGCGACATGATGTCAAAAATATAATATAATCTGACCCGCATTTTCATATCAATTTAAACTACCACTACATGTACAATTGAAATAAAAACACAATGCTATTTTTAAAAATGTATTTCGTTGGGCGCAATATGATTATGTACGGTCAAAGGTGCCTGCGGTTGATAAGAAGAGAGCAGGTTTCAGGCCTTCATTTGTTTTTTGGCTCAGAACAGCAAAGATGATGATATAGAAACTGCTGTTTGCATTTGTTTAAGTATTATGTTAGTAATGGAAATATTTTCTGAATATTGGACGTAGAAGTGTCATGTGAGATGACAATACCTGGAGTTTAAGACCCCAGTGCTAGAAGGATCCTGTAGAAAGACTGGTGATGGCAATTACTGAGCCCTGTTGGATCCTCAGGGATCTCCTGTGAAGGCCATTAGGTCTATGTACCATACTTTATTAGTCAGGGGCAACAAACATTAGTTACCATCAATATGGTATAAATGTATCATATTTAGCAAAAAGGCTGAAAGAAGCAAACAAGATATACAAAACCAGAAAATACAACATTAAGGACATACTATTACAGAAGTAAACCTAGTAAAAATAATTACAGAAGAGACCATGCATACATACAGTATATGCAAAATACTTGTTGATCCCTGTTTCAGTGCATATCGGAATGTTACTAAGTAGAAAATCCAATAAGGCAAAATGTTTTTTCCAAAACTGTAAATAAACAAATAAATCAATGAATAAAAAGTCAAGCAGTTACACATCTTCTTCAACAAAGATGTACTTTTACATCTAATCCAGCTGATCTACTCCAAATGAGAGATTCAAGGCTGGTTAGTTTTCGGCTGCTATATTTTGTCAGTTGTAGATCTGTTTACTTCTAATTCTTTGTGGCTTTTTGTGTTGATCAGTGCAGGAAAAAGGGTTTGCTGCTTTTTAAAGCTACATATGAAACATTTTACTCTTTGCTTAGATTAAATAACATTACTTCAGCCTATTGGTTGTCGAACAAAACTAATTCTGAATTATTTTGTTTGCTTTCCTGGTGAAATACAGAGTTTCAGTGCATTTTAATTTTGAGTTACTTTTCCAATAAAATATTGTTATGTTTCTTGCTGCTATGTTTTTGTTTTACCAAGTTAAATAAGAATAACTCAGTTCTTACACTCCGAACCAATTTTCAGTTCTCACAATCTTTCTTCCTTTCTGACCTCCTTTTTCATAATAATCTTTAACATTATAATCTGCAACTGCACAGCTAGATACCACTAAATCCTACACACTTGTCCTTCAAGGAAGTGTTTCCTGACAGATGTAATTCAGGGCAGAACTTTTATGTAGTATGTCCTTAAAAGTCTATTCCTGAAAGGAGGAAAAAAAAGGGGCCTGGCCATGTCCTCTCTTTAAAAGATATAGAACCTCCATAAAGATTCATGTGCACCATCACACTTTAAGGCGTAACTACACCCTTCAGTTCTGCTAGAGAACTCCCACTTGAAGCAGAGACTGGGGAAGGTGGGCTGCACTCCTCTGATTAGAGGGCATTAACACTATGTTTTTATATATATTTTTATGATGCAGGGTCACCCCAAAACATTCAACTCTATCTCAGCATTTGTCTTAAAATGTACAATGTGATTTAAAAGAGCAGAGGGCATGTTGAGCCAATTTTAACCCACGAAATGCAGCGAAACACAAGTTTCATAAATTAAGAAATAATGCCAATTCTTGCATTTTGCACTTTGCATTTATCCCCAGATAGCTCCATGATTATTCTCTCTTTCAGTACTATTAGGACCATTTGCAGTGACAAATATGGATCTTTTACAGTTAAAGGAAATTAAGTTGTTGTTTTTGTGTGCTGCATCATAATTGTTTGCCGATTATTATTTATTCAGAAGTGTTTTCCTTCTGCCATTAAGCCTGATTCATTGCCCCTAATATTCCTGCAAATACTCCAAAACACATTCATCTCTTGGATGTTTTTGTAACTATAGTCGACTTTTTTCAGTTTTGCCTAGATGTATGACATATATATTGCTTTTTAATTTATCGCCAGTGTAATTCAAAATATTGCCTATGTAAACAAATGCAGAGCCAATAATTTTAAGCTGGGCATATACCATCAATAATCCCCAGCGCAGTAACAAGCAAAACTGGAGCCATTTGTTTCTCTCTGTCTCTTGTCTTATTTAGAAGAGGCTTTGGGACACACATGCTTCTACACCTACAAAAGCTAAAGATGTGCCTTTGCACAAGTCTAGACCTTTTTTGTGAATGTGTGTGCGTTCCTTTGTGTGTAAGTGGTGGTGATAATATTGGAGCTATCAGTGCTATTGATCAAAGGGACAGGTGGGGATGGTAGGGCGCTTAAGCCAACTTAATGTCTCACACATACACATACACACCGCTACCATCAGACCCTGTTTCAGCCCATTCAATCACTTTCGGCTCAGTCCCATTCACCACTGGATGAGGTTCACACAGCCATCTCCAGAGAGAAAACCACCTGTCCTGCAGCCTTATGCATGAACGACCTATTGAGGAACATTTTGCCACCAATCACCACCTGCCGTTATTCCACACTGATGACTTAACTCTTTCACTGTCAAACTGAGAGGAACACTTTTAGTCAAAGCAGTGTCGATGCTAGCTTAACTGTTGTGACTGTGATTCACCGGGGTGGATAATTGTTAGAGACCTGGCAACTGCAGTATTGGCTTTGTGAAAAATTGTGTTTTTTTAATGTCTCACTAATGTACTACTGAGGAGTCACAATGACATTGATGAATTACTGTGATAATTAAAATACCAACTGTTGAACAGAGGACAAAGCCTAAGGAGCTGTCAATACCTGCAAACTTGAATTCATCAGTTAAATATCATACTGATATGGGGAACACTCATTGGCTGTAATGGAAAAGGCAACACCTCTTCCTCTCCTGTCTCATCTCAGGACACAATCTCTTGTGTCATCTCCCCATTTAAACTGGTTATTCAGATCCTGCCTCACTAATCTCCGTTTTTGGCATGAAGCTTTGCCAAAATCAAAGCAGCATATTGTCTTTTCAAGATCTAAAATTCCTCCCATCTTGATTATTTTGCAGCTCACTGTTTACCACCCCGAGTCGCTCTTCATTGTCTCAGCTCCAGTTGGTCCAGAATGCAGCTGCTTGACATCTCACTACTCACTAACACAAGTTGTATGTCACACATCACTCCAGTGCTGGCCAATCTATATTTGTTGCCCATCAAATGTAGAATTGATTGTAAAGTTCCTTTAATCACCTATAAAGTGCAACATGGGTGACCGTGCCTTTGCAGTTGTGCAGCTGTTATTGAGTTCTTTCTGAACTATTAAAGTAACTAGTAAATGGAGTGTGTGCTGTAGAGCAATGTGTTAACAGGTCCATATTGTTTGTATCTTGTGGTTTACCAGGATACAAATGCCGTAGACCTCAATAATACATATAACATGATTTGATAAGTAACACTGAAAAGAAAACAGTGTTTGTTGAGAATGATAACTCCACAGGGTACTTTACCTAAATGTCATTTTCTGTTTGCCGAATTGCTTTCTAAAAACCTTCACAACTTAAAATTACAGTACAACATGTGTTGTGAAAGTTTTGAGTACTCAGTGACAGGTAACAATTTGTCATTGAAATGTGTATCTTGGAAACCTTTCAAGTGATCATCTTAATGTCCTTTGTCAGAGTTTGATTCCATAGCCACAGCGTCATGATTTAATATGTGTCTCAGTGGGAACATTAAAAGCTAAATGTGGTGTGTAGTGAATTCTGTGAGAGCACAGAAATAAAAAAAACATTTTCTGTCTGACTGCACATTAAAACTCAGTTAACTTAACCATTTTAAGTCACGTTTTACTTTCACACACTTGTTTACCATAACTCTTATTCAGATAATGCCAGCAGGCTCTGTCTCACACTGTTTATTCATGTGGTTGAGGGGCTTGAAGCTGCACATACACCAGGTCAGTTGACAGTAATGTATGTATCTAATAAACTAGCACAGCCAGGGCTGCAAATCTTGAGCTGATACTGGATCAAAAGGGGACATGTTAATAATGTTTCTCACTGGACCAAAGAAAAATCGCCCTATATGTGATTTTTGGTCAGTTCTTAAATATGATATACCCGAAACTGCCTCCATACAGCTGGTTTTATTTTCCATAATTATTGTATAATGTATGTACCTTTACCTGGTATGAGGGGTGTAGACAGCAAAGGTCTGGGTTGCATTCAAATGATGCTTGTGTGTGCTTTTGTTGGTTTTAGGGGTCAGAGGAAGTGTAAGCTAGGAGGCTACACCTGTACTGTACTGTATATGATTATGTTCCACATGTTGCTAATATTCAACAAGAATGGCACAACAGCAGTTGCCTCACAACAAAATAATACATTGGGAGAAAAAAAAAACACAAGTCATACACAAAATCTTTCACTGTAAATCAACATCACAGAGAAAAAGTATCCTTGAGATTAACAGTGGAATAGGACCCAAATAATTTTTCAAGCCTCTGTGCTTGGAAACACATTAGTGACCTTGTTATCTTGTCAGCTGGCCTGTGAGCCATTTTGGCCCATGCTTGGAAAAAAAACAGGGCATAAGGCGTGAGCCAAGTGAATTATAGTTACCCCTAACTCTGACAGGCCTACTAATCTAACACATAGTGTTATCACTATTTTGGATCTTCATGTTGTGAGATTAACACTTCTTTTTCCTAGTGTCCTCATAGCCTATGAAGAGGAATTTCTTCAACTAGGTCACCCACTGTATGTAGAAATGTGCAATTATTTCCAAATGTGGTGCCTTATGGCAAGAAAAAAAAATGAGAAAAAGGCTATATATCATCCTAAAGTGTAAAATCCTACCAGAACACATTGCGAACACTGTGAATGAAGCTCCGGGGACCGCATCCGCCTCCGTATGCTGATTCCACAGCTCTATATTCTGCCTCAAAACAGTGACAATATCTTATTCCACCACCACATAATTGAACAACTTTTCTTCCAAATACACTGATATTTTAGCGTCAACTTTTGCTCATCGCTAGAGACAAAACAATACCGTATGGCAGACAGATTGTTTTAGTCCCTGAGTTTGGAGACTCCCTTTAGACCATCCCTGGAGGCAGGCCTACAAAAAGGAAGTGCAGCTTGGAGTACTGAAACTATCAAGTCTCCCAAAACAGAAACAATCATGTACAAATATGAGCACAAATTTCTAAAACTGTACTTGCACTGCAGCAAATGCAGTGACTTCCCACCAATTGAATTTATTTATCTGTGATATTTCACAGTCAATTGATTGTAAGAGAAAGAACAGCAACAAGAGAAATTAAAGCACAGTGCTGACTTTTTGAACTTGAGTGATTTTTTTCCAGCTGTAAGATTTAAACCTCCACGTTTTTGCATCAGATTAAATACAGACATGAAGTGCCTCATACATTTCCATTCACATTTAGGCATTTGGCTGACACTTTTATCTAGAGGGGCTTACATTAAGAGGAAAGATAGGAAAGTAAGTGAACATTAATGCAAGTAACCAGAGAGACAGCACTAAAGCAACAAAGATAAAAAGAGTGCTCAAAACCTCTTGCATATGTATTATAGTGCTCATAAAATTGGGGTGTATATGAAGATGCAGGAAACTAGTTTGCCCTTAAAACGAGTCTTAGGCTATAGTCTTTTAGACACTAATAGAAGAATAAAAGCATATATGATTAAAAAGGCTTTATTATGATGAAGCATTCTTTGTTTGCTGCTTTTATTCTAATAATAATTCTAAAAATCTAATGTAAATGTACCTCACTTGAATCTGCAGCCTGCTAAATGTCAGCCTTTACTTGAGTGATTGGGAGGGGGTGCTCCACATGCAGAGTGCTACTATAGTTTCACTTTGTGTTTACTATGCCTTGTGACATACATACTTTTAAGCTTAACTTATGGTGAGTCTGGCATGACTACGGCATGGACCATTTCCCTTTCCCTCTGAAGCTTCAGAATAAAAAACATGTTTGTGTGAGTGGGAGAGAGAATGAAGTGTCAGCTTTGCTGTGATAATATCAGGAGTATGAGACAGAGACTCATTATGTAAACAGAAATATTTGACTAATATATTTGCTGTAATTATAGCTGCACAACATAGCCTGCAACCATGTCAAGTGTAATTGCTGTTAAGAAAAGCCCTCAGATGTTTGAATAATGATAGCCTTTCACTAACTCGTCTAGAAATCAATTCAACCAGCCCAATATTCCACCCAAACCTTCATACTCCTGCTCTGTTGTCAGGTTAACCACATTCACACCATGAGTAATTCTATCCAAGTGGTGCTTCACATAAATGACACTGTCCTTGTCATGATAGAAGATGCATTATGGAAGGAAATATTTTCTTCAAATGATAAATGATTGCTTTTACCAGTAACACAAGAGAAACAAACATCTATACTTAAATGCCTTTTTTTTTTTAGTGATTACTAATTATTCCGGAGGGAAGGACCCATTACTAAACATTATGTAAAGAGGAATATGTTCAATCATGCATGATTCAACTCAAGTTGGTGGTTTCCAAGACACTATGTAATGATTTGGGTCGCAGATGGAGACGATCCATACCTATCACCCAAACAGCAACTGGTGCCAGCTGAAGAGACAGATTCAGGAGGGGATCAAAGGAGATTAAATGAGGGGGCACTCATTTGATATTAATGTAAGATCTTTAAAAGGTTTAGCATTCAGTTTGATGTGTGTATTAATAAATATTATTCTTATGTTTGGATCCTGGCTCATATTGACCCAGCGCATAAATTGCTAAAAGAGGTAACCAGGCACCCACATGCATGAAAGCATGCACACATTCAGTCACAGCAGCTACTGCTACCATTTGCCATTGTAAATGAATTACTACATTAAGCGTTAAAGTCCAAAATGTTTTAATTTAACTAAACAGACCACAGAGGACTGTGTTGCTCGCAGTCATGGATATGACTTTTCTGTCTTTTTTCATCTACATTGATAAAAAGTCTTCTCTAACTTTCGGCTCTGTATCTTGATCCGCTGCAGTGACTTCACAGGGCTTGAACGTCAGCCTTTTTAATGTCACTTCACTCCATTCCAGATAAGAATTGTATGGAAATTAAAAATTGCTGAGTGTGAATAATGAGGGTGATGAATTGAAATAGATAGAGAGGACACCTCCCAGTGGGTCATAGAAGTTTCCTGTAACTTGAGAGGCTGATATGAAATTTGAATAGTACTGTTGTGAACATGACATTGTACTTGTGTGTCAGTGGATAAGATATGGCACTGAAAAGTTTAGTCAAATTACGCCTTTCCCATTGTATGGACTGCACTGTCTCTGTGTTTTATGATCGTGTTATCAAAAGGTTTGTATTAACCATTTCATATCAGTGCACAGGTGGGGCTCTATTAAAGGATGTTTATTTGGTCCACAAGACTGTTGCTGATGAGTTGTCGTCTGACTCATTTTGCCGAATAGATCTTGCC
This sequence comes from Morone saxatilis, assembly GCF_004916995.1. Classification (NCBI taxonomy): domain Eukaryota; kingdom Metazoa; phylum Chordata; class Actinopteri; family Moronidae; genus Morone; species Morone saxatilis. Next base: position 9,090,099 of record NW_023339650.1, read on the forward strand.
TCTTTCCAAATGGTTTCCGTGTGTCTTCCAACTAATGTCAAAGCTCTAGGTTTGTAGGCGTTGCGTGCTGCGTGAAGAGGAGTCATAGATGAATGAGTGTGAAAATGCCGGCCCCCTCAAACATCATGTCAAACCACACTCACATATAACGTTAGTATAAAGTGTGAGCAGGCGCAGACGTATGCACACACACACAAACACGGCGACTTAGCTCCATGTGGTGTGTGCGGTTTTATAGCAAAGCCAGGGAGGCAGTGTTCACTCTATCAGTGTTGGTCCCTGGTGAGCAGAGGGGAGAGAAGGTGCCAAATGTTCACAGGCTGAGTAATGGGCTCTTAAAGCTCTATTCTTTCCCTGTGTGTGTGTGTCTCTCTGTGTGTCTCTGTCTGACTCTCTGTAAAATTTAATTCAGTGTGGGGGAATATTTTGCACACCAATGATAATTTAGTGAAGTTAAAGGGGGAAATACTGATGATGGCGACATGCTTAAATGTTTCTTGACTTTTACAAAGCACTTTTTTTTTTTATTGCTCTACAGTAATTAATTAGTCAAAATGTAAGTGTATGGAAACGTATTAGCATGAAATGTTCTGGAAGTGTTCTTCATTTTTCAGCTAATAAGGTATGTGAAGCAAAGAAAAAGATTCCAGTTCCTTTTGTCACCAGCTCTTTAGCAGCTTCTTTTAGCAGGTGAGAGCAGTTAATGAGAGACTGAACTGAATAGCAACTCTCCGGCACATGGCTATAATGGATACAAAGGGATATAATAATGTGGCAGCTCCAATAAAATAACATAAAGACCATTGAAAAGCACCTTGCTTGCACGAATAAAAATTTGTATTAAAGCATTTGACGCTCAGAAATCAACAAAAGCGTACGGAGCAAAAGACGGACACACAGTAAACGGCTGTAATGATAGATACAAATATGCAGTACTGTTCAAGCTCAGGGTTCTTCCTCAAATAGGAATACTGTAGAGGAGAAACAGGAGAAATAATGTGAGCTCTTCACTGTGATAGACCACAATATATAAATGATATCAAAAGCTAGATACATGCAGAGGAAGATGAGAATTAACATCAGTGAACTTATTAGTAATTAGAAGAATTAACATGTTTTAGGGTGATGCTTTTACTCATAACAAGAAACTTTCAAGAAGAGAGAGAGAGAGCACACAATCAGAACTATGCAAAAAACTAATCAAATCACAAAAAATGGCAAAAAAAGTTACAGCATAAGTTACTCATTTAGCCCATCTGGAGCTGTAGACCCAGTTCAGAAATCCATTTAGCTTCTCCCTGCAGCAGAACTTGGTTGTGGTCTCCACCCCTAGTGGGAGGCTTGATTGACTGTGTAGCCTAGAATTTTAATTCTATGTGAAAGTGTGAAGAAGTGGTTAGCCAGAGGAGATGAAGAATGCCTCCCGTTGAGGCAACTTTCTGTGTTCAGTATAAGGCCTGTTCCCATTTGCTGTATTTTAACCACATATAGTTTCAGGGAAGGGACCTGAATAACATAAACCCACCCATGGGAGGCACAAGGTGTCAGATTGATACATTTTGCACTTTTTAGATTCATAAACTGCTTTAGTTTGTTGGAAAGAGGGCAGACGAAGCCATGTCCACACAGTGGAGGTAACTCCTCTAATGGGACAAGTGGTGGTGTAGTGCAATTTTGTAGTAGGAGACCTGAATTGATCACAGCAGGCTCTGAGGTTTATTTTATATTTAAAAGTTACAATGGATTTCTCTTTTAAAATGTCATGCAACTAGGGATGTAACGATTACCGGTGTAACGGTAAACCACGATAAAAATGTTGACGATAACAATTACCGTTTTCATTTCAAATATCATTATTATCACGGTTGATTCGATTACCAACGGTGTGGAACCGTGTGTTTAAATTCTTCCCAGCGTCCTTTCGACTTTCCTGAAGAACAACGTGCGTCCCGCTTTCCCCGACACTGGTACGGTCGTGAGGTCCTTACATATATATTCCTGTGTGCGGGCCACGAGTTTGGCGGCAGTACTTGCAAAAGGGAAGGATCTGGCGAGTCTGCGTCTGTTTTGAATCCACAGGTTTAGCCGCGCGGTTGCTGGCAGAGCGTCCTGCATTGGTGCGGCTCTAAGGTGAGTTGTGCAATTTGTTGTGGTTATTGCAGTGTTTTTAGTACTGCCTGGCAACAGCTTCACTTACTTTTGTTATTTCCTGTGTTCCGGGTTTAACTATGCTTTTAAAGTTGAAGGCCTTGGTTTAACAACTGTCGCTACCTGCTTCGGTTGCTATTTGTTGTTTGTGTGTCAGTGCGCACCGTCCGTATCAACCAAATCAACACAAAGGTTTTGCTCACCGGCCCCACTGCCAGGGCTTGAATCGATTCAGAGGATTTAAATGAATCGATATTGAATTGGGAAAAAAATATATTGCAGTGCATTGATGAATCGATTATTTTTTACCCACCCTAATTAAGAATGCTGAGGGACAGTTGATTGAAGATAGTTTCTTACATTTTGAATCTTTTTGATAAGGTTTTGTAATATAAATAAACACTGTTTACACTTTTTTGAAACTATTTCAGCTTGTGTAGGCTATCAGTGCTTTCTTGAACATATTGAAAACACTTTTCAAAAAATAAACCGCAAATAATACCAAAAACCGTGATAATTTTTGGTCACTATAATCCGGGAGTTAAATTTTCATAACCGTTACATCCCTACATGCAAACATCATTCTTCTACACAGCTTTCTCTTTCTCTTTTGTATCTTTTAATCTTATTTTATTATTTTTTGAAAGTAACTTTATTTTCTGTGTGATTTTTTTGTGATTTGAATAATTGTAATATTTGTATATTTTGTATATTTGTATTTGTATAATGTTATATTTTAATGCAACCAACTGCAACAGGTCACATTCTAGAATAGGCCTAAAAAAACCTACTTGGCAATAACAAAATTGATTCCTGATATCTTGATTTGATCATTTAGCTTTACTAAAAGCAATGTACTTGCTATTTTTCAATACAATAAGCTTGTGTTTTAGGAATTCACACTACGTACACAATCAAGTACACAACAGAAAAATTTAATCTATTCTACTATATTCTACAGTTTAAAGATTGATATACTTTAAAATTTAGCATTACTAACATTTTGTCTGTTTTCTTTGGCACGTACCCACACAAAACAAAAACCACCCACAAGGCTTCAACAGAAACACAAATTTAAAAATCATATGGCCCTTCTGTTTTGTCCTGTAACACTTGTTCGATAAAACAAAAGAACCAGACCAGGCTGGACTGATTTCCCTGCTCTCTGTTAGGAAAGGAACACACATACAAATGCAAACACACACAAACACAACAACAATGCACCGAACTCTGGGCTGCTCTAAAACGGGTCCAGACAGCAACTAAGAAAGCCCCAGAAAATAGCTTTCACTTGTTGTTTCTCAGTATCTGGAGATCTTTTTTCTCTGGAAAGGCTAATCTTCTGGCTGTCAAAAACGAGAAACACACAAACACACAGAGACAGAAATGACAGATGCACAATTCATGAAATGAAA
>NW_023339650.1:9093686-9115081 GCF_004916995.1 Morone saxatilis
ACGTGTACGAAAACAGAAGTAAATATTTTTCTGTTTGAATCTACTAAGGGCTCCCAAGTGCAAGTTATTCTTATTTATTTTATTTTTTGATGGAATACTGCAGTACACTTTAAGAGTAGTTTGACGTACATAGCATAATCAATTTTAGGCCTAAACTTGGAGAGAAACACACAAATCTATAAAAGCATTTGCGCGCGTGCACACACACCCACACAGACACTGAGTAAAAACTGTCTGCCTCAGGCACTTTGTGGCCTTTGTTGCTGTAAATTACCTTAGTTCTTGATTAAACAAAACGTCAAAGTGTCTAAGCTCTTAAGTTACACTTACACACACATATGCTGAAATAAACGCTCACACTTTTCACTATGATGTGACACACACACACACACACACACACACACAAATTCCCAATTACTCATTGGTTTGCTGGTTAATGATTTGACTTTGGAGGAGAGGGAATTAAATGGTTGACTAGGCAGAATTTTGCGAGGTGTTCAGCATCCACAACTTTTTTCTCCATCCTCCTCTCTTCCCTATCCTGCCTTCTGCCCTCCACTCTGCATAGTAATGCCTTTGAATTGAGCTGTTCATTCAGCCAAGCACAGATAAGTGCCGAATAGCAGGATGAACACAATAGAGAAATAAAAGAAGGAAGCTGGAAAAACGGGATTGGGGAGATGGAGCTTTTGGGTGGAGACAAAACATTTTTTTCTTCTCTCTCTTTCTCTCACTCGCTCTCTTTCTTACTTTTATACCTTGACAACAGTAGGAAGAGAAAAGTGTCGGCTGGACAAAAAGAAGTTAAGTGTTCTGCACGCAGTCAATCAAGTCCTCCGTAGATATACTGTATTCAGAGTTTTTTTATTATTATTTTAACTATGAAATGAGCTTAAGGGCGATATCACATTTTAACATTGCAGAAAAGTTCAAATGGGAAGGTGTTGTGTGGGCGATTGTGTGTCTGTGTGTGTTTGCATATGTGCTTCCTCCGTGCAAACTGATACATTTGTGTTTTTTGTGCATTAAATCCTGAGCCAGGACCACAGGCATTTTGGAAACTGAATAGTGAAGGACAAACATGTTGATGAGGAGCACAGGACGTGAAGGAGGATTTACAAGATTTGACAGGAAAAAGAGAAGAGAGGGATGAGTTTTGCAGAGAAAATCCAAGAAATGTACAAACAACTCCACAGGGTGGTGCTAGCCCCAGTGATTAAAGGAATATTTAAGTTTTGAAGACATTTTTAACCAGTATTTCTTCTTCCAAATTCTCTTTCTATGTCTTGGCATGCAGTTTAAAGGTATGTTAAACTGCAAATTTATCTCAGCTCAACTCAAAAAAACTGCACTTTAAAGTAGGGATATACACTTTCTGCAGCTCTGAGGAAGAAAGAAACATTTTCAGAAGTACACTGTAAACCAGAAGTGAAGTGTAATTCTTTTTTAAGTCTCTATGCCTTTATTCATTTGTTAATTGTTTTAGTGTGGTGGTTTTACAGTGATTTTCCTTCTCCTCCTGAGTTGGGCTGCCATTTGATCTCATAAAGATCCATGAGCAACAATAACGTCACCATTTGACATATATATCATACATATCAAACTGCATGCAGAAATATGAGAAAAACATTAAAGAGCTCATGAGACCTGCTGTATGCGGGAAAAAGTCAAAAGCCAAGCTATCCCATATGTTCATGAACTTGAATATGATGATTAAATCCTTTAGAACCACTCTAGTTCTTCATTTTTCAGCTAATAAGTTGACACTAGTTGACACTGGTTGACAAATGGTTTCCCTTGGCTGAATCTATTATCCTCTATTATCTAAAAAGGTAATTTTTATAGCTGGTGACATACATACAGTAGTATGAGCGAGTTGCATTCATTTCCCTCAAAAACAGCACAGCTGCCCTTGAGCAAGTCACTTAACCCAGATCTTCAGGACCTGTGCACCTGCAGAGAGTAGACGCTGCAGTTAAAGTATACTGAAGGGCTCCCTGATGAGTCATGTGGAGCTGTGTGAATGTGAAGCAGGGCACTAATAAAAAAGCTTGTGTGTGTATGTTTGTGCGCTCAGTTAACCTTTTCTGGATAAATAAAGATTAAAAATGAAAGTGAGGGAAAGGCATGAAGGAGATGGAAGCACTGTTCACCTCATGTCTACTCCCTCGCCACAGAGGAAGCTCAGTTGCTCTGAGCTTAGTGTGAACTCTTGACCATCTCCTCTTTTGCAGATAGCATATCTTCAGGGGTACATACTTGGGTCACTGAGGGAGTAAGCTCAAAGCAGAGCGTCTCAGCAGAGCTTTTTCCCCCCACGCTCATCCACTGCCCTGCCCACTTCATGTCTTATCTAGAATAACACATGGCTGTCTAGTGTCTTGCTCTTGTCTAGTTACCTGCTAGGCCATTAATGATGCTTCTCCCCAATGGTTCGTGCCAACTGTTCACTCCGTGTGTGTACAAGAAAAGCATGGGGAACAATGGTCGTGGTGTGTATGTTTGTTTCGGAGAGGAGGGAAAGCACAGAAGTGAAATAGTTCAGGGACTGTGGTGAAGTAAATTTGTAGGTGGTTTGTGGTTCTCCCCATCATGTGAAGTGAAAGAAAGAAAGGAGTTGAAATAAAGGGTCATGTAAAACAGTACATTGTACTCTTGGTAGGTGCTATTTTGTGAAACAGATTTTTCTCACATTTCTCTCTTTTCCACTGAGTAAAGAAAAACAGTTATACAGTTATGCAGTTATACAGCTACACCTCTCTAACAAAATGTCATAATAAAATCACAAGAAGAATGAAACTAACGCAATTAAGTTGGTTAAGAAACCTTTAGGCACTGTTTATCCACACATCCACACATCCATTTGAGATTTTTTTGTGATACAATGAGCAAACCGAGCCTCTCAGTCATGGTGACAGGCTTAGGACTTTAGAATGACTGGAAAAATGCAATCTCCTCCCTGTGACAATTCAACATAAAAGAGTCAATCAAGTCAAACCACGTGAGGATATTAACGATTGTCTAGATAATTAAAATTCACAATGATAAATGACCAGATCACGATAATATTGTATATGGTCCCATTCCTACATGCAATTAAGCCTTTACTGAATGCTTTTATAGTGGCCACAGTAAGTGTAGTTCTTTTGGTGCACCGGTGCCATTACATTTCTAAAGAACTGTTGTAAGTCTGTTGGCATGACTCTGTTGTAAGTCTGTTGGCATGACTGGTGAATGGCTACCATGTTGTTGCTCCAAACGCAGGAGTTTACTGTTAAGTCAAATGGTTAAACTTGTTCTTTGAAGCTATATATGATTTTACACAAATCCCAAGCCAGTGTCTCGTACGCTGTTTTGTATGTGAATAATAAAAGGTAAATAAATCAACAGACATCGGACAATTTTGCTGAGAAACGATGTGTTCCCACTAGCTTTGTACATGTTTTTATTTGTTCACAGACAATTCAGCATGATGTTTAAGCAGCTAGAAGCTGAGATTTCATCGACTGCTCTAACTGCATGTGTAGAGCAGAGTTACAAGCACCCATGAATCTTTGGGGACCCAGAAATCAGCCTAATATGAAATGATGTGAGCAAGGAGTGTCTTACATCTATTTCGGATTGAATACAATATGCAATATCCTCCTCAAATCCCCCGCAGTCAGGTTGTCTTATGGCGGACATATTAGATATGTAGACTTATAATTATTTTGTATGTTTTGTGAGTGCACACCTTTAGGGCAGGATGTGGTTAGTGGAACAAATACTCTTGCTCCTAGTCCTGAAGCTGCTTGTTTGACTGCAGGCTTGTGGCTTTGATGTATTTAATTTAATTGTGTGTGTATATGTGTGTGTGTGTGTGTGTGTGTGTGTGTGCGTGTGTTCACAGGCCTTCTCTGGGAACTCCAACTCGGAAAGCGCCGTTCGCCACGAGTTGCAGCAGGGAATCGTGGCGCGCTTCCTCAGGCTCGTCCCGCTGGACTGGAGCGAAGAAGGACGGATTGGTCTGCGCATAGAAGTCTATGGCTGCTCCTACTGTGAGTTGAGGCAAACACACACGCACAGTCTTAGTCTTTAGCACACCTGCTGCGTTTCTATTCTACTGTCTCTTTTATATTTCTGTTTTACATGAATACGCACACATGCACAACACATACAGTGTCAAACCTGTAATCTTCACATATTGTTAAATAAAAACAAAGGACATTGCTGTTTACTTGCATATTTATAGTCCCTTGGTGGCTTGTGTCAAACAGGAGTCAGTGATATTACAACACTCACGTACAACAGGTAACTAGATCTATTCACTCCAGTACTTGTAATTGTAAGTAATAATATGTAAGTATTTCCAACAATTACTATTAACATTTATAATTATGGTTCCATGGGGAGGGCCTAATGATGGTTTGTCAGCTCCAGTCAAGTCATTTTTCTTCATTATGAGCTAATTCTGCATTTGAATCAAACACAAACCCAGCGTGAAAACCTTCCTGGACACACAAAAAACCTCAATGTGCACAAATATGCAAAGCACAGTTAGAGACTGACAGACACATACAAATGCACACACTTACACACTGTCTTCCACTTTCTAACAAATGTATCATCCAGGGAACTGACTCTCTTGCAGCCTCTTTGCTCTCATCCTATTAAAGGTTGCCAAATTGATTTTGATAACAATTTTCAATTAAGGCTCTGCATAAATTACTGTTAGAAGTGACACACGTACATCTTTCATTCCGAAGATGCGATTACACTGTGTGTGGATCTGTCTGTGAGTGTGTGCGTCCGTGTGTGTGTGTGTGTGTGTGTGTGAATACAAGGGCGTGTATTGCATTCCAGTCAGCCCTCACCCCTTTCATTATATTTCCCTTGTTTCATTTCCTTCACATATTAAAATAAAAGCAAGTCAGTAATGATAAGGATGACAAGATGTGGCACAAACACAGAGAGATGCACATGTTTATGCACAGAACAATACAACACCAAACTCCAGCCCACGCTAAGTTCATACACATCCCAGGGCCCCATTCCAACTGCACTCACAAACAGCTTTAACTAGGAAATAATTCACTTCTGCTACACGTGACTGCTTTTAGTGCTTGTTGCTATTTTTGAGGCAGGTAGCAGTCAGTGTAGGACCTGCTCAGATCATTTAATAATTTATGAGCAACTTTTTTACTTATACTAATCCAAATAGAAGAAGATTAACTTTATTAATCCCAAATGGGGATTTTTTTTTTCCCTCAATGTTTTTACACACACATTTGCCTGAAATACCAACACACACACAGGGCTTACATACATGCAAATGCAGAAAGATGTTGGAGTGAGTTAGGGAGAGTTAGGTTTCGGTGCCTTGCTCAGGTGCACCTTGGCAATGCCCAGGAGGTGGAAACAGCACCTCTCCAGCTACTATTCCACACTCCATACTGTGGTGCATGCTGGTGTTCAACCAGTGACCCTCTGGTTCCGAAGCCAAGTCCCTGACTGAGCTACAGTATAAAGCATCGTGTTCGAGTAAGACTCAACAAGATATATCTCTCAACTTTAGTGAAAGACATGTGGGAACGATGAATATCGTACAGAACAGTGAAGCTGGCTGTCAAAAACCAGTAGTTATGAGAGTTGTAACTTTGATAAAACGATAAAGCCTGCACACTTGCTCACTGCCACAGAACTTTTTTTGTATAATGACAGTGTTTTGATTCTAGATGTATTTTCGTCATGCTGGTTAGAAGTCCATAGAAACAAGTATCTATACACACAGATACCAGATACATCAACACATATATTAAAATCACCAACATACAGAATGTATAAAGTAGAAAGTGGAAAAAGAGATATCTCAAATTCATGTACAAAACTAGTAACATACCTGAAACCAGTCTATACCTGCAAAGTATTTTCATAAATGGTTACTAGTTGATTTTAAACAACAGGAAAAGTTGGTTTATCCAAGTTGGCTTGTTACACTGACATCACTCTGTTTGGTAAATGTAAAAGTAAGTATACTTAGACTGACTAAAGTAGAATCACTAAAGATTACATTTGATGTAGATTTAAATTTATTTATTCTGCCGCTTCCCCACTGACTTGTCAGTAGTCTTCAAACAGTGTGGCAGGTGTTACGAATGTTTCTGCAATGGATCTGTTGAAATTTAATATCTACTGGCTCTAACTGCCATCTGAATGCATATGAGGTTTGTACATTAAAATGTCATCTCATCTCTTTAGGTTATGATTTGCTGTCCAACCATTTTCCACGTGATGCAAAAGAGGTTTTATCGCTTAAAATAATATTGTAGCCGGTTACAGCTCCCAGGAAATAAAACAAAGTAAAGACTTGATTTTCAAAGGGGGCCCATTAATTTGTAGAATAAATAATTTTCTCTCCATCAAAAATTCCCCTTCAGCCAGCCCTATAGCACATAATAAGAGATACAGTACAACAGAGACTATGCACTCCAACACCCCCCTACAGTAGAATTGGACTTAGAGGTTTAGCAAAATCTGGGCAGGAAAAGATAATAAGTTTCATTTTTTCCTGCCTGAACATGACTTCAGCCAGCACCAGCTCGAGTGGAGCTGCTCGTAGGCCAGTAGGGGAATACTGGGATTATGGTTAACTCCCACATGTTTTACCAGTGTGAAATAAATCATAATGAAATAGATCATGTGGGCTCTCTCTACTGTAGCTTTCTTTTTTTCTATTAAAATAAGACTATTATAGAAATACATTTCTGGCTTTGATATCCTGTCATTCAACAGACAGATGGACCATTTGGTTGATTGAGGTAAACAACAATGCTATCAAAAGAACATATCTATTTCTAGGCCAAATAAGCACAGAGAGTTTGATGTGTTTTTCTGACAGATATGAATGTTGTCCACCACGCCTTGACATCTGTCAGATGAGACGCATAATAAATACACAATCCGGGTGAACACATGCTTACTACTGGAATATCAGAGATAACACAGAGAGACAGAGACACTAACACACACACACCTACTCATGTACACACACCCCTTTTCGGGTGCGTCATCTTTCAGAGTTGTCTGTCAGCTGTGTTTTGAAGCCCACGGTGCTCTCTCATGATTACGCTGTCACTGCTCCTTTCTTCAGCATTCAGTCAGAAAATAAGAACTCATACATTTGTCTGTTCATCTACCCACCTTTCACTCCGCAACTCTCTGATTCTTTTAGAATCAACTTCTTGTAAATGTTTTCCTGCTTCCCAATCCAGAGATGAAAGAGAGGAGAAGTACAGTGTTGGGCAATGACAAAAGAGGATGAAAAAGGAAAGCACAAAAGAGAAGTAGTAGGAGGAGAAGGAGGCAGATAAATATGGATGTTATGTTCCCAGCATAATCACCAAATATGTTGGTTGTAGATCATAATTCTGGGTTTTGAAAATGTATGATAATTAAATGCAATGCCATATTATGACTCATCTAGGACTGTGCAATGAAAGGCTGTGTGTGTATGTGTATGTGCCAGAGCTAGAGGCTATAAAGGAGTCATGATCCACCTTGCTGTGGAATTTACATGCTCATTTCCATTTTGATTAACAAAGGATCAACAGAAAATCAATTATTTCATAGATGAGTCAGGAAATAGTAGAGCTGGTATGTGAGAGAAAGGGGAGTCAGACAGAAACGGAGAGTACAAATTTAATTTTCTGTACAAATCACTTTCACGCAAGTAGAATTTCCAAAGAATGCAAGCATATCACATCTGACTTCAACCTGTGACCTTTTTACCCCAATAATATCTAAATCTGTTGTCAGGATGATGTATCCCCATCAACAGCTGTCAAATATAAGAAATGCACTTGTGTACATTTGTTTATGGATGGCATATATTTTTCTGGAGCAGGACTGAGGCCAGACAAACAGCTAAAAGAGCATCATTGTAGCCTTCAGAGTCAGGGGTGCAATAAATATGGAAAAAGGGGGTCGGGGGGTGCATACAGTGTTACAATACAGGGCTGAGGCCAACAGTTCTTTCCACTATGGATAAATCTATATTATTATTGTAGTATTTGTGTTCATCATTTTATCTATAAAATATCAAAAACTTTGACACAATTTATACCAGATTGTAAAGTAACATCTTACATGTCATTATTTCATCTTACCAAAGTGCTATACACAACTTCCAGTTTAATGAAAAGCCAAATCCTTGGGTGTAGGTAGGTCATTCTGTGAGTGACCTGCTTTTATGCTCACAGCCACCTAATTTGCTGCTTGCCAAACGACACATGTTGCCATGGATACAATTTTATATTATCAGTTCACCTTTGATTTTGCCATATTGCTTAACACTGGCTAGCAAAAAATAATGAGTAGTGATGTGTGTGTATGCAGCCAAACTGATCTTAGCCAGTACTGGGGGGGGTACTGGGACCAGTACTCGGGCGGTAGTGAGACCTGCATGGCTCTATAATTAACATAGAGGTATAGTACTTCTGTATTATGGGAGTTTATATATTTTTTTCTATAGTGTGTCAGCTCTTTGGGCCTACACACTTCACACACACACTTCACACACACACACTTCACACACGCACCTAGATACATTAAGTTCTCAGTCATCTTTGGTCAATCATGCCTTTTTCTGCCATTTTCTCTCTGGCTGTGCAGACTGTCATTCCCCTTGCTGTCTTATAATTAGGGCTACAACTAACGATTATTTTCACTATCCATTAATCTGTCTTTTCGCGATTAATCGATTTATTGTACGGTCCACAAAATGTTAGAAAATGGTAAAAAAAATATGTCCCAAAGCCCACGGTGACACCCTCAAATGTCTCTTGTTTTGTCCACAATTAAAATATATTCAGTTAACTGTCGTGGAGGACTAAAGAAACCAGAAAATATTTATATTTGAGAAGCAGAAATCAGAGAATTTTGTTTCTTAAAAAATGACTGAAAACGATTAATTGGCTAATCATGTCTTGTCGTTTTGTTGGAAACTATACAAATTGACACATTTAGATGATCTGAAGGACAACGTGTGCAGTAAACATGTATAATAATATACTATATATAACACTTTTTTGCCATTTGAAGTAGAGAATGATTATGAATATATAGTGCACATTACTTCAGTCTGAATTTTCATCATGATTTCAAATGTAGTATCTAACTTAATAAACAGCTATAAATAATTTTTCTAAAAACAGTCACCCTTGTGCGGGTAACATGACAGTAGTTTTAAGACCCTGATAAGTAATAACTTCCAGTATTATTTATTTGAAAATTATATTAGCTGTCATGCAGCTGTCTATATTAAACTTCATCTCCATCTCAATCACCCTCTATCGCTTCACATCTCTGGAAATCTGGTGGAACACCACCATCTGGGTCAGGCTCCAGAATGGCGTTGTCTCCTGGGTTTGGGTCTGGAAACCTCTGCCATCTTGAGTGCATGCCATCACAGCTGCCCTGGCTAGAGACCAAGTAGTCGTCCCCTGTTACTTTGCTTCTCAGTGGGTCACCCTCCCTCCCTCCTTCTCTTTCATTCTCTGAATCTCACAGTGGTCTGCAGGTGGTGGGAAAGCCCTCCATCCTCCATAAAGTCTCCCTCCTGACATCAAGCACTCAGCTGCGCTGGCAACCCCTTTCTGAGCAGCACACCTAGATCTGCAATATCTCATAAAACAATTGGAAAACTGTCAACTACCACCACAGTTTCCACCATAAATGTGACAGAAGAAGATGATGAGAGTGACAGGGGGAGAGACCAGAGAGAGAGAGAGAAAGAGGGATAAAGCAAATAAAGTGATGGAAGGAAGAAGGGAAACTAAAAAGGGAAGCAAAAGAAGAGATACAATAAGATGGGGAGAAATGGAGACAGATGAAAGCGAACAAGAGAAAGAGAACAAGAACTAGTGCGAGAACAACACTGAAGAGTTAAGCAACAGAAGAGATGGAAAGTTGTATTTCCACCCAGTGAGAGGCATCATGAGATCATTTGGGAAGCACTGAAGTTGGAACAAAGGAAACAGATGTAATTCTATCCAACCCCCCCTCTGCTTGGCATAGTTGTGTGCGTGTGTGTGTTATATAAGTGAGAAAGCAAGAGAGCACGAAAGATTGAGGGACGGCGTGACCATGCATGAGTGTGTCTGCATATAAGATGATCTGATCTTTCCCAAGCTCTGTTATCCTATCATAGCCTGTACTCTACTTCTCTAACCAATCACACCACACAGACACACACTCTACTCTAACCACTTGAACAGTTGGGGTGATGATAGTAAGATTGAAGAGAGCCTCAAGCACCGCACTTTATTTCTCCTCTCAAGATCTGAAAATCTCCTCCACCGTTGCCTGTCTCCTTTCTGTCCCCCTTCTTTTTAACATGGAAACCTTCATTGTAACATGCAACTATATATATAATTTGGAGTTATATAGCATTTTATACCTGTAGTTAAGGTGTCTTAAGTTCTTGTTTATTAGACAATTGTTGTCAATTGTCCCTGCAAGCCAACTGACAGTGAGCCAGCATGTGCAATATCAGGACTCTGAAACAGAAGCAGCTAAATAGAATTCAGACATCATTCATTTTATTACTTACACCTGTGCTTTTCATACTGTGACAAGTCAAAATGTCTTCTGTGAAAAAGGCCTGTTGGCTACAGTATTCAGATTCAGATGGCGAGTACGGCCAGTAGATATTAAATTTCCACAGGTCCTTTGCCTGTTCACCTGTTCATCATTATTAGCATTACTATCACTACTGTAAATGTCTTTTTTTCTGCCTGTAATGATTTTGTGATTAAATACGGATTTCTTGACCCAGTCATTGAAGAGTGTATGCTTTAGAATGCACTTTGTCAGTTTGGGATAAGGGACTTATCCCTATCTGCACACACATTTTATTTAACTAATCCCTTTCAATGTTGCCTTTTCTCTCTGTTTCTTACTGTCTCTCTCCTCTTGTCTCTCTCTTGTGTTTCCCTGTGTATTCTTCCTCTCTTTGTATCTCAATTGTTTCCCTCTGTCTTTTTTAGGGGCGGGCGTGATCAACTTCGATGGACAGGGTGTAATCTCATATCGTTTTAAGGTATTGGATTTACTACCTTGATATTCTTTACTGTGACTAAACCTCCCAATTAAAAGTCATACTATCAATATCCTTTAAGGACATAAAGCTTGGATCCTAAAAAAATAACAAATACAATATGATATGATGGGAAAGTTGTTTTTCATATTTTTTTTCCTACCTTTTTTAATGAGAAAAACAAAATTGAAACACCTGTGCTGTTAAACAAGCATGTGGGCTTTATGGTGTTTGTTGACATTTGTGCAGGTGAAGAAGATGAAGATCATTAAGGATGTGATTGCACTGAGGTTCAAGACATCAGAGAGTGAGGGTGTAATTCTCCATGGGGAAGGCCAACAGGGAGACTACATCACTCTGGAGCTTCGCAAGGCCAAGCTGCTGCTGCAGATAAACCTGGGTGGGCAACAAATTAAAGGCAATTATTTAGATAAATTATACACTGACAGCAGGGGCTACCATGCAAGGTGCCAACCTGCTCATTTATTAGTAGTTAGGGGTTCAGTGTGTTCCTCAAAGATGCTTTGACACTCTTTCTGGAGAAACCAGTATCCTTCTGATTACTAGACGGCCGCTCTACCTCCTGAACCGTGCCGTACTCAGTCTAATGCATACAGCTACACTACACTGGTCGTGTTTGAAGCAACTTGACAAGTCAAAAGAATAATACCATTATTATAGGCTTGACAATAATCCAAAGCTTTTCTAATCAAAATGTATGCCGTGTCTGTCAAGATAACAGTATCTTGGAGCTAAGATAAACTGTCCAGGCACAGCTTTCTACCCTTTACGCTGTAAACAACAGCTACAACAATCCATAAGCGCGTGGAGTATCACTCACTGTCGACCAGCTGTGTTGCTGAAAGAACTGGTGTAACCTTTAAGGATGCCGTACTGCAGCACAGAAGAAACAACTGCAGGGATGCATTTAAGTACCCAGTGTTACAACTAAATTAGGTCTCTTACTGTATAATTACACTTAAATAAATGTCAGGTGTTCTAATGTGCATAAGGATGACTTAATTTACAAACAAATGCACAGAGCAGAATGTTCAGTTTGTGCTATGTGCTGTAAATTTGAATAAACTTGTATACATTTCATAGTCAAGTGTAGTTGATTTTCCTTTTGTGAAGCACTGGAATCATTTCTGGCCTCTTTTTTTTTTTTAGAAATCCCTGCCGGAGAAAATAAATTAATACATTAATAAATAATACATTTTGTATTCATTGCTCTTTGTTAAGCTGCCCAGAATATCAAAACCACTTAAAATTTTCAAGTGTTGCTCTTTAGCTTTCAGAGTAAAAGCATATTTAACTGTTGTTCACACTATTATATCTGACAAATTTTAATTAATTTTTGGCTTGGTGTCCAGTGTGTGTTTTTGTAACTTATATTATTATGACATGTTAATTACAGGCAGTAATCAGTATGGCTCTATCCTGGGTCATACCTCTGTCACCACCGGCAGCCTCTTAGATGACAATCACTGGCACTCAGTGGTGATTGAACGCTACCGTCGCAATGTCAACTTCACCTTGGATAGACACACTCAGCACTTCAGGACCAACGGAGAGTTTGACCACCTCGATCTGGACTATGAGGTGAGAAGCAAAGTATACTAGGTATACAGACAGAAAATGGTTCTCTCCCCTTTGAAATAAATGAAGGAATGAATCCATAATAACGTACATACGTGTCCAGTCACAGACACAGGAGATGATACTAGGCAAAACTACAGCTATACTCTTCATCTATTTCTTTATAAGACATATCAGGTTGACATCTGGTTATCAACTGGTAGACCATGGAAGGAGTGAATGACTAAAATGTCAGCTGATTTATTCAGCTACCTCAGCTTTGCCTGAATGATTGTATTTGTCTGTCAGTCCAGAGCAGCTGCCTGTTATTCAGGTGACTGGCTACTGTAAGAACTACTAGAACTGTTCATCGTAACAGCAAAACATCTGTTAAGTAGCCTGCTAGTTTAGCAGGTTGTCACAATGTGCTCTTAGTTTCTTATTTAACATAGAGAAGCACATTTTTAGGTCAACTTTATTTGTTAAGCCCTAGGTTATGTCACATACAGGTTCCTATTTTCCCAAAGGCGCAAACGCAGCGGTAGCGCAAATGCAGTCCTTTTACAAGTTTCCTTAGGCACTATTTGGTAATTTCCTGGCTCCAAACAAACCTGCTGGTGCCAAGGGGGATGGGTGGTGCAGCTGAGGCTGTGTTTATGCTGATTAGTTGGCGCAGTGCAATTCTGGGGCTAATTTTGGCATGAAATTGGGGTTCCACCTGTTCAGGCCACCTGTTATTGCAAACATAAGGCAATTTTGGTGGTTTTAGTTGGCATGTATGTTGTGTTTTGCCCCTTTTCGGGTTGTTGCACATTTTTGAATCTACTGCAAAATGTACCACTTTTAATGTGATTAAGGTGCAATCTCCAATAGGCGCATTAAAGGCTTTGTCTTAACAATAATGATATTAATTTACTGTGCTAATATTAGCAAATGCAAATACTGAGTTGAAGGTCCTCAGGTAAGGTAATCAATGCATTATTTACTTTAACACATTATTATTATTATTGAAAAGTAGTTATTATACTTCTGTGTCTTACGCACAAAGTGTATTAAAAGAGAAGACTTGGGAAAGTGTTGTTACCAGTATACTGGCACAAACTGATGGACAAAAACATAACAATGTACTGATTTGTCTTTTGTTTGTGTATTTTTGCAGGTAAGCAAACATTATGAAATTTGACTAGTGGACATATGTGTGGTGTGAATGCAGAGGGTCACGGATTAATATGGGACAACGAGTTATTGTTAGCCAAGTCAACTCATAAGCTAAGTTAGCTAACTTTTGCTGAATGTACACTTTTGAATGTTGTGTTGCATCCCAAAAGTGTGAATAGTGTACTGTAGCAGTGAAAAAAGTGGTGTTTTATTTTTATTTTTGTATTATAGTTAACCAATAAATATTTGAAAAGTAAACTGGAAACCGATATTATACACATGCAGTGCAGTGCAGTGCTGAATTTAACCTAAATAAATATAGGTTAATAGATGAGTATTAGCCTACAAGTAAGTATGCACAACTATAACCGGCAGCGTATGCTAGCAGCTGTGGCACTAATATATAATAGCTGCTTGCTCATTCTATCAATGGCAGTATATTTGGGTTGATGGACCACCTCACATGGAATGGATTATCATGTTAATACAGAATATGTACAACACTAGGTAAGGCTTCTAGGCTCTTACCTCAGTACTCCTCTCAAGGAAACTCAAAAATACTAACTTCCTCCTTGATGCCTGGTTTGGAGGTTTAGTAGCATAAAGTGGGAGCAACGCAGCACTGACACTTCAAGTACACTGTGATAATATTATGGATGTGTTGGATATATGTTGCACAGAGAGGAGTATGCCATGTTGAGTGCCATGTTGAGTGTAGTAGTGAGCTAAACTAGCTTGCAGGCTTCATTTTATCAATGTTTGAGTGTTTTGTATTTGTATTTTGAAACCTAATGTTTGGAGATGAATGTTAGTCCTCTTGAAAATAACTGTGTTAGAATTCTGGTTTAGGACCCTTAGGTGTTCTCAGATAAATCTGCCCCCGCCCAAACTGCTGGGAGTCTTAACAGGGCTGTCTCATCTTTACTTATTAATAGTCTTTATGATGATGATGTTTGTCTTCTTCAGCCTCTTTTTATCCCAGTGTTTCTACCTGTTCTTATGCACTTTACTCATGCACTTTGCAGCTGTGTTTTAAACAACCACTTATCACTGGTGGTACCTTGGCCTACTCTGTCTGTATAGTGCATTGATACCACACAGGAAATTAGATATTGGTTTTACTCTGCTATAATGATAATCCATGAAACACACATAATTATTGTCAGTCAGTAATGGAATGCAAAGAGTTCAGCTAATAATACTTAAAACAGGAAATTGATTTTGGAATGCATAATGGGTATAAATGCACTTGTGTGTAATGTAAGCGTGTGCATGCATGTGCAGCTGTGTACGGTGAATACATACTGTAAATAGGTATATGCGTGGGTTTGTGTGAGTTTGTGTATTGATATGTTTGTGTGTGAGCATGTGACCTTTAGCAGGCATTGGTAATATGGCTGATCTGTTCCATTGTTAAGTAGGATACTGAGAAATGGGGCAGGAGAAACCACAGTCCAATTAAATTGAAGCTGTTGAGTTAAAGGATCTTTAGGGAAATCTGTACAATTGGGTGAACCAGGAGGGTGTGTGTGTGTGTGTGTGTGTGTGTGTGTGGTGTGTGTGTTGTGTTGTGTGTGTTGTGTGTGTGTGTGTGTGTGTGTGTGTGTGTGGTGAACCCTGAATGGAACCCGGCAGTGTTACAGCCTGACCAAGTCTCTCTACAGATAGCAAAATTGTGACCAGCTTTTACTCAAAGTGTACCACTATACTCCCCCTAGTCCACACACTTCATCTTGTTTGTGTGTGTGTGCGTCTTTCCGGACATGTGTGTGCACGTCTGTACATTTCTGCTCCCATTTAAGCCTGTAGACTAAATATCCGGGTGCATTTGTGTCTACCCTTGGCAGTAATTACTAAGACTACTGGAGCGTCACCACAGACAGATACAAACACACACGCACACACAGATAAACAGACACATATCGACTGGTAATTGCACACCACCCTCTCTCATTTCGGCTTCCTCAGAGCTACATCTGAAAGAAGAAAAAAACACATGTTCAACTGTAGAAAAATATGAAAATGTAGTTTACATTTTCATCAGTTCTGTGTCCTTCAGCGCTTCCCACCAGATGCCTGTTTATTAGCCTCAATCTCCTCACCTCAGTTCTCCTCTCATCGCATCTGTTCCCTACACAAACCACTGTCTTCTTCTTTGAATGCTTTCTCCCACTCCTCCAGCAGTCACTTTATGTAAATATATATAATGTATATGTCAATAGTATACTGATATCAAGGTGTTTTGTTAAAGAAATGTGATATTAGATTGTTTTACCCCTGCAATGCAGACCCAACATCTTGTGGTTTAGTTTGGGGTTGGCACTAATTTTCATGTATATATAATCAAGAGGCGCGACTGTGGATCAGACCTGGTCCATCCATCTTTGCATTCATTAACAACTGGCCCAAAGGTGGCGCTGCAGTATGTGTCATAAGCATATATATTTATGCCATTTACTTTTTTTTTGGTCTTCCTCTTATCCAAATTGTTACCAACAACCAAATAAAATGGGCCCTTTTAACACAGTTACACCTATTACCACATCTATATGAGACTATTATGACATTTAAGTCAATTTGACACATTTTTGATGTTGTTCACTAAAGGAAAGTATGTATTTTACTTCCCCAGTTGTAAGACTTTTACCATAAACAATAACTGATTGAGATGACATGAAATAGTCCATAGAAATTGAACATTAGCAGGTCTATTTGTAGTGTTGCTACTGTAATCCCTGTTTGTGGGGGAATGGCCAAGCAATAATGCCAGAATAGAACATTTTAATATGTTACGTTTATTTAGCTTTTTGCAATGATCTAGCAGTAGAGGGAGTAGCTAATCTATGGTAGTCTTAATCTTACTGTCTCTTTTTTCCTCTGTTTTTCTCTAGTTGAGCTTTGGGGGGATGCCATACAGTGGGAAGCCAGTGGGAGGAGGGCGGAAGAACTTTAAAGGCTGCATGGAGAGCATCAACTACAATGGAGACAACATTACAGATCTGGCCCGCCGAAAGAAGCTAGACACCTCCAGCTTTGTAAGTGACACGTGTGACACTCTCATATACATATACACATATATATAAACTCAACTCCATTATAAACCCATAAATGTAAAAAGCTTGAAATAACATGCTTATAAAGGCAGCTGAATGCCGAACAAGCTCATTATTGTCACACTAACTTTGTATCTGACCTGAGTGAGGGGGTAAATTATTCACTGTACCAAAACAGTTTAACAGATTCATAATTAATCAGATACAGCTGACCCATCAGTGGCCCCTCCATGTGTTTGCCTCCTGTCTTTGTTCTCCTGCTTGATATCATGGCTGCCATTTCACTGCAGCCTACAGACAGAATTTCATTGCAAAGTACTGTGGAGCAGATTGTTTTCAACCTATCACAACAGAATAAGGAATGCATTCAATGCTTAAATGCTTTGCTTCTTCCCATCAAATGCATGGCACTCTGGATGACTGCTGGATGTAACTTCAGCACATTAAGTGTTTTGCCATCCTTAAAATTAGTTACAATAGACTCAGAGTGTCAGAGCTCTCGTGTCTTCCCATCTCCCCGTTCTCCCTCAACAGTGGACAGGCAGTGTATCTCCTTCGATCTCTGGTGAACTGATTGAACAAATGGAGGCACTAATCAAGTTTGTTTAAAGCAGCACCTCTAATTCTCTCTGATAACTCACACAACCGTTCATTTCTAATCAAAACAGATCTGCTCTCAGATTTCAGAAACACACACACACACACACACATACACACACACCTACACAAACTGGCAGAGGCAATCAGGAATCATCTTTAGTTGGTAAGGCAGCTCAGCATTGAGTGTTTGCTAATGAATTGATTAACAGCACAAGGTTGGAGAAGCTCAATGGTAATTAGTGCCTAAATTCTACAATAGTGTTTGTTTTCCTCCAGCACACAAACATCACCCAGGTTACTGTTTGGCCTTGGTTTTAAAGACAGGGTGAGCCAAAAAGACACATTTTTGTAATGTGTACAAGCAACATCAGTCTTTAAATCTAGCTTCAGTCAGGAACATCTGAAGGTAAACATGCAGAAGCTAGACAAAAGCAACAAAAGCCTGGTGAATAAATACATGATTTCCTAAAGTGTTGAGGCATTTAAAACATTCAAAGAACTTCACACACAAGCCAACATTCAAGAGATTAGCTTTGCTTTTGACTTTTCTCTTTGAAAACCAATTGATAACTTCCTATCATCTCTCTTTGTTGGTGTCTCTCTCCCTCTCTCTGAATCTCTCTCTTGACAGCGTAACCTGTCCTTCTCCTGTGTGGAGACCCACACCTTCCCGGTCTTTTTTAATGCCACCAGCTTCCTACAGCTGCCAGGCCGAGCCAATCACAACACAATATCTGTGAGCTTCCAGTTCCGTACGTGGAACCCCGATGGGCTCCTCCTCTTCAGCAATCTTGATGATGGCACGCTGGAAATCTCCCTCGAGGACAGCAAGGTCGTAGTTCGTATCAATGTGACAAAGGAAACCGGCAACAACCGGGTAGACCTTTCTTCAGGTGAGTTTGTCCACAGATGCACCCACATACACACACAATTTAAACTTTTTGAAGCTGTTTTGTTTTGTATTACATTGACTGATCATCAGTATAATTAATAAAAGTAATTAACCCATTGCACGGAAACTAAATAATTCAGCTATTTATATAATCATTAATTGAAAGACAATTTCACTGTTGAATATTTTGTTTAGGGTTTTTTAAAGTGCAATGTTTGAATTTTTTAGGACAGCTGAGCTGATGTTTTGCACATGTGTATCTGGCTGGTGTTTCGAGTGTCTGGTACAAATTAAGACAATGTCCATGGCTGAAAGTTTGTTTTTTCTTTTTTTTAAGGCTTTATTTTACTTATGGCTCTACATTATAACCAGTTTGTCAGTCAAATATATTTGTATATTTTTACCATCTAAGGATCTTCTGTGATATAGAGCAGCAACATGGGTTAAACATCTATATATATTTGATATAAATCCGCAATGATTTGTACAAAAACTACATTATCCCATCAAAACAATTATGGCCATAGTCTCAATTCATACATTCCCCTCTGGGTTAGAGCTCACCTTCTCACAGACTCTGTCTTGACATGGTCTTAAGCCCAACAACACTGATAAACAACTAATGAAACACATAATGAATGTTTTTAAGCTGTAGGTATAAGATCCTGTCACACAAATGGGAGTCAACAAAGTAAACAAATCAGCAATTCTAGCAAAAAATGTTTGTAACTGTTAATTAGCATCTTTAACTTTATACTTAGTATGAGGAGGACAGGCTGTTTTAGTATTCGAGTTCAACTGCTGTACATGAGGCAAAAATGTTGAAACACATTCATCATTAAGGTAAAAATCAAATTGAAATGAAACTTTATTTTCAACAAGTCTGTCTACAAAGGCCCTTTTAATTCCATTTCTCCCCCCTCCCCTTCCTCCCTTACTCCCTACTACCCTCCCTGCCTCTTCTTCTTTCTTTCTCCCTCCCTCTCTTTCTCTTTCCTTAGACACACTCATTTATTCTGTCCACTGCTGCTTTAATAGGCCATTATGCCCAGGGGTAGGGATTATTACAGAGTTACCCTCTAGGCTAATTGGGCTTGAGCCTGCGATTACATCAGTATTACTAGAATATACAGACACACAAACAGAGACTCGCACACTCAAACACAAGCTCCCTCCTTTGATTCTGTTATTAGTATCTCTAAGAAAGAAAGCCACACTGGCTTCTGGCTTCAATGACACAGTGGGAGCTCAGTAGACTTGTAATGAAATGCTTAGTCCCTCTAAATGGCAAATATACTGTGGAGAGATGTGTAGATGCGCACACACTTAGAAAGAGAGAGAGACAGAGAGTAAAGAGCAGTTCTTACAGAGACTACATAATCTATTTTTCTTTTCCCAGTGGGGATAGTTAGTTTATGAAGCGGTTTAGCGACAGATTAGTCAGACATATAATCAGGCATCTGCTAGAAGGTAAAACAATACAGGCTTTTCCTTTCAATTGTGACGTCTAACCCATTTTACCTTTCAAATGTCCAAGGCTTATAAACAGTGCATTTATAGCCTTTAGTAAATCACAAAAGGTGGTATCACACTGGTGTAAATTACTGTTTTATAGGAGAGAGAAAGGAATAAATGGATTTTTAATGCAAGACATAATTTTTGGCGTTGAACATGTCAAAAATTATCCTTTACAGAAGGTACATTTTAAAAGGTTGAGTTAATTCTTATAACATTAGAAATGTGGGCAGAACATATAATAATAATACATTCATATAGTGCCTCTTGATCTAATCTGGGCCATGTGTACCATGAAGATATTTCTGATTGAGCACATTAGGGCACCAACCACTCACAGCAACTCTCAAATCATATGCACCACTTGATATTTACAACAGTGTGAATGTGAAGACAGGTTTCGATTTCCCACCTACTTTCGAATAAAACCAATTCACTTTGTATAAATATAAACAATGTTAGCTTAAGATGGATACATTGATAACAGAACCATAAATATATTTTGCAAATATCTTCACCCTCAGTAACTGTTATTCTATTTAAAGCGTACTTGCTCATTAACCAATATTTCATGCTTTTTTTATGTTAGTATTGTTCCCTCTAAGAATGAGCACCCTAGTTTGCAGATTTCATTTTATTTTTGATTTATTCTTTTGTACAACATTGCAGAGAGATGAAATTACTGAGAGCCTAATTTAGAGACAAACATCTAACAAGCCGATGAGATATTTGTTTTTCTCAGGAACTGTTGGATCAAACCAAGGCCAAAATGCAAATTAATTTTGGAAATTTTGCTGGTAGGGAGTAATAAGACTCCAATAAGATGCCCATGTCATGCTTCTGCTCTGGGTGTGTCAGTAATGCTAGATAATCCTTTGAGAACACATTATCCAATAGAATATACCCAGGCTCATAGATGTGAGGTTGTTCTGGAGTCTACTTCTGCTCTTTAGCAAAAATTGTTTAATGCCGATAGCAGTACTCTTTTGGCTGTGTGTTATTTTTAAGTGTTAAAATGTGTGTTCTGTGTGTGCAGTTGCAGAGAAATGTATGTTTCTGGTGGTGTTTGGTGTGTGTGTATATATACATATATATATTAATATTGTAAGACGGGAATATTTATGTCTGGATCAAAGAGATGATTCATCAACCTTTTTATGCATGACTGTATGAGACTCAAACTGCCAGTTTGTAAATCCTGTAAGGTTTTTTCTGCAAAACCCAAGTGAATCAGCAGCAGTAGAGAGGGTAGATGAAGAAAGGCAGTTAGTGAATAAAAGCTTCACATCTCTGATAGCATCCAGTCATCTGAATATCTCTTCATAATCTAGTTCTCTCCACGGTGGGTCCCCCATGTTGTTAAAGTCCATTCTGTCCCCTGATTAGAGACAGGGCTAAGGGTACAGTAGATATCTGCCTGCTACTGGGAACACACACAAAGTAATCCCCCTATGCATACACACATATTGAAAAAGTAAGTGTTTACGGATATGTGGTCTTGTCTTGTACGTGTGTGTGTGTGTGT
>NW_023339650.1:9115094-9121427 GCF_004916995.1 Morone saxatilis
AGAGAGAGAGAGAGAGAGAACTTGTCTCCTGCAGAAAGATGCTCTTCTCACTTTTGAGAAAACTTCTGTCATTTCATCCACTCTCAAGCAGAGAGACAGATGATGAAACTAAAGGGAAGATGAGACCTTTGAGAGAACACTCTAGATTAGACTGCGGGTGTCTCTAACGGTTTGTGTGTTGTGTGTGTGCATTAATAGAGACTACTTAGTTGTGATTATTGCAGGGACTCTGATCTATTTTTTCTATCACTTTCCTTTTAATACTCCAACTCTCTTCTCTCTTGCTTTCATCACTCATTTGTTAAAATTACAGTATACAGCTTTGTGAGAGCTGGTCTAGAAAATGTTGCCTTGATCACCGTACAGCAGCACCAAAGTATGTTTTGATGTGCCCAAATATAAATCAAACCCCTATTTTCCACATTACCTACCATGAAATGATCCAATAAAAGCCAGTACCAGTAAAAAAGGGCTCCTTTTGTGCCCGATACAAATAGCTGAGGGTGGGGTGAGTGTTGGTATTTGTCTTTGAGTATGTGTGTTGAAGATGCTATCCTCTGATCACCCCTCTTGATTAATTATTGAGTTATTGGGCACCAGCATTGTTTCCATGGAAACAATATTCACTGTCTCCAGTGCTTTTGCAGAGACAGAGGAATCTAATTTCCTAAGAGGTCCTCATGCAACAAAGTGAGGAAATATGCTTTAATACTCCTGTTTGGTTGTCAAAGAAGACGGAAGTATTGATATAATTAATCTTGAATTGAATATGCTATAGCTTATGTTACTGTAGCTTCAGGAAAACATGAAAGTATGATTTAGGTCTCTATGCCTCATTGTATGCTTTTTGATGGTGACAAGGAACAAGAAGGCAAGATAATTGCAAAAGTAACTGAGAACTGACATGAGGCAAATTTAGTGCTTGTTCTAAGGAGAAAATATATTGCTTCATTGGCACTCCTGCACATTGTATTGCTGTTATCATTCGGCCCAGTAGCAAAAGAGCACCAACCTGTCCAAACTTTCATGTTATCATTGCTTTTTTTAAATTTCCTTTAAATACTTTTACATACCTGTTGTATCACTTGCGCATCATTATCTCAATTATTCTCTGTACACTAAATTTATTATGCCTTTTTTCTCTCTAAGATCTTTAAAAACAGGTATTTGTTGTGCATGGATAACTCTTCGGTCTGCTACTTCATAATTATTTCTTCATCATTTCTATAAATCAGCCTATTTGATACCAGCAGGGAAATATGTCATAGCACAAATCAAGCACAAATCATTCACAGTGAGAGGCAAGGTTCATTACAAAATAGGACAAGGCCACAGGCAGCAGTGGGATTCAGCCACCTCTAAAGCTGAAATATTTTGCTATGTTAAAACTGTGTGTGTGTTCTTGCATGCATGCATTCACACCCATCAACTCAGCCAGAAGTAATAACATCAGTTCCTTTGAGGTGCAGAATTACTATCAGTCACACACACACACACACACACACACACACACACGCTTACTTGCACAGTCCAAATAGGAAGCATAAGGCATTACAATAATGGAAAGGCCCGAGGCACAGATTTAAGGGGAAAAAAACACACTACCGCCACCCCGATTATAATGTTATATTGTTTCATTCCCCCAATGTGTGTGTATGTGTGTGTGTGTGTGTGTGTGTGTGTGGTTGTGTGTGTCCTTGTGCCTTTGTGCCTTTGTGCCTTTGTGTTTTTGTGTTTGTGTGTGTATGTGTGTGTAGGCAAGGCTTAATATGTTGTATTCTCAGGCTTTGTGTGGCTGGCATATTGCCATCTGTGAAGACGTGCAAAGCTCTTCAGACTACCTTGGAGAACCGAATATTTAGGAGTGGAGGAGATGGGAGAGGATAAATTCATGAATGCCAGAGGGCCCCATAAATTCATAGCAGACAAAATTCATTTATACTGTACATACAGGATCAATATGTAATAGAAACAGGTGGAGAAGAGAGGAGGGGAGTGGAGCAGTAAGGATGAGAGAGGATGGGAGGAAAGAAGGAGGAGAGGAGAAAAATGATGGGGAAAGGAGAGCAGAGAAAAGGAGCAGTAAGGATGAGAGATGATGGGAGGAGGAAAGAAAGCAAAAAAAAGAAGCAGTATGGTAATGTATCAGAAATAATATCTACACTCGACAGAGATTATTTGCTGTTCCACAGGGAGATAAGACAAAGAAAAAAAACTTTTACGACAGCCATAAATAATGTTTCTTCCCCATGTGTAATGTGATAATATGATAATTGTTGTTTATTACTTTCTGATATCTATGTAATCAGCTTCTGCCTCTGAGAATTTGATTAGTATTCACCTGGCCGCCTTCTATCGGCTATAATAACTCCCACCTCAATTTTCCATTTTATCAGGGGATCTGAGCCCATGTTACCGTTTCATGATGTATAATAGTTTATAAGTAGTGACCATTTCACTGGCTTTGGTTTAGACCCTGTAAAACATATCTTTGTCTCCTACTCTTGGTTTTACAGTTCTCAGTTAATACAGTTTAGATATTTAACAAGCTACAGTCCTTTTAGTGTATTTGGCTATTTGCGGAAAGGGTGTCATTCCACGAAAATACTTGTAGTTGTTATTCTGATCTTGTCATTGCTTCTCCCAAAGTATATCGTTTGCAGATTTTTGTGTTTTTATGTTTTTCCCCTTTTCCTTACTTTTGCCCTTGTTTACTCTTGCCACTGACATGTCATCCTGAATTATTATTTCTTGCTTCATTTAAAAAAAAAAATCATGTTTATTCATTTTAGCTTTCTCTAGCTCTCCCTTCCTCTCAAAATTGGATCAGTCTGATGCTACTGTCTGTTATCCATCATTGATCCATCATGGCATATATACTGTAGCTGTAAATCAATAGAAATACAATACCTGCACAAGTGCACACATAGACAGATAAACAGTCTTGAATGTAGGGTGTTGGCTTTCTGAGTCTAGACTTTCTAACTTCATAATAGCACTGATCCTCTCTGGATCTGCTGATCCTCCAACACTCTGTATTATGGATAAATCTCAAGCAATGTGCTCAGTGTCCATGACCTCAAACTAGAAACTATGAGAAAATTAATAGAAAATGATCCAGGTCCAGGAAATGGCTTTTATTTGTTTTTATTTACCTAAAATATAGTATTGTCTAGTGCTTAATTTCTCTGTGATGATAAGAAAGTTTATAAAAGCCATCTGTTTACTTAGTTTACTTAGTTTGAATTTGCAGTTGGCATGTAACCAACTACTTAAACCTGCCTCTCTCTGATTTGAGTCATTCAATGAAACATGTTAAATGCATAACACATCTTCCAAAAATGACATAGATGTATTTTAAAGTGAAAAAAAACACTGTGTAAGGCCAGCTGTATTATTAGATGTAGCATTTTATTCTCCTGTGTTCTCACTCCACACATCAGTTACTTAGTCTTTCTGCCATTGAAGTTGAGTCTCTGTGACATTCAGCTCCACCCTCTGTTCTATTACCGTGTTTCTCCACTCTTTCAGCTCAGCCCATATGTCAGGGGTGGTGGTGCTGTTCTGCCCACTTGTCTGTTTGTGTGTTGGCACAAACCCTATGTGCTGTACTTGATTTGACTTTACACTTTTACTTTCCGCCTGAGCACGTGTCTCAGCCTGACACAACGGCAACAGTGAAAGTAACAATGTGAGTAATGGAAAACTTTTGATGTTTAAGAAGGTCTCAAAGAGACCCAAACTGGAGACTCTGGGAGCCCCAGCAGCTGCTGTTGGTACATCAGTCAAACCGGTTTTCCTTTAGTTAAATTTTAACCAGTTTATCTATAAGGTCAAGCTCATACTTAGCTCATACTTTGGACTTCACTGTGTTGGTAAGCTTGAGAATTCACAGTGTTGCTACACTTTGGACTTGTTTTGTTGATGTCATATCTGTTTTTTGTTTTGTTTTTTTGAACCCCTAAAACTATGACTTATTACCGATATGACAATTACTGCATTGCGTTTAAATTTGAGGGAAAATGTCTTATTATATTATCCTTATACTGCATTGAGAAAAAATTATTTTAACCATGCTATCAGTAAAAAAATTTAAAAGCAAGATTTTGTGAAAGATTTCCAGAAATCCTGCTATGGCTGAAGTTAACAGCAGCAGCATTGTGCTAATACTGTATCTGACGTTGACATTTTCATGCAGGCAGTTTGACACAGAGCCGATTATGAGAGGTTCTAAAGGTTCATGTGCTGATCGAGGATCTGAAGTCCCAGAAAATCTGATTTAAAAGAGAAACAATAAGTGAACTTGGATGAATTCCATAGCTCTTCCCAAAACCAGTTCTGCCAAGTTGGGTAGAACTGGTTAATGTACTGGTAATGTGATTCATAAATGCTAACTTTCTCTTGTTTTATTTTTATTTTAAATGACTATTATCACTATATGATTATAAATATTATGATTTATCTAACTATTTGTGAAAAAGCCAATGGGTATCGCTCAAAAATGTGACACACAAATGTGCTGTCAGTTGCTGTGTCCTAATTATTGAGGATAGTGTGAGACGTGGCCCACATTTACATGCACACTAATGCTTGATGTTAATTTTTTTTTTTTTAGTTTTTCAATTAAGACATATTTTATTCGAAAACCTAAAGTAATTAGGTTACTTGGATTAAGGTCATAGACTGTATACAGCAAAATATAATAAGCCAAATAACCCATAAAATGAAACATTAGCTATATCAGTGGAGGGCTGTTTAGAAATACTCCTAAAACGCTGCACTCCAAGTAAGCTTGTTCATTAGAGTTTTTATACTTTTAATGGATTTACACATCATAATGTTCTTTTAATGTTTACAGCTATACACTGTTTCTACACAGCCCTTATGCCTTAATAATATTTCAGTACTGAATAAATGGAGCACCAAAACCTTGGGAGTACAATCACTCTTGTTTCTTTGATGAAGAACAGATAATCATGCACTTAATTTTATTTATTAAGAGTCAACTTGCAACCAAAGACCAAGGTCTTGCTGAAAATATCACACGCCTTCTGAAAGTAACTGAGGGAACAGCAGGAAACCACTGAAGGTGTTCAAGGAGCTTGGATCATCATAAAGCCCACAGTCTTTTTGGAGACGCATATAGACCACACTTCCTTGTTCCAGCTGTAGAATTAATGCATTTGCAATGAAAGCATGACCATTAGCTAACTCAGAATTATGCAAAATCCTCTGACTATTATGGTATAAATTTACTGCCATCCATTCTCCATTCTTGTTGTTGAAGGCAGTGAATCTGAAATAGTAGACTCCTTTGACGGGTGCTGTGAAGATACCTGCAACAGTAGAGAATCAGCGGTCAGTAGTCGGTCAGCTTTGTTTGACTCTAAGGCAGTATTAAGTTGCTTGTGGTAATGTATACCTGTAGTTGGGTTGTAAGCTCCGCCAATATTTGTGAAGACTCTACTGTAGATGAGTGGAGTTTCAGCATTGAATGGTCCGATTTTTCCTGAGGTGGTCAAACCAGCAGAGAAAGCCAGCTTTGGTGTGTCTATAATCATAGGATGGGGAATTAGTGCAAAAAGATTAAAGAGACAAGAATTTGCTGCCAATTTTTGGCAAAGCAATAATGGAGGATAGACAGATATTGTTAAGGTATGCTGTCTAGTATGTATGTATTTCTGATCTCTTATCAAAATACCTGCAATAGTCCTTTCCATCTCATCCAATTTGTTCTTGGTGAGCTGCAGTTGAGTCTTAGAAATATCCAGATCCTCCCTGAGAGATGTCACCTCCTTCTTCTGCTCCTGCCCCTCCTCCTCCCTGGCTGTCACTCTGGAAACTAGGGCTACCAGTTCTGCTGCTTGAACTAGATGCATGAAAGCCAGTCATTTCTCAACTGTGTTTTCAAGATTTTCTAGCCTTATCAATTCAGTGATTTTGGTAATTACATACCAGAAATAAGCCTCTCAGCCTCTTCCACTTTTTTCTTCTGGAGCTGCTGTTCAGCCTTAGTCGCTTCCAGCTCCGCTGTAATTGCTGTCACCTTGTTTTCGGTGGCTGTCAGTCTGGAACTCATCACTGAAATACCACAGAGACTGAGGATGAAGTTCTTTTAAGTAAGGCTGTCTAGAGTAGCATTCCATGACATCTTCATACAAATACATTTCTGGTGTGTTATTGTCTATTGCTGCTGATATGACACCATATTAAACTCATATTCAGTTCTTGAAAGACTTTTTAATTGAGTTTCCTGATCTGGTATTGTAGGGCTTTTTGCAAGCAGTAAGCTTACAGCCTTAAATTACATCAATTATGTGTGTGTGTGTGTGT
>NW_023339650.1:9121463-9123195 GCF_004916995.1 Morone saxatilis
GTATGTATGCATGCATGTATGTATGTATATATACAACCTCCCCCCTCTGCCCCCCTGACAATGAAAACTATCATAATTTTCCTAATAATCATTGCATTTCCAGCTTAAACGTCACATTGTCGATTCACTACCTGTGTTCTCCTTCTCTAGATGAGCCACTTTGTCTCTCTGGGTTTGCAGTTCAGCCTTGGTATTCCTCAGCTCCACCTTGAGCTCCACCACCATGTCTCTCAGGGCCCTCACCTCATCCCACATATCCTTCGTCTGTAAACCTTGGTTAGCTCCTCCATTCTCTCCTTCAGCCCATGTCCCAGACACACTGAACAGGATCACCAGCAGCAGAGTACCCCTCATTGTAAAACCTTACCCGTCGGTAAATACCTCTAAGAAATGAAATGAAATTCGATTTTGGTACTGTGTAAGCAACCGTGGTTATAAAGAGTGGTCTGTTATTATTTAACAGAGTTGGCACAAGAAGGACCTAACCATATTTAGGAAAGTAGGCTGATGCAATGCCCACAGCTGTTTATGCAAGAATGATTTCCTTTCCTTTTCTTTTTTTCTAAATGACCTATACACCAACGCAGCAGAAAGTTATTTATGGGTAAAGCACCTGCAGAAGAATCCTTTTATATGTAATTGTGTTTATTACATTTTGGCACGTTTATTGGACGTAAGTAGTGCTTTTCTCATAAATGTCATCATTTATCTTGTTTATACAGATGTTCAGTGCAAACTTACTGTCAACAAGTGTGTATTATCAGCATTATAACAGAAAAGCCTTGGCAAGATTTTGAATTAGTGCCTCTGCTTAAATAATAATAAATTGTTCTCTACTAGATGACAGTGTGTGTTTTTTGGTGAACTAAAATTTTTTTTTATGACCTTTCAGTTGTGAAGACATTCTTGCCACAATTTGCTGACTTTTTTTTCATCTGAATGAATATTAAAAGTGAGAACGTGAGATGTATGAACCCCCAGTGCAATTTCTTCATTTTTATTTTATTCAAAAGAAAAACAGAGAACAGAGCAAAGTGACCAGTCAGCCTTCCACCTTGTAATCAGGCCCCAGAAAATAAATGACAACTCCAAAGCAAGCCATTAAACGGTTTTATCCGGTCAAATCGGAGCAGTTCTCTTCCTCCTTCTTCTTCTCTCATTCATTATCTTTGCTGTTTTTATCTGTGGCAGACAGCCAGCATGTGTGTGATTTGAGCCTGTCTGTTTGCCTTGTGTGACAGAAAGAGAGAGAGGGAGAGAGTGCACCACGTGTTTGTGTGTGTAGGATTTTTGTTTTTTGTGTGTCTGTGCTGCAGTGAGAGTGAAGATTCAACGCTGCTATCACTGATAAGCTCATCATTCAAAGCTATTGCAGGTGATGTTAAACAGATGAGTGGACACGAGGTTACACAGTATCTATTTTCCATTACATTCAAGAGGTTACGGGATGGAGCAGGTAACTTGATAGTGATTACATCAAACCGATATACAGTCAGAAATGTAATTACCAATGAAGAAGCACATCAAGGTCGCTTTGTACCAGCAATGAATTTTGTGTTGTCATTCAGACAACACAGGCGCACATGCTCTAATTTTCTGTCATTATTACTTTTCAATTCATGGCTTCTCAAGTACAACAAACATGCTGTAAACTGTGTAAACTGTATAATTGTATTTTACTGTCTGACGGAGCTAGTGAACAAATATTCATAATCACATTCATGTTTGTACT
>NW_023339650.1:9123295-9129161 GCF_004916995.1 Morone saxatilis
GTGTGTGTGTGTGTTGCATGTGTGCGTATCTAACCAGCGTTTTCCTGAACAAGGCCACAGCGGTCACCCCACCTCAGCAGGTGGCCATCTTGGCTACT
This sequence comes from Morone saxatilis, assembly GCF_004916995.1. Lineage (NCBI taxonomy): Eukaryota > Metazoa > Chordata > Actinopteri > Moronidae > Morone > Morone saxatilis. The sequence goes on from NW_023339650.1 coordinate 9,123,394, forward strand.
GCAATGATGACACACACATACGCTCACACACATACACATGGTAACCCTGGTGATGGAGATTAATTAGCGTAGACCCCTACTGACATGAAAGCCAGGGTCTCAAAGTGCATTCTGGGAAGAAATAAACTATGCAAAAGTGGGCCTTGTAGATGGTGAAGACACACACAAGACACTCTCACATACAAAGCAATGTACTAAAAGAAGCTTGCGGACTGTCTCACACGCGTGGGTTTTACACGTATACAGCATGCTAAGGTACATGTGTATTGACTGGAATGCATGAATGTATGTGCACTCTTCTGAGATTGATTTGCACGTGACCGTACCTTGAACTTCACTACGGTGTCCTCACTATCGATGTATTACAGTCAGTGAAGCAGTGAGCGGAGCCGAATTGAAAAAGACGGACAATGCAGCAGACGGCCACAAGAAAAGAGGAGTATAAAGACAGAAAGAAAAAAGGGAGAAGTGAAATGCAGAAACACAGGACAGAGAGACAGAAGAAAGAATCAGGGACATAGAGGGAGGCAGGGAAGGAAGGATGAATAGAGATTGGTGTCAGTAAGAGGTGATGTATAGAGGAGAGGGTGATGAGAGCGAGCTGGCTTCTCTCTCGGCTCCAGTAGTAATGTCCCTTTCCAAAACATCACTCATATTTAATGGAGCACAGCTACAAGGGAAGAGAGAGAAAAGGAGAGCACAAAACTCGCATTACACGAACAGCCACACACACACTACATTGACATATGCAGACAACGCAGCACATTACAGACTCGTACACACTCGCACAAAGTGCTCAAAGCTTGCATGCGCAGATAGAGAACACACACACATGCACTTTGGTGCTCAGTCGCAAACAGGGTTCTCTGAGAGTTAATGGAGTTGAGACACAGGGGCCTTGAGACTGGGAGCTGCACTCGGCTTAGAGAGAGGGAGAGAGAAAGTAGGAGTGGGAGAACAAAAGAGAAAGGAAGAAGAATTGGGCAGCATTGGCATACATATGAGAATATGTGTAGAAGTGAGAAAAATATGTGAAGATGATCCTCTGCTGAGAATGTCTTAACTCTGTCTGAAGCCACATTCAGCAGGCAGCTTGGGTAAAAAACTCAGGGGTGCAATGATTGTGGAGAAAATACTGACAAAGTAGAAGGTAAACAGAGAGGGATAGCCACACATCATAGACAGAAATTGCATTTCCTAGTTTCAACACCCACATACTTCTCACCCATGATGAGTCACTCAGTCATTTTTTCCTTAAATCCTAGTCAGGTTCTTGACATTCTCTTATAATCTCTTATAACAAAGTTGAGTTCAGAAATCAGTCTGGATTTTTTTGTTATTAAGCTACAAGTAAAGTCAGTAGCTAGTCAAAAGACGATGTGGGTTAGACCTGTGAGACAGTTAAAACCATGAACTAACCACAAAGGGTTTACACTTCTAGAGCACAATGTTTATAATTTATGGTCGGGCAAAAATACTTGCAGTGTGTGTTCTCAAAACATTTTTATCTCTGCCCCTCTTCTAGGTTCAAGCCTTAACGACGGCCAATGGCACGCAATACGCTTGGTCGCCAAGGAGAACTTTGCCATGTTGACGATAGATGGCGAGGAGGCGTCTGCTGTGCGCTCCACCTCACCTCTCACCATCACCACGGGAGGAACCTATCACCTGGGAGGTAAGGGTGACCCCGACAGCATCACGCCAATATTGCATTTAAATATAAAATCTTAGCAAAAGAGTTGAAGTTTGAAGCTAGAGTTTATAGAATAGCAGCTCATAATTTATTCTGCTGTTATTAGTACTGTAACTGTCATGTAGTGTTAAATTATTGTAGTTGGGTTAGGTTTTATTTATTATGTGAATGTGTTGTACTTTAAAGGTCCAGTGTGTAGCATTTAGTTGCATCTAGGTGTAGCTGCAGATTGCAACTTACTCATTTCACCCTTCCAAGAGCGAGGGAGAAACTATGGTGTCCGCAAAACATGCAAACAGCCTCATCTAGAGCCAGTGTTTGGATTGGTTTGTCCACTCTGGGCTACTGTAGAAGCATGGAGGTTCAACATGGCAGCCTCCGTGGAAGGCAACCCGTGGCATCTGTAGATAAACACATCTCATTCTTAGGTAACATCTTGCATCTATAATTTTTGGTGGCTGTGTTGTCTTAAACAAGTAATATTACTGTTTGCACAGCCTCATATTCCTTGATTAATTAAAATAAGCCTGGGAGACAGAAAACATTAAAAATACATTTTAATTAATCAGCTTTTACTTTGCAGCTTGTATAGAAACCTTTTGTAAAGAAATGTGTTTCTGTTAGTCGACAGTGAAACTTCTTATATAAACTGTGCCAACCGAAGTCTCATCCGTGTGTGTGTGTGTGTTTGCAGGCTAAATATGTCTGCAAATCATTTATCTTACTAGAAATCTATATCCCAGTGGCCAAAGTTCAGGAAGTTGCTCACTTAGCAAGAGCACAGACACAACTAGACCACCAGATATACACGGAGGGGAGTACATACTAACACACACACACACAACACACACACCAGCCACAATCTGTCTGAATTAGAAAGACGCCAGGTTAATGATGCCAGACACCGCTGTCCGTCTGTTGGAAGATGGTCCGTATCTAAGTGTTCGTGTGTGTGTGTGTGTTGGGTGTGTGGGCACCTGTATGAAATTACAGTAACTGAGAGAGATAGTCTGGGCTCTGATAGCTCCATCAGGCCTCTGTCCCTCTCTCTCCCTTTCTCTCCCTCTCTCTCTATCAGAGTACAATCTCCTCCATCAAGCAAAACCATTTCCCCAGGCCAGTCAATAAGGATCAGAGCACCTCACACAAACACACCTCCAGATTCTTTTATTCTGTTGTCCATCTTAATTTACTCCTCCTCCCGCTGTTCAGTGAATCCCCCTTGAGCTCATGATGACTGTACTTTTTACTTACGAAATCCAACTTTGTGAGGCCTTGATATGCTAATTGCATTTAACCCAAGCAAAGGAGTTTTCACATTTTAAAGTTTTTATTCTTGGGTTTTCGTGTATTCTTTTATCTGAGGTCTGAATGATTCAATATTAACACTTTTATGATCACTTATTTCTCTTTCACCCCATTGTTTTCCTCTTTGTCTGTGTTTTATGGTTTTTCTCTCCTCTCCTCCTCTCTCTCTCTCTCTCTTTCACCCTCTAGTCTCCGTTTTGATCCAATTGGTGATTTATTGATTTTTGTAAGCTGAGCTGGGAATCAATAGTGGCTGAGAGGAAAGGATCTCTGTAATGTCTTTACCCCTTGAAGAGGGCAGAGGAGACAGACGGAGAGAGTGACAGAAAGGAAGAGTGAAATGGAAAAGAAGACAGATAAAAGATGGGGAAGAAGAGAAAGTAGAGACAAGGAGCGAGATGAGGAGAAGCAAAGTTTTTGGCAGGGGAATTTAAAAGATAGCAAGTTCATAAGTTCGTGCAAGGCTTGAGAGAGGAAAGGGAGGTGAAAGTCATATCCTAGGAGAAGCTGAGAGGAAGGGTGACAATGAGGCATAAAATCCTAGAGGCAGCGCCTGCACGTAATCGGAGGGAACATACGGCACCAAACATATTCATATACAAAAAAATACACTCACTCACTGTTATGATTCAGAGAAATACAACTATGTTCTTTCAGATGCCCCTCCCCCCACTACAGAGGTAGTGTGTGGGCTGAATTGGCAGCAACTGCAGCTGGGGTTTTTACTTGTTAGTCTCACATGACATAATGAATGCTGAAGAGCAAGGAGACTGGTGGTAAACACAAGCTTACAGGCTGCGGGGAGGTGGGGGATTCAAAACTGCTGATTATTACTATGGCGTGAAGTACAAAGTGATATTTGGGCCACGGCTTCACAGGCTAGGGGAGAAGTTTTAGGAAGACATTTTTGGAACAGTTTGAACCAGTTCATTCTTAGTTCAGACTTGAGATTTCTTTTTCATGGGGAAAGGGTATGTGTACTGTTGCAGGTTGTTTTTAGCTCCCAGAATTATTTTATCTTTTTGACAAATGGGTTTGCTTTTACTTTAGATTTATACAGTGGTACACTGAGCGGTCCTCCAATTTCATGACCTGATTTTATTTTCTGTTACTCAATGCCTTGACCCCCCCTCTATTATCACAGATTTACAGTGAAGGCCTCAAGCCATCTGAACCTGTGAGTATGTGGGTATTTTTGACCACAATGCTCTGAAACTCCTAAGCACACATACACACAGAAACACACTAAACTTACAACTCAGACAGAATATTGAGGACATTTATTCAAAACACTCCACCTCACCACATTCGGGGGGCTAATTTCCATCCTAGCACAGAGGTAACAGAATAATATAGTGAGTGTACAAAAAGATAGTTTAGCCTTTGACTTGCCCTCAATTACTCTCTCTGATCGCTCAGCTTGATGAGTCAGAGAGGGCAGGCGCATTAAGCTGTCCTAAAGCTCTCTAACAGTATTCCATCAGCACTTTCTGTGTGACTGAGACTGTTCAGTTAGTGTGCTGCAATTAGCAGAAACCCCTCAGTGTCATGAATGTTCCATGTTCTTTTATAGAGAGGATGAGGCCTCAGATAATTGCAGAGAGTCATTTGTGTAGGTTCAGTCATCCAGGTAGCCATCTGCTTCAAATTTTATGGCTTTAAGGCATCAATCTGCTGTGTTTTCATTGTTAACGGTTGTTGATCAGTGACCACAGACTGAACCAGACTTCATAAGCAAAGTAATGCTGCTACTACATTGTGATCTTCTTGTAACTGTTCCATGTAGTGCTACAGGATGAGTGCCACTGTAGAAACCTTTAAGCATGTCCAATTGCCACATTAAACCAAATAAGGACTAATTAGTATAATATTTAAGCATGACCGCCATGCATATGCAGGGATAGACATGAATTATGCACACACACTTATACAAAGTCTAAGGCTCAGTGTTTTGACTCGACACTTAAAGTATAATACAGAATGCTTAAAGTGAGAGAGGATCAGTGCACCTGGGTAAAGGGTAATTTTCCTATTAAGGCATTTAAACAAATACGATCTACCTACACACACACACGCGCACACACACACACACACTCACACACAACTGTTGTTGACAAGAAGGCATTATGTGAGATTATTTGCCTGTGTTTAATCAAATAGAAAGTGAGCATTAGTGTGCATGTGAGTAATGCTGCCGCGATCTTACCTTTTAAAGTGGACGGAATATCACCAGTGGGACGTTATTACTTTTAGTGTCCTCCAGGCCAAACACTGTGTCTCCATTAAATGTGAAACATGGAAAACAGTTAGCCAGAGGCTGGTAAAGTTTATTCACTGCCTTGCTCAAGAAATAACGACAAGCCAGCTGCTGTTTGGTTTTCCTAGCAGTGGTGGTCATGTCTGAGTTGAGACATTTTAGTGACAGTACTTTTAATGCAGCATTAAGTAAAACTCATTTTTTAAAACATAACAGAACTCCTTAATGCTTTTAGATAGCATTAATATTAATACCACTGCTGTGTCATAAGAAGACAAGCATGCTGACTTGCTAATTAATGCTTTAATTCATGTAATAAATTACCCAATTTGCATAATTGTTTATGTTTAATGTATTTTGGTGACTATGATGGGACATTACGCAGCTCAAGTACCATTTCCATAGAGTTTAAAGGCTATGCAAATTATGCGGCTAATAAATTTTTCTTTCTTTACTTTTCTTCCTTATTTCTGTCAACTTGTATAGTTTGTAACATTGTTCTATATGTGC
>NW_023339650.1:9129170-9138864 GCF_004916995.1 Morone saxatilis
CCTTTTACAAGCTTTATTTAAAAAAACAAAGAGAAAAACAGATGCAGTAACATTTCACTGTGACACATTGCTCTTCTTTTTTATGTATTCTTTGAGAACAGTTTTCTTTGAGTTCAGAGGCACTAAAGTGACCAGTCACTAACGTAGCTGTAGATATAATTGCCCTGCCTTTTCTGACACTGTGGCATTAAAATTCATATGGCATTGCCTAACACCAAGGTTACAAAGTTGCAGGATATTATACTTTAGATGTCAGAGGAAGGAAAAGACTTGGCTCTGAGCCTCTGTCATCCTATCCTCAACTCTGCTCTTTCTTAATTCTACTCTCCTCTGTTTTCACTTTTCCACCCTCCCTCATTTCTTTCGTACTCTCCAATTTGTCAGTTTATCTTCTCTTCTTTTTTTGGCCCTCATCCCCTCCTCTTTACTCTCATCCCTCTTATCCTCTTTAACCAGGTCATCCCTTTCCTTTGCTTCTCCTCGTCTCCACTCATCTCCACCGTTCTATCCTTCGAGCGTCTGCTTTTAGAATCAGCCTCCCGAACCCAAAGCCTATTTTACGGGGAGTAGTTTCTCACTCCTGACGCTGCGCTTAGAGAAATTAGTAAGTGACTGACACGAGACATCCACAAATTGAATTTCTCAAGAGGGAAGACAGACGGACACTCACACAAACACACACATACACATACACATATACAAGGCCATAAAGTCATACACTCTTCTTCGCAGAAGCAGGGGACAAATTAATATACTAATAAGAGAGAAGTCAATTATAGGATGTTCCACCCTGACGCTGGTGTTTGATAACTGTGAAAAAAGAGAGAATTATGTGTTTCTTTTATTAGTCTTGCAATCTCCACTTCCTTACCATTTTCATAACTCTGCTGAGTTGTTGCAAACAGTATCACAGCATTTCTTAGCTCATTGCTTCTTTTGCAAATGTCATGTTTTTGCTCACATTTATTTTATGTGCATGAATAAATGAGTTTTATAGTATTTGACAGTCTTAAAGTTTGCTTTTCTATTCAAATCTACAACATACTGTGATGCAAAACCTTTCTGACCTTTTAAAGTTACAGTGCTGCTTATACTGATGGTTTTTTTTTTTTGTCACTCCAGTACACTTTTTCACAACACAGGTAGTATGAATTAATACACATTGTCACCTCTTTGTCTTAATGTTAAACTTGTGAAGAATTAGACACAAGATTCTGAGCCCAAATTTATCAAAGATAAATCTGTACGTGTGCATTGTGTATTTTTGTGTCTGTGAATACCGTATTGTTTATCTGCACATCTACCATGGCAGGCACATCTCGTCCTTGACATGTGTGCAGTAATGTGTGACACATGCATGCTATGTTGCTTTATAAGGGGCTATAATTCTGTGTTACAGTTAAGAAAAATACACCAGGGAAAAATAGTAGCAGTCATTTAGATAAGCTGGTTTCCTGGTGTTAATTATTTTGTAAGAATCTACATAGTTTTTGGCAACAATTTTTGTTTCTTCTGAATATGTTGTCGAGTTGCATCCTCTGAATATTTTTTTTTATTTTAACGCCTGAGCATTTTGGCTGATTTCCAGCCTACCTCATCTGAAGGCAGATACATCCACCTAAATGTGTTGGGATGTGGAAACAAGTGTTCTGTAACCTGAGAGCCAGCCGTGCCAGTCAGATGGTGTTCAGCTTGTAAAGAGCTGGTGCTAGTCTTCCTGTGTGTATTGTAAGAGAAGCTCTTTGGGAACAACAGGGGGGCTGTGATAGAGCGCCAGCAAGCCTGCAGGGGATTATTGCTGCTGTTCCAGATCCTGAGGGGTTATGAGAGATAGGGTTTTTGTTTATACTACAAATTAAAACCACACAGTATCGTTGCATTCAGGAAAAAAATAAATAAAATGTGGTCAGACGTAGCTTAGCTTGGATTTAAGCTATGGGTGTGTGTGATAGCGTGAGGATGTGCAGATGTATGACCACATCTATGTCTGGTTGCCAAGTGTTTGTCTCTGTCGGACTCCACCTCATTAATCTTGGTCTGTATCTTCCTCAGTTTGTCACTGCAGCTGCTTTACGGCATTCTGAGGGATACAATGATAGATTTTTGAAAAGCATAAAAGAAAAAATGCCTTGGGGAAAGGAAATCACATGAAGGAGGACTGCAAGACAAAATAGTAACAACATATTAACACTGGCAATTGCAGTTCATGTGTTTGGAGTGACAATAAGGGGAAACGTGGTGCTTTGACCAAATTTAAAGCATGCCTGCTATTTGAATACATTTCCTCTTATTTAGCCAAGTAATACTCATTTAATATGCAAATTATTATGCTACAGTGCACAAATGAACATTTGTAGTGTTAATCAAAGTGACACCAGAGAGCTGCCCAGTACAGCTGCTAATTTCTCCGTGGGGATACAGGAGGTTAAGTGTTTACTTAAAGGTACTTTTAAATACTGGATTGCAAATAGAGGTGAGGAATTTAGTTTCTTGGGGCAGCTGTGGTTCAGGAGTAGGTCCTCCGCTGATCATTGGGTTGGCGTTTCGATCCCCATGTCCTCCTATCCATATTCCATAGCGCTCCCGATGGTCAGGCCAGCACCCTGCGTGGTAGCTCGTTGTGAAAACTGGTGTGTTAAGTGTGTGTGAAGGGGTAACTGAGCGGCAAAGACTTTGTATAGCACTTCGGATTAAGGCACAATATAAATGTAGCCGTTTGATGTCTCATCCTAGAATTATTTATTTCTCCAGCACAGGCATTATCACAATTTCCTTTGCAGACAAACATTTTCAGTTGCATGTTTTACAAATTCTCTATACAATAAGTATATGGGCTAAAAAAAAAGTAAGGTTTAGATAGAATAACAGAACAGCCAACCCCCTGTTCACGGCCTCCATCCATCCACCTATTCATCGTTCCATGCATTGCTCCGTTCGTTCTGCCAAACTTTCAGGAAGGCTGCGTTTGCATTCATATGCCATCCACAGGACACAAACTGGTGCCAGCCAGCTGTAGTCTGCTCCGCTTCCCATCTTCTCTCTCCCTTTCCATCTCTCCCTCTCTCCTTTCTCTGTCTGTCTTCTACTCCTCTGGAAAGACAGCAGACAGGTGTGGCAGGAGAAGAGGCAGATGGCAAGGATGACAGGAGAAACTTTTGGGGGAGGAAATGAAAAAAAGAATGTGAAGAAAAGGATAAATTCAGCACAAACACACACACACGCACAGCTTTTACATTTCTGCTGCTTTATTTTCTGGCATCTCAGCCAGCTGCATGAACTACAATTATGTTGGTGCACACATGCACACAGTGCATATGCCCTCTATAATAAGCCTTTTTGATGCTTTGGCCTTGAGGCTAATAGGCATGCTGGAGAGTGTGACAGCTTATAACATCACAATGATGGAGATCATTGAGCAGCAGTGTTTTATGAGTGACGTGTGTGTTTGTGGCAAAGATTGAATTCCAGGCTCTCATCTCCTCTGACAGTGCATGTACACTGTAATAACACCTGTATATATACACACACATACTATAAACAGTACACAAATATAATGTACACAGGTGGTGAAAACAGATGTAGAATACACACACGCCTACCACATATCCATGGACATGCATTTGTGCAAAAGATTTAGCGTGCACACATATACATACACACACACACACACACACACACACACACCACATGTGCACTTTTGTCCTAGCCTTGTCCCCATTTCAGTCAAGGCCCAGTGCTACCTCTGGACGGGCCATTGACTCTTGTATCTCATAAAGGTACTGTATATAGTAAAACCTATATGTCCTCTAGTCTATTGCGGCCTTAGCACTGGTATTAAGGCTAATGGGCCTTGTGGATAAGCTCTAAAACAAAAGGACTGATGAAGGTTCATGGCTTTAAAAAGCGACAATAACCAGGCACTGGCCAGGTCCGTTGTTCCTCGTCAAGGATGATGTTGTTGTTATGTTTGATGTCTACTTCTACAGAAGGTCTTCTTTTCATGATATGTTTTAAATCTTGGACCAAAAGAAGCCATGTTTTCTTGTTTGTCATCTTCCCACACTCTTTCACTTCATGTGAACACAAACACAAGCTGGTGTGCATCTTTATGTTTCTGTTCCTCCTCAAATTCTGTTCAATATTAATCTTATTCATCACCGACTCTCTGTGATTTGTAAAAGTAAAAGAATATATAGTGAAGTTTCATTTTGTGGCATTGTTTGTTTCTTTTGCTGGTTGCAGGGTATTTTCTCCAGACACTGTTCCCACCCTCCCAGCGTTCCTTCCAGGGCTGCATGCAAGTGATCTTGGTGGACGACCAGCCAGCTGATTTGCATGCGGTGGAAAAAGGCACTATGGGAGCTTTTGAGAACGTCAGCCTGGACATGTGTGCAATCATAGACAGGTAAGAGTAATAATTCCTATATGCACGCACATTTACGCAATCATTCATGAATGAAAATACACATTCATTCATATGCAAAGCACTAAAACAATGTGTCATGGGTGTCAAAAAATCAAATGATTTTAAATTGGAGTCATATATACAGAGTCTGCTAGTGGTTATCCAGAGATGTATGACTCAGGGCTCCGGTTGTTGTGTGTGTAACTGCACAAGAATATGTTTGTGTGTGGCTGTTTTTTTGTGTGCTTGTCATACTGATAAATGGATATAATTGATGGGGTAGATTCACAGTGCAACTGGATGTGTGTGAATAGCACATTTATTTCATTTTAAACAGAAAGAACAGAGTAGGTTTCATCCTCAGAAAACACTGTGTGATCTTAATCAAACATCAAAAATGAGCCATGCATTTCTCTTTTTCATTGCCAAGTATAAGCTGGAGATTCTGCACAGCACGTCCCAATGTTGGTTCACTGGAAGCATTCATTACAACTTGTTGACATTTCAATTTATTTCCTTGTCATAGACTAGACAAACACATTGGGACGGATTTGCCATATATGGAATCATCCATGCCTTGAGCTCAATTTGAGTGTTTTTTTTAAACTGAATCTGATGTCTGTGTACAAAACATTTAAACTGTGTGGACTGGTTTAACCTCCAGGGATTAAGCCTATTCCTATGTTAAATAAAAGTGCAGTTGTTTCAGTCATGTGATACACATTTTCAAGACAAGATTTCAGTGATCATTACAAATTGCATGGAGGCACCATTAAGGTGAAAAGCTGGGAAGCTACAATTAGGAGTTGACCTTGAGTTGATTGGAACAGCATTTTCCCTGAACTGAGTGATTTGTTTTCAGGTCAGGTTTGTCAATAACACTTACCCTCATCAATATCCTTGCCCAAAGAAGTAGACATCAACTGCCACTGCTTGATTTAGATCAATTTTGTCCTTACTTCAATAGAGGTCTGACTTGCTCTAATGCTTAGACCGCAGTGCAGGCCATTTCCACACTAATACTGATAGACACATGAATTTTAATACCCAAAAGCATTTTCAGATCATTTTCTAAAGTTCTCCAAAACAATTCAAAGTTAGCCCTATAGCTCACCTAGTCCTCGCTGCAACAGCCCTGGGTTCAAATCCCACCTGTGACCCTTTGCTGCGTGTCTTTCCCCTTTCCGCTGTCCTATCCAAAAAAGGCAAAAAGCCACCCAAAGAATATCTAAATGTTTCGATTGCTGAACTCACAATAGAGGTGAATTGACTTAAATACTGATTTTAACCAGTGTTATAACTGCTACCTGAAGCTGTTAATTGGAATACCTAGGCAACCACATAACTATTGGAATCGACTATTGGAAGTTGGCCTTTTAATGTGGAAGTACTTTACCACGTGTGAAAATTTTACCTTCAGTATTTTGTTGGCCACTTGGGGGAAGCAGAAACTAAACGTAAACACATATATTATTACACATATTATCAAATTTTAAGTTGACGTGCCAGACACAGAGCAACATTAGCATTAGATTAAAGTTCATGTCTTATATCCAGAACCTGACATAAATATCTGGCTCTTAAGCTGCTAAAATTTCCACTATGTTCACCAGCTAGTCACTTTGTGTGCCTGCTGCCCTATGGTGTACAGTGGGTTTTTAGAGCTTTCTCGCTGAAGACAGCTGCCTGGTGTGGCTGAAAACGACGCTATCAGAGCAGTGAGAGTGAACCAAAAAAGTAACTCTCTGTGTGTTCAGCACTATGAGCAAACCTTTTCCACATTACTTATATTCATTTGATCCGTGGTTAGTATAAAAGTATTAATAATAGTTGCTTTAGCAATAACATGTTATCATTTTCAAATAAGAAAGCTTTGTTAACAATGTCTATACTACAGTGTCAGAGTAGGCATTTTCAAACTTATTCACTCTATTTTTTTAAAAACTAAAATATTTTCACAGGTGGAAAAGTATGGTTTCAAGTTTTAATTCTGACATGGACTTACACAGATGTTTTTTGTACTTTGGGTTAGAGTTAATTTATGACATTTCTGGCAGTTTTAGGTTATCATTTGTTTTGTCTTCACAATGCTACTGCTGGGTAATGTAGTATGAAATTATTTATTATTGTTGCATTAGCACTGCTGATAGTTGCTTGCAACAGGCTGACTGTGGTCACATTTCTAGGACAAATTCTTGTGAAGGTCCTAAGATGTTCACAAGTTTCCTATCCTTGCTGCTTGCAGTATTGCCCATCTCTATTACTACAAATATTGTGTATCAGCCTTGCAGTACTTGAGGTGGGCCCTGTCCTGCCATGGAAGATGAATGGTTGCAGTGTTACCATCTAACTAATCAGAATGTCTTTGAAGGCAATTCAATAGCCCTGTCTGACCTCCTTTTGATCAATGCCGTTCCACTGTGGGATTCTGTTTAGGCTGAGATGGTGGAAGAAGCAAAACACACACACATACACATCTCCACAGACACACTCTCTTGCTGACACACACAAGGCTGTGTCCATGCAAATTCCCATATTCCACAATGTCACTGTCATTCTGTAAGGGGAACTACAACAACACACGCAGTAGCACATAAAGCATGCACACACTCTAGAGGTGCCTCATTGTCTTCATAGATTTTCCTTTTTTCTCACACAAAACCCAGAGCATATATAGCCAATGTACTTCAGTGCTCACAGCTTGCATGTCTATTGTGATTGTCAGTGCTTTTCAATCGCAGCCCATTGTGAAAGCACAGTGCCATTTTATCTGCACTTGTTAGCCTGCTGAAGCTACAAAACATCATTACATACTTGGATCACAGGCATATTCAATTTTTTTTTCATTTGCAGTACATGCAAAAGCATGTTGAGAAAGTTCAGGTTTAATATGACTTAAATATAAAAAGGTTGGTGCTCACTTTTATATCAAGTCCCATACATTTTGTCAATGGAGCTTTTTTTGTTGTTGTTCATTGTAAAGGAGTGTCACTGTTAAAATGGCAGGCAGGTACATGTGTAGTAAAGTTTCTTTTTCTGCACCAGTCAACACAGTCAGAGTCGAGATACCCTTAGAGATGTACATGATGACTTTGCAAATGTCATTTTGCTACCTATATTTTTCTACTGCAGCTACGTCTCTCCCACATTCTACACATATATAACTGCTAACTTGCATTCACACAGTTACAGTACACAGACGGTGCATTCATAAAACACACCTGCATTTAATTAACTTCTAAAACTCACAGCCTTAGTTGCCACAGCATGCACTCCACACCCCATCCACACATATAAATAAACAAATATAAGTGCATAACATTGCTGATACACAGAGACATTTAAAACATTTTCACAATTACATACTTCGCCAGTAAATGTATCATTTATCATAGGAACAAACCAGTTGCATGTCAGCTTTAGAGGAATGACAGCAGTGATCATCTTGTCTCCCTTTGTCTCTGTGTCTCTCTGTAACTGTCCGACTCCCTACATGACTAAAGAAAAACTCAGGAGAAGAAAAGAACTAAAGGACGCCTGCAGCTTTTATGAGTCGATGTTTGTTTTTCCTCCCGGTGATTTCCTCTTAACTTCCCTTTGATTCATTCAAATAAGCAGGCTCAGATATTTTAATCACATAACTTGTGCATGATTACATGTGTGCAAGTGTGTGTGTGGGAAAACCCAGCTCTGAGACTACATTACCTAGGGATCCATCCCCACCAGGCCTGCAGGCAGATCAAACCACACAACTGTGTTGTATTCATTGGTATTCAAATTTCAACACAAAAAACAATCATGTCTTAACTGCTATGTGCTTAATTCTGTATTCACACTTAGATATTTAGTTAAAACATCTTCAATACCAGATCAATGTTTTGCATTAAACATGACAGTCAATATATTTAACATAGAGTGAACATCACAATAGGTCATGAGTGCAAATGCAAAATACATCTGCCAGAGCTGACCTTTGCGGATTCGTTTGGTTCCCAGGCCAGGTCAAAGGTATTTTAATATTTATACTGTATCAAATCAACATATGCAGACATAAATCAGAATTCATCAGAAGCATGCTAGTATAAAGAACTTAGTAGTGTGGCAGTGTCTGTGTGCTTCCGACCTTTATATACTTCAAACATATAATATGTGTCCTTTTTAAAGCATTGCATGTCTTGTGAATGTTTTAAAGTACTCTCTGTCTCATTCTCTCTTAAGGTGTATGCCCAATCACTGTGAACACGGCGGCCGTTGCAAACAAACGTGGGACAGTTTCAGCTGTACCTGTGATGGAACAGGATACACTGGAGCCACCTGCCATTATTGTAAGTATGTGAGTGTGTCTGTGTATGCAGTTGTGTGTTTTAGCCCATTTGTTTTTTGAGCCTCACTTGAACACGACTGCGTTCTGTTCTTGTGCGTTTGTTTGATTCAGCCTTCCTCTGTTCGCCTTTGAGTGATTAAACTGTTTCTCTTTCCAAAGCCACAATCCTCAGCAGAGGGACAGATAAACTTTTGAAGTGTTCAGAGGCCAGGCTTTTCTAACTGCGCTGTGTGTTTTGTTCTGGTCTGAGACGTGGCAGCCCAACCAAAAGCACCAGCACACAAAGAGAACCGAGTCAGAAAGAGAAAAAGCACAAGAGGGTTTTTTTAAAGGCTTAAAAATTTGAGAATGCCATCCCTCCTCCCATATGCCACAAATAATGTTCTCTTTTAAGAGAGGATGAGAGAGAAATGTTTTGGCAATATTGTGTATGTACAACTTAAAACAACAGATTTAATATAAATGAAGTGTAAGAAAATTAGATAGAAGAATAGAGCAAATGAAAAAGGCATTGTTTAGGGATATTCCCATCGCAGAGAGACAGAGGAGTTTGAATAACAGTAAATAAAGCATAAGCAATAAAAAGTATTATTAAAAACACAAGATGTATAGGGAGAGGTTTGTATTTCACATATCTCTCTGTCAATGTGTTTGTCGATTTTTATGGAGGAATTCACAATTAGGAGATAGCTGGAGGCACAGCAGTAAACTGGAGATTAGTGTGTCTGGTCTGGGACTGGTAGGTCAAGGGTTGAATCTGGCGACCCGACAGGAAATTATGGGTAGAGAGATTAGATGAATAATACTTCCCCCTCACTCAAGAGCCACTTCTTGAGTATCCTTTAGCAAGGCACAGTACGGTGGCCCAGAGGTGTCAGGCCAAATACAAAAGCCACAACACGAATACAAAAGCCACAACACGAATACAAAAGCCACAACACGAATACAAAAGTCACAACGGAAGT
>NW_023339650.1:9138964-9147846 GCF_004916995.1 Morone saxatilis
TGTGATAAGTAAGTGAAACGTTGTTCTCTAGCTAACTATGATGCAGGTGTACCATTAGGCTACCGTTCACTTCCGTTGTAGGTCACTTTCGTTCTATGTCACTTCCGTTGTAGTTCACTTCCGTTGTGACTTTTGTATTTGTGTTGTGTATTTTGTGTTGTGGCTTTTGTATTTGTGTTCTGGCTTTTGTATTTGTTGTTCTGGCCTTTGTATTTGGCCTGACAGCTCGGGCCGCACCGTAGCACAGAGCTTCAACTGCTGTTACAGTGAAGCGTAGGTGTTACATAGTGTTTGCTTCTTTTATCTCGATATTATATGTTTTTTTTGCTCTGATGGTAAATTGGCCAAACATTCCCTCCAGTGCAATTTCAGTAACTTTCTCTGTTGGCCTTTGAATCTCTCTGTTGCGTTCCACCACTGTGAAGCAATTCTAGGAGAAATACTGGTTATTCAACTTCCACTGTGTCTTTGACCAATGGCTTTAAACCAGAAGTGGTGTCTCAACAATTCTGTTGAGTTCTGCGCACATCCTTGTGAGATAGTTCAGCAGGGTCGTTTCCTACAAACACCGGTTTTGTTGAAGAGCATGTCCTCTCAGCACACAACGGCAACACTAAACTCCTGGATGAGTAGAGGGATATCAAAGAGAAAAAGACCAATAATAAAGTAGTCAGAGGATGTAATGAAAGCAAAAAGAAAGATCAGAAAGGACAGAAAGAAGAGACATGAAAGAACAGAACCAGTATTAAAGACTAAGAAAACTAAGAGAGAGAAAAAAGGCAGTTTTTTTATTTTTAAACTGAGTATTAAGCCTGTGAACAGTCCTCAGTCAACAAAGTTTTAAGTTGTATGCTCACATTGCTCTTTGAAGTATAATTCTTCCTCTCATCCCCTCTCTGTCTGTCTGTGTGTGGATCAACACAAACATAACATCAATATGTTGTCAGATAGATTGCTAGAGTGTGTGTGACAAGACACCAGTCCTTGACAGCCGCTGAATGGAGACTGGCAACCACATGAAATTGCCTTGTGGAAGCTGGGAAAAAAGAAAAACAACTTTAGACAGTGATGTGCTATTTTTGATCCATTCTACAATTTAATTAATCTTTTGTCCATTAGATAACAAAAATATAGTTGTGTGAATATGAAATGCAGGAAGGCAAATACATGGAGAGAAACAGACACAGACTTGGAGGAAGTGAATCGCCTTTACTATCATGACTTACCCTGTGATTCCTAAGCCTAGCCAAGATATCCAAAAATCCCTATGAGTGTCTTACTCTAATGACCTGTTCTCCAGTGTCACCCATGGGACACAAAATGAGAATGATGCAAATCTCTAAACACTCTCGAGTTTATCTCTAAACACTCTCATGTTTGCTAGAGGATCAGCGCATCTGATTATAGATAAAAACATGGCCTTAACACTGCCACCACCCTGAGGCCAAATATTCTAGCATCAACATAAATCTTAACATGACACAATGTAAAATAAGCACACTGATGTTCAAAGTAATGAGATGTGTTTCACTGTTAAGTGTTACACAAACCAAATTCCTCATAAGTGTAAAAACATATTTTTTTAGCTTACTTTAACAACATAATTTTGCTCATTTTTAATTAAAATTTGCTCAGAATGATTCAATTGGATAAAATAAACCTTTTTTGTGTAGTGTGTAAGGAGCATGATAACTTCAGTGGCTATGGACTTGCAGTTTTCAACTTCCAACTTCTCATTTTTCCCCTTATTTCTCTTTGCCCCTGCCCCCACCCCCAGCTATCTATGAGCCATCATGTGAGGCCTATAAGCATTTGGGCAGGTCCTCTGACACCTACTGGATCGATCCTGATGGCAGCGGACCGCTTGGTCCCTTCAAAGTCAACTGTAACATGACAGGTGTGTGTGTTTGTGGGAGTGCCCAAGATCTCTGTTCTGTGTGTGTGTGTGTCTGTGGTGCATCTATGTGTATGCGCATGCAGGTGTGTGTCCGTGCGTGTGTGCGTGTGTGTATGTGCACATCCCCCTGTGAACTGTGAGGGAAGGAAACTCTAGCCCTCCTCATTCTTAACCTCAGACAGCAGCACTCTTAACCTGCTATACCTGGGGTTTCCATGACAACGCAGTCACAGCTACTGACATTTAACTCTGAAGGAGCAGCCACAGACACACAAAAATACACATACACACAGGCACACCACAAACACCTACCAAACGGACCTTTTATGCAAACCTAAGAGGGCTCCAATGGTGTGAGTGACTCTTCTGTCACACACACACATGCCGACTCATGCACATGCCCAACTCCACACATACACAGATAGTCTGGAACAGCAGAGCACGCAGGCAGAGCAAAGGCGAGACTTTTAATGAAATGTCACTGCACTCCTCTGGCTAGCCCCTTAGTCACGCTGAATAGCACACTCACACACACACCTCAGAAATGTTAAGAGTTTCTCTTTCTCTAACTCATACACACACCTCAGAGACCTGAAATATATATACACACACACATTCCCTGACTGACACTGTGAATGAACAGGGAGATGTCTGAGTGACTGGTTCATGCTATAACAGCACAGAAGTGTCTATTAAACCCTGGAGTCTCATAGCTGTAACTTAGATTACACAGAAAGAACTTCACCGCTATGACAGCTAAACTGCAGTTTCCTGTGTGTGTGTGTGTGTGTGTGTGTGTGTGTGTGTGTCAGTATATCAGCATGTGAGTAGATCTGCTGTTTGTGAAATTTGTGTCAACTTACACAAATAATTCACCACATCCAACTGGTTTTATTGTTGTAGTTGTAAAATAATTCACAACATGCTAACATTTTTATCATGTTCGTGTGTCTAGAGGACAAAGTGTGGACAACAGTTATGAACAACCTGCCACCCAAAACTACAGTGACTGGCTCCAGTAGAGAGAGACGCACCGTCCTACAGGTTAACTACAGTGCCTCTATGGACCAGGTAACAAACATACACACAACAGCGTGCATTATGCGGATTAAGTCTTGTGTTGCTTTGTGTAAAATTTGCATTTTAGATATATACAGTCTCATGGAACATAATGATACAATACAATAAAAAATATTTATTTACCCCTGCTATCACACACTATTTTCCACAAAGTAATTGTGATGTTATTCTCATATGTGAATACAATGGAAAAAATATTTTAAAATAGATAGTATAGTTATATATATTATGAGATTGAGAAAAGGTTTTTGATGTAACTGACTTTGACTGTAGTCATCTTAGTTTAATGCTAAGTTTTTTTTAAATGATGATATACTACATTTGAAGCCAGGTCTAACATGATCTAACAGTTTCCTCCCAAGTCCTCAAAAAGACAATTTTCCAACCCGGTTGTTAGCAATTTTGTAGCCATTTTCTCCTGGGTATCCTGGGCCAACATTTTCTACTATGTCAGGCTGCCTTTGCGGTTGTTTGCTGATCAAAAACCCCTTTGTTTTTTCTCACTCAAAACTCACCGAAAAGACTCCCCCTGTAATAGACTCCTGCAAGCCAGTCACAGTGATCCACGAAGGACATTAGTAGCATTCATGTTACGTAAATAAAAGGTGAAGTTATTATTTGCAGCATTATTTTTACGCCTGTGGTGAGTAGGAGTTGGCAATCTGGTCAGGTTGTGTTGGGATTTTCTATATCCCTAACCTTAGCAAGGTGATCAAGTGTAGAAATTAGATGGATTTGTGATACAGTATTCTGATAGCTCGTTATTGTTAGTATGACTGACAAGCCATCTTTCTACAGTCTTAAGCAAGGAGATTGAAGTGAGTCATCTCCCTGGATCCTGTGATGGCTGTAAATACACAAAATAACTGAAATCTGTCACCATGGTAACATTTATGTTACAAAGAAATATGACGTCAAAAATGACTGTTCTGACAAACCTATCCATCCTCAGCATCATATACTCTATAGCAGCTAGCGACTGCGATGAGAAACAGTGTAATTCAACCTCACGCTACTGACTCAGTCTTTATTCTATCAACTGCACAATGACAATCTGACATGACTAGTGTTTCACATCATGTCTCCACTACTTGTGTGCTGTTTTGCTACATACACATTTTTCCGGTGAGTGGTAGTAGATTGCAGTTGTCCTTATTAGTCAAAAGCAAAACTGTGTGGGTTTCAACACTCCAATGAAGAGTGACAAATGTTTTTACCTTCAATGTGTACAAAGACCACAGTTTTCCATGAGATGTCAGGGTTTGAGTGGCATATCCTTCCTGTAATTATGTTCCTTCCTAATTTGTATGGATCACTTGTTCCATTTTCAGCTAAATTAAAACATTACAGTGCACTTTGCTTCATTTTGTTCCTCAATAATTCGTTTTTACGTTAAATGAACCTGTCTGTCTGAATAAGATAAAATGAAAATACATGTGCGTGCTTGTGTTTCCAGGTGACAGCCATCACCACCAGTGCAGAATACTGTGAGCAGCAAATCGCCTACAGCTGTCGCATGTCCAGACTGCTCAACACTCCAGGTAAAGCCTGAGGATGGCATCTTTATTCACCACTGACTCAAACATAAGTACACAGCACTGACACGAGAAGGATGTTCTTTTTGTCACATAGTCAGAATTTGATGGGAAATTCATATTAACAACACCACTCTCCCAATCTCCTGTCTGGGGATACTACAGAGAGGGGACAAATTAAACAGGGTTGGTGCAATCATGAAAACCCTGAAACATGAAAAGAGTTATTTCCAGGCATATAAAGGTTTTGGGTAAACACATAAATTACATAAGTTTTGGAAAAGTCGTGGAAATTAGTTTCACAAATATCTACAGTATATGTGGGATTTGAGAAAATCCATATACTGTTTTAATCAAATTATTTAACATAAGAGCAGATTCATGTAAAATAACATTACATTACGTATGTTCTCTGGGTGAGGTATTGTCCTTTCTACACTGACCTGAGTTGCAGCTAGCATTTTAGAGAAGACAGCTTTAATAATGTCCGGCTTTACATGGAGATGTATATGGTATGCCTCAAAAAAGAGCAGGACACAGGACAGGCAAAATGTTGACTGCCAGCTTTTTCAAGTAATTGTTACCCAACAGCCATATAGCAGCCAGATGTAACAGCGGTGAACGCAACTGCTCCTATATATGTACATTTGGTTGAACACAGACTCTCTAGCCTGTACGGGCTGTCCCACAATTGCCTTGCCTGGCAGGATTTTGTGACACTAACTGGATGCAACAGCACCCATGCGTCAGTTTTGCAAGCACCGGTAGATTGAGAACATCAGTGTGTCAGAAAGAGGACGGCTGCTTCGTCACCAAATCAGTTTCTGCCAAACTGCAAAGGAAAAAAATAAATAAACTGTGTGGGGGTTGTTTTTGGGAGGTTCAAACAGGGAACATTCTCTTTTTTTGTTAATGTTAAGTTAATGGTAAATAGTGCGCATAGTTGATATACAATTTAAGGTATAACTGTATACTTATTATGGGAAATGTTGAAATGAGGTGTCACTCACTGGTTTGATGGATGAAAATGATGTGAGTCATATGATGTCATGTTCATCCCAGTCGCATTATCTCAACCCAGCTGAACACATATAGAATATTTTGGACCTACATATCAAATAGCGCTCTCCATCATCATTATTAAAACACTGAATATGGGAAGATCTTTTGGGAAAATGGTGTTCTATTCCTCCTCTAGAGTCCCAGAGACTTGCAGAATTAAGCTGTTCCGGTAGCTTTTTGTGGCACCTTACTAAGCCAACATAGGATGTCTATGTTGGTTTTTCCTTTAATTTGTCACCCATCTTTGTGTTTGAGCTGTTGCCTTCATCCTGTCCTTAGCCAGCACTAGAACTACAGATGATAGTAGTGTAACAGACCTTTGGCAATGAGTTATGGCCTGACTGGGCTCATTCTGAGTAGATTAACTTGGATTACATTCATTTGAATTTGATTTGTTTGGACTATTTTCCCTTCATCTTTTTGGCTGTAATATACTTGAGCAAGAACTGGTAGGGTTTTGTGTCAGTTTGGTTTGGATTAGTTTGGCTTGCAAGGTTTACCTGAGATTAAATAGGTTTGATTTGCATTATGATTGGGTTTAGTTGACTTTCAACATGGTTTTAAATAGTTTTTATGCAGTAGAGAAGAGTAGAGAGAAGGGCTTGCAGCTGTGTTTTACTCTTGTTTTGCTCAGTTTGTGTCAAAGCTTGGTATTTAGTCAAATATCTTGTTTGAGGAAGACATTTGTGTGTGTGTGTGTCTGTCTGTGTGTTGGCCAGAGGAAACAGGAAAATGACAGAAAGCGGTTCTGACAATGACAGCATGCTTGTTATTCATTCTCACAGTGAAAAAAAGCATAGCACTGTGAATAATTTTATGCACAGGCACACACACACACATAGACGCATGCACACAAAAACCCACCTTAGGTAAAGCTTCATAAAGACAAGACACTCCTAGCATTTAGAGTGAGTGAGAGGAGATAGAAAAAGGGTGAGGAAGGGAGAGAGGATTGGGGGTTTGTTAAATGTATGCCTGTGCGTGTGTGTGTGTGTAGGAGTGTGTGTGTGTGTATATGTGTGTCCCTGGTCCTTGATTGATTGAGCAGGAATAAAGCAATAGGTGGTTAGTATTAGTTGGGTATTAGTGCAGCAGACCAAAACTTTGCTATTAACCTCCACTGCACTAAGAGATTGCACCTACACCTACAAACATTGTGTGTAACTACACACACAAATACACACACAATTAATATGCTGGAGTTTTTTTACACTTAAACTTGAAATGCTGTTGCGTGAACACACACATGCTAACACCTCTCCCTCAACCACACACACTTACACACAGTCAGTCAGTCCTTCATTAACTAGTTTACTCCTAATTCACTACCTTGCAAGTTAGGGAAATCCAATTACCAGTCTAGAATGACTGAGAAAGTAGAACCAGGAAAAATCATTTACCCCAAAATATGCTTCATAAATTAGCTGTCAGCTTTCATCAAATTACACTGTCAACAGCATTTTCACTGTGAACCAGACACACACACATACGCACGACTAAATACACAGACGCACACTTGCTGCTCCTCCACTTTTTTTCCCATCCAGATCCCATCTATTACACTAGGACTGGCATTTTAGTGCTAAACGAACCGTTAAATGGGAATTATATTCTGCCACCAGTGACACCCCTAATTTGGAACTTGGGCAGTAATTGTCCTAATTGTCCAACCCCTTCCTCACCTCTTTCACGTATTCAGTCCTTATATCATTTTTTTATCGCCTTTTTTTCATTGAAACACATCCTGCACCTGCAAACACACAAACACACACACAAACACACACACACATATATAGCCTGTCTCTGTCCAACATTCATTCATTCACAAGATGGGTATATAAAATAATGGGAGAGCTTAATGCTGATGCACGCAGCAGCACATACAAAGACACAGCTCAAAGCAAAGAGATGCACAAACTCAGCCAATATTTCCTTTCTCTCCTTCCTCCCCGTCTCCCTCGTCCATCTCGTCTCTACCTCTCTCTACTGCTCCCTATCACCTTCTGCATCCACATTTATCAATTTCTGTCCATCTATTCTCTCCTCTCCTCCACACTTACCTCCCCTACTCTCCCCTTGTCTCTCTCTCAACCCATTTACCATTTCAAGTCTCCATTTTTGCTTCTTCTTTCTCCCATTCTTTACCTCCAATTTTACCTCACATTATTTTCTTCCTTCCTTTTTAAAGCTCCTTTTTCCCCACCCCATCTCTCTGCCCCGTCTTTTCACTCACTCTGTTAAACACTATTTCCATTAGTGTTGGAATCACAGCTTTTAGAGGAGAATTAGCACCCTTCACTAATGATTTAGCATCATTCCTTTCAGCGTAAACAACCTGTAAACAACCAATGGCACAAAGCTTGCACAATCAAGCCCTAGTGCCAGATGCAGACACAGATAAAAACACACATCTATCATTCCCTGCCACACATACTGACAGCCACAGGAGTTGGCGTGTAGGCTAAAGCATGTAAGTGTCAGTGAGGACAGTTGCCTTGAAAGGTTAAGAACGTCCAATGTAATAGGATAAAGCAGTTTTCTTTATTCTTTCAGTAGCAAATGTATATTATGTTTGTCAAGTACATGAAGTCATAGTCCCATGTATCCTAGTAACCGCTTTAAATGACCCACTAAAGTCATAACTTCAAGTCAGTATACACAAACAGCTTGCGTAAAGGTCAGTCAACAACTAGTTCTCAAACTATGGTACATGTCCCACTGGCAGTAAGCAAGCTCCCTCTAGTGGTACACAGTGGAATCTCATATATATATATTTTTTTTTTTAATGCAATAAATTGATTTAAAAACATATAATACAAAAAATGTATGAGATCACTGAAATGTAATTTGAAATAAGTTTTGCCTTTCCTGTAAGATTTTTGTTACAATATCAGCCTGCTACATATTCACGTTCATCCACGTAGCACACATAAACATTCACGATTAGTTACACCTTGCGGTGTATGAGAATTGTGTATAACAGCTTAAGTGCCAGTTCTGGCGCTACCCGTTGACCGTATATATAATGGACAGTTCCGGGTCTGAAAAGTGAAGCCAACGCGAAAGTGTCTTAAAACCTGAATTCTATGTAAAGCCCAGCAGGGGGAGCTCAATTGGCTTCAATAACACATGATACCATTCACTCTAATGGAGAATGAGCCAACTTCTCACTTGATTTATGAGCTCAGTAAACAGTTTCCTAACGAGTTTATGATCTCAATCGCTTGTTTCACGTCTTCTTCCATACATTATGATGTTCATTTAGTAAATTATGGTCCAATTTAGAGTAAAATAGATGATAAAGCCAC
>NW_023339650.1:9147946-9151982 GCF_004916995.1 Morone saxatilis
CACGTCTTCTTCCATACATTATGATGTTCATTTAGTAAATTATGGTCCAATTTAGAGTAAAATAGATGATAAAGCCACATATGTTTTTGGGCGTGGCTACGTTATGATTGACACTCAGTGAATCCGCCCAGTGCAGATCACACTGTTAAACTAGGCAGCGCTGATCAAATACAAAGCAAGATTATGTTACTGCGTTGCCTATTTCTCACTTAAAATGGTTTCAGAAACATATTTAAGTGTACTGTTTAGCTGTAATAGGAGATTGTGTGTAACCAGGCGAGTCGCCATTGTTTCCAGCTACGGATCAATCGAAACTGCGCAGCCAATGAGAGCTGCTCAACTCGCAGTACATCACCTTTACTTGGTATGTCTAACTGTGATGGCGACGGCCAAAACGGCTTCAAAACAATACACTGCAAACCAATGGGTGACGATATGATAGGTTCATACTTGGTGCTACCCCTTTGTATTGTGTAGTTGATAACAGTCAACAATGAATAATCTCATTATTAGGAATTTTCCTCCTGCGTGAACTGTCCTAGCTGATTAGGGTCAGCCTTTGCTACTGTATTTTACTTTTACGGTATTTTAACATCAGTCATAATGGTGGGACTTGAAGAGGCTAATATTTTCTGAGGTGGTGGGGTAAAATGTTTTAGAAACACTAGATTAGAAAAACCCTGTTGCCAGACAAGAATGTTGATTCTGCAAAACAACGTAACTATGGTATGGTGAAGCTTGGAGAAAGGTCATAGTTATGAACAAAAACATGTTGAGTTGTTTTTTTAGGCACAGACACTGCCCGATGTATTAACAGATGCTACTGACTTTGACTCACAGAGTTTTTGTTAATTTGAGAAAACACATCTTGTTTCTCGATGTTATTTCTCAGACTTGCCTCAAGCATTTGAGAGAATCATTTATAGCTTCCAGGCTAATGAAGAGAGAAATGTTTAATGCATTAATCCAGTGAACTGTTCTATGGGAAGATGTAAGTGTCTAATATGTGCACAATTTAGAGGCAGTGCAGATACACACATTTTCTGCCTATATGATATACTTTAGCCAAATCTCTGGTGCAATTGAAAAGTGCAATTAAAAAGTGCAATTACGTTGAAAATAACATAATAATGACACAAATTCCTCATTCAGTAAGTCAATGATTAAGTTATACATAAAAGTTAAACTTACTGACCTTATTTAGCATTACTGACTCAAACTATATTTAGTAGTAAAAAGTAAAAGTAACAATAGCAGCATACTTCAGTAACAGCAAATATGTTATATAATGTTTGAGATGATAACCTGACCAACCTAAATGAGGTTACTGATGTGCTGCATAGCCTTTTTCTCTCGGCAAGGAAAGCTTTCACTTGCTGTCAGCAAAGCAATATCCAGTTAATATGGGGTGATGTCATTAAGTCACAATTGTCAATGCTATATTTGTCATGTTGTAAAAGTTTATTAGCTGTTACAATGTTACAGGCCACTAAAAAGGCGGTAAAAGTAGTTGATACAGGAGCTATATACAGTAGATGGAAAAGGGGAAAAAAGTGTACAGTTAATTTTTTTTATTCAGTCTTAAAGTGCATTCCCACCAAAAGTAAAGCGAATATTCACCATGCGTTACTCACAATCGTTTACTCTCGTGATCATTAGTATTTACTTGTGTTGGCACGGGTAAGTGAGTACAGGAGTAGAGCGAATGTTCACCCTTTAATCTAGCTTAAAACTCTGGTATGAGCCTAAAATAAACAGATTTTGCGGTGATGTCATTAAACAGATCATAGTGATGCCAAAATAACTACATCATGAATACAATTTGTAAAAGTCTGAATTCATACTTTGTCAGGTCTGTGTGCAAGACTTAAAAACGTTTAAAAGGCTTGTTTCCTGAACAGCGTTTGCATCGATTAAGACTATGCTAACTTAATTTGCAGTAAAGTAAAACCGATAGCTGGATCAAAGAAACAGACATATATTTTTAACACTGACCAGGTAGGCCACTTTCCTCTCTGTTTTTCTTACAAGCCTTGACTGTGCTCATTGTGTGGTGCCGGTATAGTCCTAATATGGCGCGCAGCACAGGAAAGCGAACTGCTACATAGATAAAGAGACATTTGGGTAATTTTATATTCTTTAAACTACATTTTAGTCTTGGCTTTTCTCGCCAACTAATTAAATATAGATGTAGTCACTGTTAGTGTTTAGTGACGCCAGTGCAGTCTTATCATTGTCTTATTTTACTCATGGAAACAAAGGTTGTTGATATTTAGTTTTTGTTGACAAAATTTACACTAGTGAGGAGAATAAAATTGAGAAAGCTGAAGAAAGGGTAAATGGAGGGAGCAATTGAAAACCCTGCATCAAGCTATCAGTAGGACTGTGCTGTGGCCAACAAGACGACTGATCTTGATATCAGGGTCTGACGAGCACATTATATGTACAGTAGGACAATTGCTGAAAAAGAATGGACAAGTTTATTAACTAGCTGACCATATAGGTGACAACAACACTAAACGCACCATATATAAACATAATAAATATAAAGGTGTTTTACTTGTTAAGTTTTTTTATGTATTGTATATTGTCAGATAAATTTAACATAACACCTGACCCATGTTTCAACAGAATGTTTTGTAAATGGTTTGATATCACAGTTTATGACGTCAGATTTAAAAGAGTTCTCAACCATTAACAGAAACTCAGGTTATAAATTGATCTTTGGTGTAAAAAGGTATAAGAGCCAAAGTAGGAGAGAGAGTGACAGACACAGGAGTAGCGAAAAGAAACATGGGTGGCCATATATGAGAGATGAATGTGGTTCAGGATAATGAGGCTGTGTGTATGCGTGGCGTTGTTACAGTCCATTCCTTGGGCACTTCTGGACTCAATTATTGCCTCACAAGTCACAGCAAGCCAACCACTGTAATTTTCTACACACACACACACATGCTGCCACACAGTCACAGGTTTTGCACTACACCCTAGTGACTTTATTCTGCAGCACTGGTTAACCACTTGTTTATTTTTTTTGTCTCGTTTGTGGTTTTTGATGTTCATCATTAACCTTTACAAAAGCAGCAGCGGCAGACAATTGCTTTTTTCTTTCTCCGTTTCTTCTTTCTTGTTTTTGCTCTTAAGCTCTTGTGTCTATCTGCAGAAATAACAGGTACCAATAATGGTGCATTGATGTGAACATCACTAGCTGACATCCACCTGAACTACAAAAGTCTGTCCCTAATTATTTTTTATTGGAAAAATGTTATCCTTAACTAATCTACAAAGTGCTGGGGACTGTCTTTTGTGAGATATTTTTTGTCATATTATCGCCAATAACCACAGACCTTGTCGTTGGCTTTTAACTGTTTGAGATTATGTCATTATTAATTTTGATATCCCTTTATATTTTTGTGTTATCCCTTTTTATTAGCCTATTGTGCCTACGCACTACCCGATTGTGCCATGTCTTTCATTACCCGAGTAATGTTCTGGTTACAGTGTCATTAATTTGTGAAAGCACTCAAGGCAAGAAGCAAGTCAGGGGCTGAGAGAGAACAAGAGCTAATATATTGAAAGACAAGAGAAAGGAGAACTATCACCAGTGTCCTCAGGCGTCTCTTTCGCTCTCCCCATCACCCCAGTGTCCGCCTTTTTTTTCCCCCTTCCTCTTCTTACCCCCTGTAGACAAGATGCTAATTAACGTTAAATTATCCTCTCTATCTTTCCCTGCTTTAAATGCACTGATGAGAATCCGCCTCCCTTCAAGGTTGCAGGCAGCTTTTTGGCCCCCATCCCATAATGGGTAGGGGCAGGGAAGCTGAGGGTGTTCACTCAGTTGATAAGAGGCATTCGAGGCTAATGTGTAAAGTTAGGCTTTATATAGCACAGCAAATTAATGGATGGAATTAGCCTGAATCCTTTCTACAGCTTTTCAGATAGGTTAGAACAGGAGACACTTGAAGACATCTCTTGTGGTGGTGGTAGAAGGTTTGCTAATGGGAATCAGCGGACGTGTGTGCGTGTGTGCGTGTGT
>NW_023339650.1:9152082-9163064 GCF_004916995.1 Morone saxatilis
TCTCTCTCTCTCTCTGTGTGTATAATTCACTTTCTACAGATTTATGTATTTTTTTCATTTTCCATTATAGCTTTTCACAGCTCTTCTGTCTCTGCTACCTATCTGTTCGAACCCTGTCTTAGGCATCATGATTAGCTGTCTTTGATCCAGTGACTTTGTGGCATTCATCTTCATGTTAATTAGCTCTTTTATTGCACATGCTCAGCAAGCCCTTGGGCACTGAACCACCTGTAGACCCTGCAATTATTCTGTAAAAGTACCCTGTTGGTTAGCCTGTGTCCTTCTCACCCTGTCTTCTGCCAAGCAGAACCTCTGATAATGGATTACTCCCACACTGTTATATAGTCTTTCTTTTATTTTTGGATAGTCTTTCGGAAAAGGGAGGGGTCCATATAAGACTTTGAAATAAAGTGGTGAGAGACGTATTTCGGATAGAGGGAAATTAGTGTGCGCACATACACAGAGTAAGACAGAGGTGTATGTATTGGAGGCTTACAAGGAAATGATGTGTAGAAGCAGTATGCAACAGATGGCATCCTATTGTAATGAGATGCCTCCACAATTGTCTCAGGGATCTTGACTGAGTAGTGTGATAAGGGAAAAATAGGGAGACACATAGGACACTTGTTTCGTGTGTATGCGTCTGTTTGTGAATGTATTTGTGTACACAGTATGTGCCAGGCTGAAGGGTGCGATGTCTTCAGTGCCAGACGTGTGCAGGTCCGTTGTCTGAAACCCTTATCTTATCCACCACCTCTTTGTCTCCTTCTCTTTTCCTTGCTTCTGTCCTCTCTGTTTGTTCACAGACAACATGGTGGACCAGACCAAGGTGGAAGCCAGTGCTGCCAAGGCAAATGAACTGGAGAAGAAGGTGAAATACACAAATTCATTCACACTGAAAATCATAAATACAAACACACAAAAAAACACCATCAACAACAACATGCTATATACGTATTATAGCTTACATAACATATTTACGCATCCACCCAAGAGCACACAAGCTATTACAATCATATTGACGCCAAAGAAAATCATGCATCGTAAGTCTAACATTTCCCCCTCACACACCTAAACACATTGCGATAGTAATGAAATTCTATGCGAGTGTTGTCTGGCTGACATGGGTTGACAAATGAGAAAAAGGCAGGAACAGAGGGTGACTAAGAGAATGAGCATACACATGTCTGACAGCAACCCGACAAAAATACTTTTAGAGGCTAGCAAAAACACACTCACATTCACACACAAGGGGGTAAATGCCTTGATTGCGGTGTGCTACTACCCTGATGTTCCTGTCCCAGTGACAGGATAATTGCAAAGAGGGAGCTGAAACTAGCCTTCATTCAGGCACGCATAAAGACACACACTCTCACATTGGATCATATCAATTGAACGCATGCCTATCCACATAAGCACACATTACATGAACGCACTTGGATTAATTTTCGTTGACCACACACACACACACCATAGTGCTGGCTGTGTATGATGGGGTAATTGCAGGCAGTCTCTGGCAGGAATTAGGAATGAGGCTGTCAGGACGCTGACAGCGAGAGTAACGGATCTGCTGTCGGCAAATTAAACAGCCATGTGTGTCTGTGGGTTCATGGATTCATCTGTTTAAATACTCTTATCCTGTTTGTCAAGTGTACTAGAAGAAAAATCCTTGAAAGTGTACGAAAGTGAAAAAATTTTAATTGGGGGTAAAATGTTTCTCTATCTCTCTTTTTCTTTTTAGTGGACGTGAAGGCTTTAAATGGAAGTGAGAAGTGAATTCATACAAGTGCACCGAAGCATCCTAACTTAATAATTGACAGTAATTTGCAGTGTAAATTATACAATGAAACTGAAAGCACTAGACTGCAGGAAATGGCTTTTGCAGATCTTTGTGATCCGAAGCTGCTGCAGCTTCAAGAGGGGGAGGCTAAAAGCTTGTGCATGCAAACACTCTTTGCTCCCATATTTCATTGGAGAACCCTAGTGTATTGGTAGCTTCTGGGTTGATATTTATTTCATTTTTTCAGTCATCCTTTTAAATGAAATTGTTAAAAAAACAAAAAAACATATTTGCTTTTGATGACTTCTTGCTCAACCCTAATCCTGTACTGGTACACCTTCCGTATTGCAGCAATACCACCATATCCATTCTTTATACATTTTACACATAGTCTTCCATTATGGCTGATATGTCCGTCCCTACTATCTTCAGAAAAAGAGATTTGTTTGCCAGGTGGATGTGGCTATCACTCTTGGTACTTTTACTGCAGTCAAAGCTGCACACGATTAGTTGAATATTCATTACACAAACATATCAGGAACAGCATTTTAATATTAGTGGTGCAGTATCTGTGTAGTCCTGGCACTAATTGGACTTTTTGTTAAAGGGAATCTGTGAAAACATTGCTCAAGATGATGCCTCTTTAAACTTTTTAAAACACTTTTTAGGATACTGTAACTGAGTCTGTCCTTTCTTATGACCCTTTACATGTATATTAGCTGGATGCAGAATTGACGGCGCGCCACGAGTTGCAGGTGGAGCTGAAGAAACTGGAGGGGGACTATGAGCACAAGCTGCAGGACTTGAGCCAAGAGAAGGAACAGCTGGCCTCTTCTAAGCTGGAGCGAGAAAAGGAGAACCAAGGACTACAACAACAGCTAAGCACTCTGCAACAGCAGGTACACACAAACACGTACACACACACCTGTGTATGTGGGGCTCAAAGCCAAATAATTCCAAATTTAAATAGAAGCTTTTTGCATTTTAAGTGTTTTTCGTTTACTGTGGAGCCAATAAGCTAAATATGACAGTCCTCTAAATAAGTTTTTTTACTATGTGAATTAATCTTAAAGTAAATAAATTCCTGCATTCATTGAATTAAAAGTGAGTTGAGTCTTAAGCAAAGTCTAAGCACCAAAAAGTTGTCCAACAACTATGCACACCCACACAAACACAGAAGCCCCTTGGCCTTAAATGATTTAGCCAACTGCTAGCATGGCATGGAAAGAGGAAAAAAACTAAAAGGATATTGTGGGAAGAAGCCAAATCCTTTAGAGATTAAGAAACCCAATAAAAACATGGGAAGTAGGGAAATGTGAGTATAAAGAGTGACTAAAGGGAGAAGAAAGAAGAAGAAAAGGAAAGGATGGAGACGGGACAAACAGAATTTTTAAGGCCAAGATACACATGTAAGTGTGTGTGTGTGTGTGTGTGCGTGTGCTGGTGGGAAGGCGGGGGAGTTTTTTTGTGACAAAGTGGTGTTTAGTGAGAGAGAATGTACAAGAAATAGAGCAACAAAGTGTGATCCATCACAGAGAAGCCCATATCATTTACATCCCATAATGTGTGCTCTCATGTTGCTGTTGCTTCTGTAATGCGTCATTGCCCAGGATAATGCTGTCATATGTTGTGTTGACAGAGTCATGTGTCTTATCCCGCACCATGTCCGTCTACCTGAGTGCAGCACTTACAGCTCATAGCCACCCAGGTACCAGTGTCGAAGGAAAAGAGTATAACACTTCACAGTACATTAAGTTGGAGTAATAAGGTGTTTGCAAGGGCAGCATCTCTCTCTCTATTCTCTGTTATTTCCTCGGTTATTCGTTTTCTCCCTTTCTATGTCTTTTTCTCTCTTTCACATTGTGCTTGTCTTTTTCTCTCCCACAGTCTCTTAGTCACTCACACTCATGAGAGTCCCAAGGGTGGTAGAGTTACGGCCATAGTGTGTAACTCTGTATCTGTCAGATGTCTGTCTGTATGGGTGGAGGGTGTGTGTAGTGGTGGGGTGTAACTTTTCTAAAGGCAACACCAGCTGCTAGTGAAGCTTTTGCTGTGTGTGTGTGTGTGTCTGTGTAATTTTCAAAGCCTCTCCCTCAGTACTTGTGTGTGTGCTTATTGGCATAGCCATAGAGTGAGCTGTCCATGCCTGCTGGCCACCGTTCCACCAGCATGTCAAATTCTCAGTGCTCCCAGTCTGCCCAGTGAAAAAAAACGGAGCCATCATGGAACTTACCTGAGTAGAAATTGTTAGAACATTTGTTTGACACACCTTTAATTAATTAGCAAAACTCTTATTAGAGTGCAAGCAGAGTCATTTCAAAGATCTGCTACATCACACAGGATGTATCAAGCGAAAATACATACACACATCCTTCTAGTACAGACTGAAATGAAATAATTTCTAACAATTATATACTAAACAAATTTTGAACAAAGTATGTTCACACCTGGGACTTCAATAGACTATGTTCCCAGTTATACAAGAATCTTACTATGTCGTGCTTTCCTTAAAAGTAATCTACACATTGTCGTACTTTTCACTCAAGAAGAATCTGTCTGATGTACCGGCAGCTGCTGGAAGCTGAAATTAGTGCTCTGTTTCGAGGCACAACCGAACATCAAACAGTATGGGCTACTGTCTGTTCACACTCAAAGGTAAAAGTAGTCTTTTGAAGTTTGCTGTATATTTATTTGTATGTAATGCAGAAGAAGAATAAGCACAAATGTTTAGGCTAATGCTTTCTTGAGTGAATAGGCTCTGTCACAATCCAGCCTCTTTTTGGTATATGCTGTCAGGTTCGACTACAAATCAAATACTGGGAAAGACAACGAAGCACTTTTAAGGAAAAGGCCAATATAGATTTAAAGACACAGAAAATCAGCATCACATGTCAAAAAATAACAGTAATTTAGTTGTGTTTTGCAAATACTGACATAGCAGGTTGTTAAAAACAGTTGCAGAGAGCAGAGCTTTCTTGGATTTGAAAATAAGTTATAATTAGTTAATTGGTTCAGTAAATGCTACTCCACTTACCCCTCTGCTCTTTATCGAAATAATTATACAGAATAATTATACTGTGTGTGGTTTAATCTTACAGTTGCTAACATTGTGCATGGTTAATTGCACATGTTGACATGCCAGGATTGTCATCCACTCGTTAATAGCATTGTTTGGCTATTTTGTGAATGCACGTGTCCTATGAATTGTTCTAAATGAGAGAACATGATAAATGAGAACTGTGTGTTTGTATAAGAAAACTTTTTAATTTTCTGTATTTTTTTATAATGTAAGTCCTAATTAACTTTTACTTTTAAATCCATAATACATGAAACGACGAGGAACATAATAGTGTAGCCAACTTTAATTTAATATCATCTTACCCTTCAGAGAGAGTTTTTGTGTCATTGGTGTTGCAGTTATAATAGTTGGAGCAATACAAGGCTTAATAAAACAGTAGCTCTTAAATTACAGAAGTGATTGACATAAGGATGATTTCTAAATTTATCAATTCGTCCTCAGTGTTGCAAGTATAGTATTCATATAGGAGTTTGGGATGAAGTTTGCTTGTCTTAATAAAAAGATACTTACATTTCAATATGCTGCACCTATTATTACAGGCTTTTGTTTCAAAGCCGGTTCAGACTGCTCATGTAGACCATTTTCCTGCCTTTGCTCTTTTCAGCCAAAATTAGACATCAGTCAATATA
This sequence comes from Morone saxatilis, assembly GCF_004916995.1. NCBI lineage: Eukaryota > Metazoa > Chordata > Actinopteri > Moronidae > Morone > Morone saxatilis. Next base: position 9,157,571 of record NW_023339650.1, read on the forward strand.
AAGAGCCTACAAGGGAGACCATTATCCATAGACAAAAGGCAGTACTCAGCACATGGTATTGTTAACAATTTGCTAATGGTTTTGTTACAGCCATTGTGTGCATTACAGTTCACCATGAGACATTAAACTTCTTCTGGGACTGAAGCGAAGGCAGGTCAGGTGAGTTATAGGAGGGATGATGATGTTTTTCACTTCATAGTTTAGATTAGAGAGCATAGGCTGCACAAAGTTGCAACTATACAAAGAGATGAAATTCTGAGAAAACAGGGATCTTTCTAGAAACATCAACAAAGCAGATGATGCACACTCCTGTCCATTATGTCTCTCAACTCACAGAAACCCACATGTTATTCACACACACCAAAAATAGAGGTATCTTTGAAAAACACATGGATGCAAGCACAAAAAGTATAATATATAAGTATAATCAGACAATGCAATATCTACTAAATGCAGTTACACAAACATCCACATAAAGCATGCCATATCTTTATCTTTTATTATTTCTCTATTTATATTTTTTCTGTTTTCTTTCTGCAGTGTCTCTATTTTCTTTTCTCCCTGTTATCTATTTTCTTCTCCATTTTCCATATATTTCTTCTTCTTTTTTATCTCATCTACTCTCTGAAATGCTCAGTGCTGAAGGGTGGGCCCTAGGCATAACATATACAAAGGCGACACACACACAAACACAACCCATAGACACATTAATGCACTGTTAGCTTCCATCAAATCTAACTAACATGTATTAGTGTTCTGGCTTCATGTCTTTAAAGAAGAGTTGCCAGTCCAGCATAAAATACATTGATGTGTGTATGAGGCACTGTGGATGAGTGTGTTTCACAAGGCGCTGGCTGATGGACCAAATATATGTGCATTTTAATATATTCATTCCATTCAATGCCGATACATCTAGGCAATGTGTGTGTGTGTGTCTGCAAGTGTGTTCACACTTGTGTTGGTTATTATCGTTGTGAGATGTCCATGCTTCTGATATTACTGGGTGGAGATTGTTGTCAGTCAGCAACATTAAACTGAATGCTCCTTAGAGAAAACGCTCTGCATAGTTAGCATTCAAGTGGGTGAGATTTTTCATGTAAGCGTGCAGAGTGATGATGAAATGAACCTGATAGCTTATTGATCTCCATTGGGAAATTCTAACTTTCATGGCTCTAGGGATGCTGTGTGTTGCTCAAAGGGTACACATCAGGTTGTTGCAGTTATTTTTTGAGTGAATAAAATATACACAAGGTCATATGTGTCTCCGTGGATCTTTTTTTATCATACATTGTGTTGAGTTACTGCACCCAAAGACCTGACCTTTAAGATAAGACAAAGCTGTTAGCGATGAAATCTCATTAACTCAGTGTGATAATGATGTGGCCAGGTTTGTCCTTTTTCCAGCGAGTAAGTCCATATTCATGTATTATTGCAGGGAAATTAAATCTCCCATCGCCCACTATTTAAAAAAAAAGCAATACTTTATAAGTTAAGTAGAAACTGACATTTTTGGGATAAATACTTTTAAGGTGTTTTTGGGAATTTATTTATATAAAATATCCACTGGAATTTCAGATAATGTCAGACATTTTGAAGAACACAAAAATCTTAATTTTAGTCTCTGGAAAATCGTATGTAGTTGTCACCATACACTGACTGCTGGTTGCCCCTCAAGTGGATCCCTAGGCAGTTAATCCGAGGATCTAATTTGTGTATATCTTTTCAATTGAAAGTTTGAAATGCATTTTGGTAAAGAAGTCTTGTTGTTGTTTCTTGGAGTTTCCTGAATCTCACCCCAGATTAGTCACAAGTCCCCAAATTATAAGAATAAGACTTATTATTGTTAGTTTCGTCCAGTGTTTTTATTTTTTCTTAACATGCATGTTAACATGTTACTCTGTGTTGTACATTAACTACTATGGGCGCAATAGAATCTGTAGTAAAGCAAGTGGCAAATCAAGTGAAAGATTAATGAAGGAGAGTACATTCCCAAAGCGAATAACAAAACATAGGATTTAAGTAAATTAATAATCATGTAAAGAAAAAACATCAAAGAGAATTATTTATTGACACATATATATACAAGGCTTTTACACTGTCCAGCTGGAGCTGAATTTCATATTTGCTTTAGTGCTGCTAAATGTGCATTAATGCTAACACGTAAAGAAAAGATACTGAAATGATCAACCCACCATGGAGTTTTCTTTACTTACTGTATCGGGTGATATGATCAACCAGTCTGACAATAACCTTGTGCATTTCCTTATCATCGTCTCACTGATGCACGTCAAAACACACAGCTCAAACCTCCAGAACCCAAATACATGTCAGACAGATGAGATGGATACTATCAAGCCCTTTAGAACCATCAGCAACACTTTCAACATTGCAACCAGTGCTCCAAATTTCCTTCCAACTGTGTTATGTTTTAAAACTGTGGTGAAGAACTGAAATAAAGTTAGAATCAAGAAAAAAACTATTACCATTAACATACCCAGCATACTACACCTTACATGCAGAAGACAAGCAAAGTGAAAATAGTTCTACAGCTGTTGCAACAGTCAGCTTGTGTGTTTTCAGTTGTGTACTGAAAGCTTGTGTGTTTGCATGTTTTTGTTGTTTTTGTTTTTGAATTTACCAGCTGAGAACAATGCAAGCACCTGGATTTTAGTTTGCACCAATCATAATTGGGCTTAATCCATTGTGTACTTCTTTCAGAGACCGAGACACGTTCACACTTTTTATTTATTTAGTTGTCTGTGTTGTTTGGGATTTGATTTGTTGCTGCTGTACATAAGATAGTGGAGGAAAGTTGATCCAGAAACAGTTTTTTTTTCTTGCTTTTGCAAAGTTCAAAAGATTGAGTGCATAACATTGAGTACAACTGAAACCTGAGGCCTACTCCAAAGAAAAAAATCCCAAATAACTTATCAATTCAAACTTTCATGGTGCAAAGAGAAGTGAAGAGAAGGACATAAGGAGGATGAAGGACAATGTTGCATCTTGCGGTAGCATAGCGATGAGGGGGGGCGTGTAAGACAGAGATTGATGTAGAGTGACAGAGGGGGAAAAAACAAGTAAAAAAGGGAGAAGAGAGAGAGGAAGGAGGGTAGAAGGAGAAGCAGATTAGTTTGTTTTCTGCCGCTTGCTCTGACATTGAAAGATATGTCGGTACTAATGTCCCAGAAAGCCTTGAATAACACGGCAAACCAATACATATATCCCCCTTAATGGGATTTTCTAAGCTGTACTTGCTCCCTCTCACGTGCGTGCACACACACCAGCACACCCAAACACGTACATACAAATAAACAACACACCATATGGCCGCCGCCTGGTGGAAAGATAAAAGGCAAATGGAAAAATAGAAACAGCTCGCTTGAGGAGTAATTATAATATTGTCTTCTCATTTGCGACGAGCTGAGGGGTTGATCTCAATTATGAAGCTTTCTAAGGCAATTTTCGCCTCTCCATTTGTCCTCCCCAAGGTTGCCGGGGACAACGGTAGCACGGTGAGCTGTGGCGTATGACCACAAACTGATCATCAAACATAACGGGTAGCAGGTAGCAGCTCACTACCTGTCCCCCCATCCCCTCACACACACACTTATATATATTATGAACCATGAAGCCTTCCCAGTGTCATTAGTGTTTATGCATGCAGCGGAGTGTCTGCATCAGCAAGTGCATGGTTTATTGCCGTCTGTGAGTGTATGAATGCAGCGATCACTGGAGGCTGTTTTAACACAGCTCTCGGATTACAGCGGGATATTGGGGCACAGAGAGATTAGACCAATTGGAAAAACAACAGGAGAAAAACAGAGGAAATATCACTCAGTGGTGCTAATGAAGCAACACAGGGAGGAAAGTTGATTATCCGACTTGACCTTGAGGGGTTTTAAAACTAACCCAGGGAAAGTTAGAGAGACAAAGTTGGCGAAGATACAGAGTTTTACAGCTGTCATATAGAGGGGAGGGGGAGAGTTTGTGTGTGTGTGAGATGAGTCTACTCTGTGTGTCCATCAGTGTGTACCTGTCTGGTATCATGTGTGTCTTGGGCCACTGTTTGATGGCGTTGTGCATGTGCCCGATTCTGTTTGTCATAAGCTCAGTGTGTGTGTGTGGCAGTGTGTTAACATCAGGGTGTTTATATTCATGTCAGTGGATGTCATAGTGTGTGTGTGCCTGTGTCAGTGTTATTTTGTGCCGATGACACATCTCTGTGGAGCCGTTTTTGTGTTGTTTCTCACACAGGGAAAATAAACAAACTAATGAATATTCATGATGTTTGTCTTATCGAACGTTGGTGTACCATGCAACCTTCTCTTGTAATTGCTCGGCTCTGATTGTTTGTCTTTGTGTGCATATTGCTCATGTGTCATACCGCGTGTTTTTGCACACAGCTTTTGACTCCTGTCCTCCTGGGTATCAACAAACGACAGCAATTTGACATAGTGTTAATATCTGAGTCATAGATGTAGGCCCCTTAATTAATCTCACACTTTGAGAGAGTGAGCCGAGAGAAACACTTTCCATAACTAGATGCCATTGTTATAATAGGACTTCTGTGTTTATTCACTACCACTAATAATGATGCAAGAGAACTACTGCGGCCAGCTGTTTTAGGAAACTTCTTTGCCCTATTTAAAATAATAATATGTACTTTTTCAGTAGGAAAGAATGAGCTTGTTAAAAAAGTTACAAAATAGGGACTAAGTCATTGATTTGTTGGTAATAAGAAACATATAGAATATTCCCTACCTATCCATTGACCATCACTTTTGTTGGCTTTGTATAAGTAAAAGATTTTTCAATCATACGCTTAAACTGTAAAATTGTTTAAAACCTGTATTATACTGTACGTAGTTTTTGTAGACTCACAATTCTCTCTGTTGTAGTCACAACAGATGGGAATAAACACAAAATTGACAGATCAAAACAATGTTCTAGATACAGGTATTGTGTTATATAATATTGATTTGATTCAGGTATGTTTGTTCAGTCAGGATCATTGTTATTTATTATATTTAGCTAGTAAAATTGAATTATGGAAAGTTTTTTTTTTAGTTATTTGTTTAGGACCTTCATTTTTATTGTATCATCTTTGTCTGTAGGAAAGTAGTCGATGCATTTTCCCTCAGTTGGAATACATTTTGTAATTTGGTTACTGCTGACAGAAAGCTGCCTAAACAGAAACTCGTCACAGAGTTACAAACACAGTGGACATCCAGGGTGAAGATGAGAAAAAAAAAAAAGCAGTATCCCGGTAAAAGATGGACTGACTGAAAAAGCTCAACAGGAATTTCACAGATATCTTTTCAAGCACAACTATGTAGTTGTGTTTTGCAAAAGGAAATGTTGCCACTGGTTTTATGTTGAAAATAACTTTACACATAAAAGGATTCATCCTGACTCCAGACACAGATATACACATATATATATATATACACACACACACATATATATATATACATATATACATATATATATATAC
>NW_023339650.1:9163164-9209404 GCF_004916995.1 Morone saxatilis
TGTCTGGTTGGCCTCAGGACCACACTGGCCAGCCTCTCGCTCCCACATGCATCAGTGAGCCCTTGCCCCCCGGCGGATTCCACAAGCTGCAGTTTTGGGATGCTCTGGCCCAGTCGTCTAGACCAATCACAATTTGGCCCTTGTCAAATCGCTCAATCCTCACATTGGCCCATTTTTTTCCTGCTTCTAACACACATTGAGGACAAAATTTGTTTACTTGCTGCCTAATATATCCCACCCACTGACAGGTGCCATGATAACCAGATAATCAGTGTTATTCACTTCACCTGTCAGTGCTCATAATGTTATGGCTGATGTAGATCCACATGCATTTTTTTAATTCAATGATAGTCAATTTATATATGTTTACCATCTTGATAATATGTATCTATTCTAGTAAAAAGTAAGTACTGTATTGTCAGTTGGCATTATTGTCTAAAATGTAAATCTGTTTTCTATAGAAGACACAGCTCCATGAGGAGTGTGCAGGAATAGTAACATCTGGTAATTTCCTAGATACTCTTTCAACTTGTCTTTTTTTTATATATAGTTATTTCTTTAATATACTGCCACATGTAAATTATTCTCTAAAGCCCATAATTCTAATTGACATATGTTTGTGAAATGTTTTTACACATGAGCTAACTGATTTTTTCCTGGAAAGTGAAAAGATGCTTAATTATTTTATTTTGTATTTTATTATCCCCCACGGTGAAGCTTTACCTTTTGAAACTATAATTGAGTATGTTACATTTAGCTTCGGTACCTGCCTAATTGGCATTAAGATTTGAACTAGACCCCTGTGCAAAGACCTGGAAGCAGGCTGGTCATTAAAGAGACTCTTGATTTGAATGAACTGAACTGAATCAGTTTGTGTATCATGCTTTCTGGGTATGTGCTCTGCCCAAAGGCATTTGTGTGCTCTGACTTATGTACATAGGCCAGTTAAATCCTGAAAAAAGTTTCAAAACACTAACAGATGGATGAAGATTGCTTTTGCTTGCACATTTGAACTTTATAAAACATTCAGTCATTTCAGTTTGTTAATGTTCTTTTTTTTCCATCCTTCTTATAAACCAAATAGGTGTTTTTCATGTCACTTTTAAATATTTTCAGAGAAAAAAGCAAATGATGTAGGCAAACCTCAAGAAATGTGTATTGAATAGTTTATATTTCAGCTTTTTAAAACTCATTCACAGTTTGGCTTTGGAAGGTTTTGGAATATGTGCTTGCTAAAGTTCATGGAGTTTTTTTATGCTGTTATTAAATCTAAGCACACCTAGGAAGACATTTTGTCAAAGCCCTTTGAGAAAAACTCCAGCAAGCAAAGTATCTTGACTCTCTTTAGTGTTCGCTGCAGTCCCAAAGGGCAATTGATTTGGATTATGATCAAAGAACTGCAGTCATGTTGCGCAACAGTAAATGGGCATTGGCTTTGTAGTTCATACCGTCATAGAAAACAATGTTTGGCATCAGCTGTAAATGCAAGGACAGGAGCAAAAATAGGCTGGGAGTTTTAATATTTTTTGCGCTGTTCACTCTGTTCGCTAAATAGTTGAGTGGTTGTGTGCCAACAGGCTAATGTGGAAGAGAGAGAGAGAGACAAAGAGAGGAGGAGATAGTGGGTTGGATGAATGCTGTGATTCTCATTAAACCATTAGACGGAGTAACAGCTGGACACCCGCAACCATCTGCAGCATGTTTCCTATCTAAACAAGACTGTTTAACCTGATCTCACACACACACAAACACACACTGCAAACAGACACTGCCCAGATTCTTAATACTCTCACACACATACACCGATCCGTCTGTACCTTTTTCTTCCCCGCACACAGACTGATCTATGAGTACCTCTCTCACTCTCTATCACACACATACATGCACACACACCGACACGCTGAACCTTCTCGCCCCCACAAGTCCTTAATTTTCCAGCTGTGTAGACAAGCAGCAGTGGGCAGTTTGTCCCCCTGACAAGGGTCACCGACCCAGGGGAGAAAGCTCTCTGTGTCTCCCCCCCCAGCTGCCTGGATGACTGGAGTGCAGGCAGCGAGATAAACACATGAAGAAGGAAAAGGGGAGGGAGAGGGGTGACAGGGAGTAAGGGGGCATTGGAGGGAGGGAGGGTGGAGGAAATGGAGCGCAGATGGGTGGGATCGAGGGAGGGTGGCACACAGAGCGGGGGGAAATGAGAAAGCGTGATGAGGAGAGGAAAGTGAGTAGGAGGAGGAAGGGAAGGATGGGGCTGGGTCAGACGTGCAAGCTTGCAGTGTGTAGGTGAGGATGAGCGAGGGGATCATGGTGTTGGTCGGTGGTGGGGGGGCGGGGGCGTCCAGTGAACCACAGCATGATGAATCACGATGTTAGCAGATAAGACGGGTGTTGAGAGGGGGCAGGCTTGGCTTGTCGAGAGCAGCTTTTGTCAGAAGGCAACATACAGGCCCATATACACAGTCACACTGTCACCAAAGGAAGGGAAGTGAAGGAACAGGAGTTGAAGGGCTAATATATTTTTTTTAGGCGTATCTGAGAAAAAAGGGTGAGTGGGAGAGAGACAGAAGAAAGAGAGAGAGAGAGAAAGACCACACTTGCATAGTCCTCTTTGATTTATGTAGCACCGTGAAAGGCAATTTATATGTCTAACACACTATAAGGATTCCAAGATTTCAACCTGCCTTTCATGCAGATGCACTCCATTGCTCAAGAAAGTGCTCTACATGCAGTTTCGCTTCATTCTGTCTTTCTATCTCTTTCTATGATGCACACACATACGGATGTGAACGCACACACAAAGATCATTGACCCGACAAAGGTGGGAGCCACTTTCAATTTAGGTTTTCATTCTGTTCGTCCCAGAGTAATGCATTGCAGTGGGCGCCCTTACACGCTTTTCCCTCAACCTTGACTTGGCCGCCGCAACAACACCGCAATAGTAAGCTTAGGTGAAAGGCGATTAAGACACTGATGACTTAAGCTCAATGCAGTGTTATCGCTTGAGGAATGGATAGAAATTTTTTTTTTTGATATCAGGTTTTGCAGAGTTCATCTTAGCAAAGATAATGGATTTCACAGTCCTGTGTTGTGTTATTGCTGTGTAGAAATTGACTGTTCTAAGTGGAAAGTGAATTCACATCATTTGATTATATACCGTGGATGTATCTGAAGATGATATACTTTAAATGCACAAGGTAACAGAGTTGTGATGGTAGTACGTCTACTCATGTCCTTTGTAGAGGTTATTTAAGAAGATCAGCCTGAGGATCTTTACACACAAAGCTAACCTCAAAGCCCCCACAAAGATTGACAGATCGAATGCTTTGCATCTCCTTATGTCTTCTATTTAAAGCTGCACTCCAACACCCAGCAAAGACTACATCTGAAGTCAAGCTGACCTCTGGCATTCATGTACATTCTGCTTCAGGATCAGAAGAAATAGCTCTGTAGCCTGTGTTTGTAATTCAAATAACGTCATGTAAGGATTAAAAAGCAACAAAGTAGACTAACATTTCCACACTTATGAATCTGTCTAAATAGTTTTGTGAGATCATAAACTAAGAATGTATTTGGTAAAAGCTTAATTTGGCTCTGTGAACAGTTGTTTTTCTTTGCGCTGGTGTTTTGGTTGTGGAAGAGCGAAATGGTGTAAGTATTTGCCACGTATGTACCTTGTTCTGAGACACACTGACCACCACTCCTGCTTCACAATATCCATGCAAGAGGCTATTTCTTTCTTGAAATCTATACTTTTTCCACTGGAGTATAAATTAACACGGCCAAATCTCTTTGACCGTGACATCCAGTTCTCATCTGTGTCTTGTTGATTACCTGGACCCAACCTAACTAAATCCTTGCCTTTTGTTATCCTTTTTTCAAATTTGCTTGTTACAAACCCCTGTGGTTTTAAATTATGCAAATTGTGTCTGTGGCTCAGCCATGTTTAGGGCTGCTTTTCTCAGCCCAGACTAATCCCATCCAATTACAGGAGCAAAGAGTTTGATGTCATTTGTGAGCACTCCTTTACTCACATAGGTACGTGTTAATGCAGGACAACAGTTCAGTTCATAAATTGTGAGTCCAATCAGAGTGCTCCTGATGTCCAAATTGCCTCCTCTGAGGATAAACCCAAGTCAGACTACAGAGGTGCTGAACTCATAACCATAAACGTGTTCAACAAGTAAATAGAAGAGAACACAAAATGAGCAATTCAGGAGGCTTAATCCAGGCAAATTTGTTCATGCTCACAAATTAAAAGGCCCTCCTGCTGTGACCTCATCTCTTTATGTAAAACTCATCCAGATGCTGTGCAGTCCCACAGTTCCCAGCCTCAGTCAGTCCCACAGCAACAGCTGATGCCGTTATTTAAGTTGCAGCAGTCCCTGAAAAATTAGGAAATCAAATCAATCACCAATCTGTAGTCAAAAACAGTAGTTTGATAAGAAGACCGATACCACTCTCATGCCTATCCAGTTTGCAAATAAAAAGATACAAAAGTTTTTTTGTTGCACTTCATCGAAATACAGTTGTTAAGTATCAGTATTCAAGTGGCTATGTCACTACAAAGACTAGAGTCTCAGGGTTTAGGTTAATCTTGACGTTGTGCTTTGAATGGTACGTTAAGTGTTGAAAAAGCAGTACGTTTAGACAGTTGCAGGGGTGGATCTAACTCTTGCACATTACATTATTGTGTCACATTAGTTAAGCATTGTATAATATAAAATTCAATGTACTTTAATATTAGAGTTGAGGTTATGTTGTCCCTTGAGCTGTAGTCAATACACACTTTGATCAACATTTATCTGTAGTACATTCGGGCACCAGGCACTCATAACCATTGTGCTATCCACATATGTCTAACCATTTTAACTATAATTGTAATACATAAATGAAAAAATGTAATGACGGCTGTTTGATTTTATCCAATAAATGCTGATTCCTGTATTGTTCATTTATATCTCCCGTTATGTTTCCCTTTAGACGCACTAAAATGTTTGCCTCTACATTTGTGTCTCATTGCTTCATTGTCTCTGTCATTGCCTTACTTTTGGCCCACTTCCTTTGCACAAATGTAGCTTTTCACAGCTGCAGAGGAAAATGGCGCTGAGGTTATTTTCTTTATATGCTTTCCCTTTCAGTTTTATTGTAATTCGAGTAGGGACCTTCTGCTTCTCACAGAGAGAATGTATTGGTTGGTACATGGTGGTTTTTGTGCCTTGTGGAGTGGAAAATAGCACACCATCACAACACTCTGAGAAATATTACAGCCGGAGACTCTGAGATGCCATGTCGCTCTCCATCCGTTCTGCCTCAATGTGAAGCCATGGGTTTTTTTTATTGTCCTAGTTGTCAGCAACATTGCGCACTTACAATAGGCGCCACAACAGGACTTGATGGTGTCACAAAGCTTTCATCCATTTCAAAAGGTGCCCTGGCTGTGTGTGTGGGTGTGTATGCGTTTATAAAGACAGAAGCAGTGGAATGATTGAAAACAAGGGAGGAGTAGACTGTGAGAATGGAGTGAAGGAAGGAAGTAGAGACATTAAATAAAATGCAGAACAGAAAGACAAGGAGAGAAGAGGAACATGAAAGTGTGTACAGAAGTGTGTGTTAGTGGGTCTCTCCATTGTTGTCTCCTGCTGTGCACTTCTGCAGGACGTTATAAGGAGGCAACTGATGTTTCCACACAACTCCTTCTGACTGCTTCTGTCAAGGCAGTTATGAAATTATCATAATCCATTTTCAGGGTGCACAGGAAGACTCATGCCATGTGGTGAGCTGTAAACTGAGATTAGATTCTCAGCATGATATTGAGGCACCTCTGTGCGTGCAAATGTAGATGGGATGCTCTCATGGGAGTCCCATTTAAGGGGCCAAATCCTTCTAAGGATATGATGTACGATGACGTGACCTTCAGAGGACTCAGACTAGTAGGATGAACCTGCATCTCTTCACTAAATTTACCGTAGCTTCATTGTGAGTTTCTGCTACAGACCAGAAATAATGGTGTATTTGAGCCGTGTTCTCCAAATTGTAGAATCAGAAACCAAGGCAAGATACACTGGCTGTCCCTCCAAATTTGAGCAATATAAGGCCACATATGGAGGAGCCTTTACAATGGGGTTGCCTTGTCTGTCTTGAAATGCAGATTTCAAAGGAAGCAGCCCCTGAAATGAGACACAGTGAGTGTGTGTGCTTGTATGGCAGCATGCATGCATGCCTAATATAAGAGTCCCTCAGAGGTTATCTGTTTGAGTATGCACTTGCAGTGTCTGTGTTACCGTATAAGGATACTTGTCTGTGACTCCCAGCTTGCCTTGGGCCATCCTGTGGTGTTTAAATCTGTGTATCATCTGTCATTTAGCCTTCTATCCCTGTGGCTCTAAGAAGCCTACTGCCTCTTCAGTGCTTGCCGCCCCACACAATACTTCCAGTACAATAACTCAGGCAAGCTAACAGGATCACATAACGTAGCATGACTATTGCGAACACCAACAGTGGAATTCGCTTTGTTGTTCAGCCTTCCTGTATCTGCGCTTCAAAATGTTTCGATTTCCACTTGCTCTGTTTCTGTGTGTCATTCAACAGTTCTTTCATTCTTTGTCCTGCTCTCTCTCTCCTCCCTTTTCTCTGCTCTCTATCTCTAGCTAGGTTTCCGTATGTATTCTCTCCTCTTCTTCTAACCTGAATTAAATCAATTTTCTTAAAATGTATTGCTTTACTTCTCTCTCTCTTCTACTCCTTTCAAGTTATTATTTGTCCCACACATCAGATGGCCCTCATCCAGCTGAATATCTCAGGTGCTCTTTCAGACAACACTGATCATTCAATATTAAGAAATACAGAAGCTTCCCTTCTAAAGCTGCCACATCAATGGACTGATTTCGACAAAGCTGTGCACGATGCATCTTGGTCTTCTTGTGTTGAAAAAGCACAAATCAGCCTTTTACTCAAAAAAATGTCTATTTTACTAATTATACTAATTGTGGAAAAATTATGCATTCAGTCGTGTATTCGTCTGTGTAGAAATTATATTGATGCCCACAATTTTTATACTAAGATGACGATGGTGATGGATCTTGTTACTGGAGACCCTGTGTAGTGTTACTCACACCTACACTTATGTATAAAAACACACATCTACCTCACACATGCATGAAGGCGTAAGACATTATGCCTTCATGCATGTTGTGTTGTGCGTATCTTGCTAAGTGCCAAGAGCATTCATGTGAGTTTTTCTGGTGTTTATACTATGATGTATAAAAAGATTGGAGAAACATTTAATGCTGTCAAAACTAAGCTTTTAGCTCTTTGTCGAAGCCAGCTGTGTGAATGGCTTTCAACATTTAAATAATCATAGCCCTACGCATGATTTGTCAGTGCCCAATTTAAGTGGTTTCACAGATTTCACTGATGTAAGACAGTTTGAATTTATTCTCAGCAGGAAAGCATAGCATGTTCTTAATGCCATCAAATCTATTTTAAGCCATTCTGCAGGAATGATATAAGTTGGGTTGATGTTGATCAGCACTTACTTTTTCAGACAGTTTGATTGAAGAATCCCTGTTTTTCTTCCAGGGAGCGATAGCCTAACTGCACAGATTGCCATTAGAGAGTGGTGATGAATTGCAAAAGGCAAAGAATTGAAATACTGCTTTCTCTTTCTTTCTCCCTTGGTGGTTAGCTGTGGTCGCTGGTGGGGTTTAGTTTCTGTAGAGTTTCAGGGAAGAGGAGGCTGGCAGGGCAGACAATCATGCCCACGTTGTCACCCCCAAGGCCCCATGCTTCATCTCAATAAGCCCCTGTCTTCCTCCAGCTCCAGAACAGTTGGAAATAGCATTTGGGATTTGTGCTTTTGTGCGTGTGTGTGTGCGCGTGTGTGTGCCTGCATGTGTATGTGTCTGTTCACTTACAAAAACAACAAACAAAGATTTCAGGGATTTCAGCCAAAGTGAGAGGTCATGTTTCATACTGTCAGATGGACTGCAGAGGACGAGAGAAAAGAATGGAGGTGGGAGAGAGAAAACAGAAAAAGAAAAATGTAGCACTGTAAATAAAAAGACAAATAAAGTGAAAAACATAAAACGTAAGAAATATAATCAGATAGAGAAGTAAAGAAAGAAGAGAAGTTGTACCTGAAAACAGATCAAGTGTATGAGGGAAAGAGAGTAGTGCAGTTGGTTGGGTGTTTCCCATTGTGGTAGATTTGCCTCTCTCTCCAATACTCTGCTGTTTACTGTATGTAGCAGGGAGACAGAAAGAGAAAAGAAAGACATAGAGGTCAAGAGGGAGAAGGAGAGGAACACAAACAGACAGTAGGGCATATGAGCTTTAAACTTGTACTTTTTCCTACCTGTTTCCTGAATTCTTTCTCATGTATTCTCAGCTCAGTACAGCTGAATTCATGAGGCCTTATTGGTGTGGAGGTTACATAAGAGAAGAGAGGGGGAATACAATAAAAATTCAATAGAAGAAGAAAAATAAAGTGCATCAGTTGTGTGATGCTATGCCTTGTTAGTTAGGAATCTGCCGTATTCAGCTGCCGGACCCCTCTACTGTGATTTAACATTAGTATTTCTATTTTCTTATATCACCCCTCAGTCCAATTACTGTATAGTCTCGCTCTCTCTCACTCCCTGATATAATTTCTGTTTGCTGCCAACGATCATGAAGGTCATGACAGTCGATCACATTTGGTTGCCACTGTTCTGTCTCTCACAAAACAGTCATCTGTCTGGTGTACATAAATGAATATTTATATCATTCTACTGCACAGTGGCTGTGAGTGTTTAAGTGTGTGTCTTTATGCATACTGCATACTCACCATGGCCTCTGTCATGGCAATAAACATCCCATTGCTGTGTTTTCTCTCAGGTTGTAACAGAGTCTCCCGTTACTACATTTTATTTATTTATTTTCCCATCAAGTTGGAGGTGGCAGTTCTGATGTATATGCTATGAGGAGTTTGCTACAGTGTTTATGTCTGACAAGTGCATCACTACTTGTGACAGTCAGTTAGTCCTTTTTTTTTTTTTTTTGAAGATGTCAAGAGTGGATTCAGTAAGTTGGCAAAATGAAATGGCATAAAAACCAAGAAGATATTCTGCTGTCCAAGTCAAGAAGGATATGAAAGGATACTGTTAATCCACATACGTATGGCTACAACAAGAAGTGTTGTTAGTGACTAACAAACAATTATCATGCATTACTATTGGAAATTCTTAAACAATTACTAAAACAGATACATAGTCCTTATCGGAATACGATACAGATCTTAAAATGGAATTTAGTAAAGCAATGCTCATAAATGACCAGTCTAATTTAGTGGCATCTAGCGGTGAAGCTGCCGATTGCAGCTAACTGAACAACATTTGCATCTATATCTGACAACATTGGAATGAGAATTGGCTGAGAAACTACAGTGGCCATGAAACTCAAAAGGCCCTCAACAATTCCTATTCAGGAGGTGATTTGACACTAATAAAAACATATATAGGAATAATAGATTTCATTTCTGCCAATAGATCCTCCTACATTTTATATAATTGGACCTTCAAATAGAAAGTTTTATATTTTTACCGTATTGATTAATGGCATTTCACAATAATATACTTGGTCTTGGCCCTGTATTACACAAGCTAAGCCAGCAGACTATATTTAATGTTGTTTCCATAATAAGCTCTAATGTACTCTCTAATGTCCATTACAGATGGATGTTGTCATGGAAATTCAGCAATAAGGCTTCATATTCTGAGTTGTTGAGTAAAACTTTTCATGCAATCCACCTCTATAATACAATGAAGAAAATAACTGTCACATATAGTTATTTCTTGCTGTAAGGCCCATTAATGTAAATACTCTTCAGAAATGGAATACTGTGTGATTTAATTTGAGTTGGAGGCATTTTCCCTTGTTTCTAAGGTAAAAATTACCAAAGGTTAATGGATATAAATGGTAAACTGGTCAAACTTAACTAATCTAAAACAATGTGTTGTTAACCTTTATGATGGGTCATAATACCATTTACTCACTTTATTTGGCTGTTCAAGGATAACCCACACAGCTAATTATTTTAAATTAACCCCACCTTCATTCTCCATTACCACCAGCTTTTACAGATGCTGACACTCTGTCAATAACTATTTGCACCAATCAATAGTGTTTAACTCTATCACTGTTGAGTATATGCCCCAGTGTCTGTCTAATGACTGTATTAATTTGGTTGTGTCTGTGTACACGCATTCATACATGTGTGCTTTGATTTAAATATGTCAGGAGGTGATATTGCAGTGTCAAGGTTGCTTCCATACCCTAAGATAGGCTGCGTTCAGTGTGAAAAGAGCCTATCCCTCATCAGTCATAATCTTCCTGGGAATCATCTCCCTGGAATGACTTCCAAGAATAATTACAGGGGTTTTTTTGGGGGGAATGCCAGAGCATCGGGACAGCTTCCCTTTAGCACCCAGTGATGTTCCAACAAGCCATCATTCCTGGCCCCCTCGTCTTGTATTTCCCCCAAGTGCACAGAGAATTACATTTTCATTTTGCTGCAAGAATTTTGATGTATTGCTGTAATCCACCTTGTGGCTGAAGTGCATCCCACGCAAGGAAAAAGCTGAGGCTGTACCGAAACTGCTAATATCATAAAACTATGATTGGAGAGTGAATCTGGTCTATCAATACAATGGGGTTTAGCATATGGACACAGGTATCTCTTATTAAATTACTATATAATAACAGAGACTATGTCTAAGTAGCAAACTTCTACCTCTACAACCTTTTTAATTTTTAAACATGATTGGTGTTGTTAAAAAGCAAACAGGAAAGTACATTGCATCATTTTTATTTACAAAATATGCCTTCTTATAAGGTGCTACACCATGTTGACATACTTTCCAGTAATTAAACTTGAAAGGGTGGATTTTATTTTGGTTTCAGCACCCCTCTCACATGAAACAACATTCAGAAGAAATGACTACATCCAATGAGTGTACATCCACCTTAGAAAATTGAAAAACTTATAGGCTTTTTCTCTTTGAATTCAGTGTTACATTTTTTGATTATGACGTTATTTAGACTAAAGTTTGAGTTGTGGTGTCTATGTGTTGAGTGAAATAGTGTCCCCAAGAGAACAAGAGATCTGTAATAATAGCAACAAAAAATGTGTTGTGCGGAAAGTAGGAAAACAGCACTTTGAAAAAGGCTCAAGAACACATAGCAACAAGATAGGGGCCGAAATCGTTCACATTAGATGTGATGTGTAAGGTGCTCTGTAATTGTAACAAAAAAGCAGTGAACAGTAAGGGTGAGAGAATGAGAAAAATAGAGTGTGAAACAGCAAGTCAGTGTTAATTGGAAACATGCATGGAAATGTACGGTTACAGCTGAGCTGCGGTCATGGTCGCCCTAACTAAGTCGAACTTCCATGAGGGATCAGAAACTGACAGCTTTTTTGACTTGTTTGGATTTAGTTTTTCTCTCCATTGTGTTTTTTTCTCAAGATAGTAGTTTTATTTTAGCTATGAAGGACTGTTGTCTACATTTGCAGGTACATGGACCAATTCGTACACGCTTTTACCCATATGTAGATCCATGCTAATACTTCTTTGCTCACTGTGTTATTCATGTAAATATAGCCCCTTACTAAGTGACACGAATGTTTCCTCTGTCAGTCATTACAGTGTTTGATTGACTGCTGTTGATGTAGTCGTGACTTCCTGGAGTTGGTGTGTGACCCTGTGACAGTACCACCTCCAGCTGTAAACTAAACACAAATACAGAAATAGATTATGCCTTGAAACACTCTCTTAACTCAAGGTGTGGACTGTCTGTGTGAAAGTTTTTGTGAGGTGTGGGCAGGTGATTCATCTGTCCTTTTATCCACCCCTACTTAAATAGACAATTTAGTGCAGAGATAATGGGGAGAGGGTTGAAGGATCATAGGATAATAATTATTTTTTAACATTAACAACATTAACATGCTGTTTCCTTGTCATCTGTGCTTGTACATTAATCAGCTCATAGTCACGCCTAGGACTGCATCTGATGTATATGTGCATGAGGGCACATGCATGTGTAAGCTTGTGTTGTCCCTCAGGGAAGGTCAGGGACATTAGTAAGATCAGTAAAGCGGTCTTGTTCATTTTATTAACTGTCTTCCTGATTACATCTTGCCCTGGGGTATGGTGCCTCCATTAGCCAGGTCAAAGCATGATTACACCAGAATAGATTAGTGTTCTATTTTCCTCACTTAGAAAACCACTGCGGAGGAGTTAGACCTTGGATACTCTAAGGTGAACGTATATACTAGAGAGTAACTTCGCTGTGGATTTTGGAAAAGAAAGCACATTGGAATGTCAAAGGATTAGCCCTGGACCTAGTCGCATTTTGACTTGACTTTTTTCTTTTTGATAAAGCTCAGTCTGTCTGTGAAATTGGCAGCTTTGTCCTGCGGCAATGAATATAAAGGTTACTCAGCTGGTGATTGAAAGGTTAAGCCATCTGGTCTCAGAAGTCGGTTTAAAAAAAAGCTATCAAAGAATACTTGCAAAAGATGGTGCTGCAGCTCTGCCTATAACACAAATGGGAGCTTCTCCAGATAATACCAGCCACCAGTCTGCTAATTTTTAAACTGGTTAAACAGTAAGTAAAGACAGAGAACATTTCTTTAAAAAATTGATATATTAGTCAAGTACTGAGGTCTGCCTGCGGCAAATTCTCATACTGAAGCTTCCCAACTTGCCCCTTGTTAAAAATGAACAAATCCCCCACTGGCGATTGTCTCTATTGACTAAAATGGTAAAGCTTAGATTGATAGGTACTGTCAGGCCTCTACATGCTGTGCGCCAATGGGGATTTCCCAGCTTGAAATTTAGATGGACGGATACATGTGACATTTCTAAACTCAATTTTCAATTATGGACGAGGCCTTCTCTCCAGCTGCCTACAGTGAGCCCTGATAACTGTCTGACAGCTCCAACAAATGATGAAGGCCTGTCTTGAAATGATTGAAGTGTATTCATCATTTGCTCTCTTCTGCAGCGAGACAGGACCTGCAAACTTCGACTCAATCATACTGGCCCTCATTAACTGGCACAGCATCACACATACACTTACTCCACACTCACAAACACTTACTGCACTATACATACCTGCTACAGCACTCTCCGGTGATTCATAGTAGGTACAAACAACATTTAAATCTACAGACAAATTAAAAGCTATATTTATACTTAGACTACCAGTTACCATGCAGTTAATACTGTTCATCATTGTCTTCCCCCATACAAAAATTACCATAACGGTCGGT
Organism: Morone saxatilis; assembly: GCF_004916995.1. NCBI lineage: Eukaryota > Metazoa > Chordata > Actinopteri > Moronidae > Morone > Morone saxatilis. The sequence continues at coordinate 9,176,471 of NW_023339650.1, forward strand.
TGGTGTGTTTTAGAAGTATACCCAAACTTTATGCAGTGGTGTCTATCTTCGTTGTAAACAAAGTCTCAAGAGCAGACTCTCTGTGGGTCTAATTATTCAGCTGTTTTGTTTATAGTTGTTATATACATGGTCAATCCTAAAAAAGAAATGAGAAACCTCGAACAATTCCTGAATAAATTAATACCAGTGCTTCTGGCACTCACTGACTCACACAAGGGCACACGTAAAGAGCACCTGCAAAGATGTCCATGGTCTTTGAAACTCAAATGCAGATTCATTTTGCACAAACTACAATAACTTTACCACTCAGCTTTAAAAAGTTAGGAACCTAATTAGAGGTCTGGGCTTAGAAACACACATTTATGGCTCTCATTAACAAGTGCAAACATACCAACTTTGGCCTATACAGATTGTATTTACTGTTCGCACCAACACACACACAGTTGCACATCCACAGTTAGGCCTACATAATTTGCAGAAGTTGGTCCCGGGCCAGTCAGCAAAACACAAAATATGTGAGAAAATATAGCTCAGTATAAAAGCAAAGTAGACACATGTTCTCATTATACACATTCAGTTACAACTAAGTTTTCAAACTTTCCAACTCCCAACCCCTAACTCACTCCTTCTCATACCACATCCTGTATATGTCCTCATGTAAACTCCTGCAGACCCTTCCACTGCCACAACTAGTGAGTGCTCCACAGATCTCTCAGACATGTGCATTTGAGCTGTCAAACCAAACCAAAGCACTTGTGCTGCCCACAGCCAATACACAACCAAACTGGGAGATTGGACAGAGAGCTGAAAAGTTTCCTAATTATGGAACATAGCACATCATTAAGACTCTGTAATAAGCTTCGAGAAGCCAGGTGCAGCCTCACCTGTCAGCCACGTCCTCATTACTAATATGGTCATCATGTTCCCCAGGACATCATGGACAGGTTATTAGGGAATGATGGGCAGGTGAGCAACACTTAGTATACTGCTAAAGTAAAATTCTGCACTTGTGAAAATAAATTGGCAATTTGTTGCAAAAGGCTTCAGGTTTTTAACTAAATTCAGCATGACCTATTAAATAATACAAAGCACACACACAATGCGGTATACTTTATACAATATATTAGATTTATTTACTGCCTGTAAGATTTGTGTGAAGCGTTGATGAAGGGAAAATAATGTTTATTTCAAGTTAAGTTTGCAATTTGATACCCCTTTATATTGTGTAGACTATAATTGCCTGTATTTTATTTTTTTTATTTTATGATAAAAAAGTAGCCCTCAATTTATTCTTTTAAGTGTAAGTTAAACAGTATGGCTGTTAATGGCTTTTTCTCACTAGGTTTCTTGTGTGGGATTCACTTCCCTGTTAATTTATTGTGGAAACACCTATTAATGAAAGAAACAGCTATAACTTTACACATTACACACAGTCGTGGTGTGCTTTCAGCGGTTTGATTAGGTGTTTTTTTTTTTAAAGATCTAGTTTACACACCTAAAGTGGTTGTAAGGGTTATAGTGTGGCATAAGAAAATGAAGGAATGGAATATATTTAAAACAAGAGGCACTTCTGCTGCCTAATGTCCCAACCTAATCACCATGATGTATTAAACATAATCATATCAACCTCTTACTGATTCCATTCACTATGTCCATTAATGCACTAATAAATATTTATGCACACCCTACTTGGCTGCACACAACGCATGGGTGGCATTAATATGAAGTCTGTATCTTTAAGCATTAACTGTTAAAGCAGTTTCAGCTGTATCAGTTTTTCCTCATTAATATGCAGATTTGTGTAGGAAGGCTTTCCAAAATCTATAGGGAAACCTCTGAAGTAAGTGTGTGAATATGAGTTACTGTTACTTCTTAAGAATGTGTCTGCTCGAGAGACATAAAATGATAAAGACAAATATGAGGTCACACATGTGCCCCTTGTGGCCCATGTGGCCCATGTGGATGACTACCACAAATCACTGTCACAATAACTCATCCTGAGAGCACTTACTTGAGGATTCAGAGTACTCTAGATATAAAATATGACCTGCATATAGTCTCCCCTAGATAGAGGTTTAATAAACTAGTTTATTTCCATCATCATTATTTTGTTTTGGACACATATGTGGGCATCCTTCGATTGTGTGAGTAAATTTAGATTTATGTGCTATAGGACATTTCAGAAAGATGAACTACATGCTCTGTTCAGTGTTGTTTAACTGACACAAGCACACTCTGTCAGGCCTGGTAAAGGGAAGAGCAGGAGTGGGAGATGACTGACCAGACATACAAATGTGGACTTAGTTTTAGCCTAAAGTTTAGCCTCCCAGAGAGATAAAGAGAGAGAGGGGTGGAAAAAGGAAGAGAGAAATACTGAAAGAAACAGAATGTGAAGTTTAGTAAAGAAGTGGTAGACTCAGCGAAGGAGATGAGGCTGAAAGATAGAAAGGCGGGAGAGGAAAGAAGAGGGAGTTAGGGAATGAGAGAAAAGAGAAAGAAAGGCGGCAGCCGCAGTCAACCTTTACAGAAATCAATAACTCAAGCTAAGATGGAGACAGCAGGGCAGTCAGGGAAAGAAGGAAAGAGGGAACGGAGATATGGGGAGACGGGAATACCAAGGGGAGAAAAGAGAAAGCAGCTGAGAGAGCAGACACAGCTGAACAGAGAGTGTGTATGAGAGGTAAAATAAGATAGAGAAGGTCTTTGTGTGCTCAGGGAGAAGCCCAGCGGGTTAGTTTCTGGCCCGGTGAGGTCAACCTCTTCACCTGCCGATCGACTGCAAACAAAGAGCAGGCTAGGAAAGAAGCAGAGGAAAAGAATGTAGCTGGCTGGATGAGAGGGGAGTGTCATAGGTTATTCTTTGTTCTCCTTTGAAAGACGCTGTGTATACCTCTGAAATGTCTGCACTGTCTGAAGCTGCCCCAACCTTTTTTTTTTTTTTTTTCACAAAACTGTGACTCTCAGCGTCTCAGGCTGTAATGAGTGCTTGCCAGAAATTCTCAAGGCTGATGCAATAATGAAATCCTTCAAACACAATACACTTTGCAAGCAACCAGCGAAAATAGACTGTATACTTAAGATTTCTAAGGCCAAAACATCTTGAAGTTTGAGAGTGTTGATGATGATTCTTATTTAGACATACAGTCACATATCACCGAGGTTAAGCCACAAGTAAGGCTAAATCTCAGTACCACCACCAAGTGTTTAAATCCGTGTCAACAGGAATGAAGCAAAAGAGAGAGGGACACAAGTACAGACAGATGATCAGCCCTCGTTTATGATTGTTGACAATGTGTCTTTCTCTGTGTCCCAGGCTTTCTTCACTTAGATACATTTTACCCAGAATGGAACTTGATAGGTATATGGTTTGATCATGCCATATGAGAGTACAATAAAAAGTAAATGAAAATAGAAGCAGTTGCTTGGGTAGCAGCGCAGCTGGACTATAAAAGGAAAAAGGGGGGAGGGGAAGAGAAGTCACAAGTGAAGGCAAAAAATGTCTTTAAGGATAAAAGCCTGAAATCGATCACACTTCTGACAACAAAGTGGTGCAGTGATGAACATAGCAACCCAGTTGTCAGCAGGATGCACAGTCCTTCATAAGTAATACAAAGCCAAAATCCAAGAAGAGCTTCTTTGAAAATTGACAGACACTAGAATGACGTATTTATGTTGTATTGTGTCACAGCATCATGAAAGAAAATGTTGTTGTGTATGTGTGCATCCCTGCTTGTATGTTTGACTGCGTGGGTGCATGCATTCAAGTGCAGTCAACCTCAGAGCTGAACTGTGATGTGTGAGGTGCTTCTAAATAGGGCTGTGGTGTAATATTCATCTATTAACTGACTAAATTTGAGACCAGTTTAGAAATCTGTGGGCAAAAAGGTGAAAAGTGAGAGGGAAATTTGGAGACTAAAAACATAAGCAGCCTTACGTGAGTTTCCTGCACCAAATGAAAACTGTTCAACAATGTGTCTGAAAACGGCAATGTGGCTCAAACTTGTCATATCAGGTTTTTATGCTACTGACGGTGCTATAAAATGCCATTACATCTTTGTGCTTTACATAATCCTAATCTTCTTGAGTTTGTGTTTACCAAGCTGCAAACACCACATCTTGTCGTGTGCCTTGATGAATACTTTCCAAAAAATATTATTCCTCTAAGAAAATATTAACACTCGAATAGGGCATGTAATGGCTGCGTTTGCTTGACATGTTTGCTTTTGCAGAATCTGAGCTAAAACCCTGTGTGAAATCATAGATACATTCTTTTTTTTTGATAACTGTAAATTTGATCTTTTATATATCTTTTATATATATATATTTATATATATACCTGGAGTCTTAATATGATAATAATAATAAAATAATTTCCCCCTGGGATTATTAAAGTATTTCTGATTCTGATTCTTCTGATTCTACAATCTAGGTTCTGTGTTTATAGACAAAAAAAGCAATGAGGGGTCAATTCTTCAAGTGGCAAATGAAAAGGGTGTCCATTGCTGACATCCTTGATGAGGCAAAGTAATTATCAGTGTCGCACTTGGGATTTTTTTGCCAGAAGTTCTTGACTTATTGCTCAAGTAACCTGACAGTGTGCTTTTTTTGCCCTATTTGACTTCATTAATTAGATTCTGATAATCAAGACAGGAAAACAAAGTTCGATGGTGACAATTTACCTTTAACTACAGTATGAATCTTCACACCTTAGCTGTGAATTTTCTCACGACTCCCCCAGTTCTCTTGTCACCAATGAACGGTAAGAAGCCATGCTCCCTCTCTCACCCGTAATCCTTCAAAACATCACTGTCCTCCACCTCTCCCTTCTTGCTTGTCACATCCTTCCTTTCTTTTTTGTCTTCTCTGTTTCTGACTGGTCTCTGTTTTATCTTCTCCAGCTGCCTGTTCTCTGAACTCGCTTTTTCTCTCCACTAGCCTCATTCTCTGATATTCCCTTTCTCTCCCTCTTATTCTTTTCCTCTTTGCCCTCCCCTCTGTGGAGTTGTTTATGCCCCGTTCATCCTCCTCTGTAATTATGAGTGTTGTTCACTGTATCCCCATCCATATGACGAGCCTGATGGATATGCAGGGAGATGGATGGTGTGAGTAAAAAAGCAGAGTGAAAAACGAGTATGTCTTGGCAGAAGCCATTTTCCTCATGACACATCTGTCCATCGGCCTTGACCTGAGGGGACGCGGCACTAAATCTGACTTATAGTTATAAACACACAGACACACACACACACTGATTGAGATCACCCTGCGGCAATGATGATTATGGTTGTTTATGGTCTTCAGCCTACACTTTTGTCAGTTACAATGGCTACCGGAGGTGTGTGTTTTTGTGTGTCCACATATTCTGCTTAGTTTGTGTTTATGTTTGTGTGTACGCACTTGCCAACTCTAGTGCATACTTTAGAGTCAGGAAAAGGGGGGTAATTGCAGCAGAGTCGGGTTATTGTGTCCTTTATCAAGCAGACAAGCCAATTAGGAGCACAACCATTGATATTAATTTTCCCTTCCTCCCCCTCTCACCCCTTTCCGAGGTGTTTTTCATTTAATGGCCGAATACACTCTGTGATGACCTGTGAAGAGTTGTAGATGGGTGCAGAGGTATGCAAAATGAATTTACTAGAGCATAATGTTGTGCTGAAGTGTGAGCCGAGGAAGGAGACTCGGCCTCAGAACTGTCAGGGAGGTGGATCGCATTATGGGTGCTCTCATGTAGAAATTGTTGAAATAACTCATTATCCTTCCCCGGCCTTTTTGCTGTGTGTTCTGCTGTAGACAACGGAGATGCCTCGTCTGACATTGCATGCTCTGCAGGCAACAGTGAACTCATTTCTGCACTGTTTCTTTTTAACCACCTCCCTCCACCATCAAAATGAAGGTTTAAAGGTTGTGCCTTTTGCAACCGAGGGCAAATAAATCCATTTTTTATCATTTTTATGATGATAGAATTGATCCATTAGTGGTACAGTACAAAACACCAATCAACATACATTGCATTATGAGTCTATGATGTACTGCCCTGTTGATTTTTTTAGGAAGTTATGTTTGCATTCAGTGTTTTTTCACAAAAACACATTAAGGCAAATTCCAAAAGGATTGTGCGGCTTCTGTGGCCAATAAACCTGCAAGAAAACGAGACATAAATAAAATAGTGTAATTCATGAAGCACGAACTGCGCTGCCAGGAAAATAGTGTCTTGGTATTCGGGTGATTTTGCATGTATTCCAATCAGGTAATATGCATAGCAGGGCTGCTCCCAAGTAATAAAGATTTTCCTAGACAATTAGTAGTCGTTAAATTAAGCCAGTAGTTTGTGATATTAATATATTATTCAAACCTGTTTAATGATAACAGAAAAAGTGATAATGAAGTGTCAGAACAAGAGCGAGGAGACTGAACATTTAATTCATTTATTTCAGTACAGTATAACATCACACAAGTCTCGTTGTTCAAAATACGGAATAAGTAACTTCCAACTTCACAAAAACAAATACATGCAGACTTATCAATACGATGGATCATGTATAACATTAACAATTACTTACTCCAGTTCTACCTTACATTCCGGCACAGTTCGATAACAGTATTCCCCCTGTCCTTCGAGCTTCCAGTCCGGGTACAGTCAGCTAATCGGACCACTAACTAATTAGTGGCAGCAGCTAGTACAGTTGGCATATGCAATGCAGTGCACCGGTAAGTGGCTCCCTGTGTTACAAGAGAAAAAGTTCATGTTGCAACAATCCCCTGACACTTTCGTCCTGGTGACAAGATGCAGCTCCGGAAGTGGGTCGACTAAGAGTCTTGCTAATGATTAAGTCAGCTAATAGGGGGCAGCCCTATTGCATACATTTTTCACCCAGACTTTCCAGTGGCATGATATGATATGTCAGCACTGATTGTAGAAGCAAAGCAATAGCGCATGACAGTACATCATATGAGACAGTCAAATGACTGATATTCACCATGAGGGAATGAAACTGTTAAACAACATAAAAACCTACTGCTCTGAGAAACGGCGATAATATATAACCCAGAATAGTTATATTTATAATCAGAATAAGGTCTCTTTCAAATCAACCTTGAACCGAACCTCCACACGGAGCAGATAGCGGTTTTAAGTGATGCGCTATTCATTGTGCTATCAGCGGATGTTGAGACCATTTCCTTCCTCATAAAACATATACAGAGCAGATTTTCTGTCTTTGTTAATGTTTTGCTACAGTCCTTGGCCAGTTATCCCCACCAACCGTTGGCAGGACTGTGTTGCACGTCCTGCCTGTGCTTGTGGATGTCCTTGTGGATGACAAGATCTTATTCAACCTTTGTTTAACCAGGAAATCCCTTGAGATTGAAATTTTTTTTCTGAGGGAGACCTGGCCAAGACAGCACACCAGTTACAGTTTAAATTGAAATATAACCCAACAGACAGAGAACACAAACATCAAACACACAAGGAAGAGTAAATCTACCTCAAATTAGTCCGTTGCATTTCTCAGTTACACTGAGTTTTAGCATGACTTTAAAATACTAATTAAACTATAACAACAAAACAGATACTAACAAAAGGGCCCCATTCCTAAAATATTCCATTATCCAATATTTCATTCCATAGCGCTACTATTGGTTACTACTTTAAATTACCTTAGAATATTCAGACATTCATTTCACCCACATTTACTTAACCAAGGGCAAAGAATTACAATGACTTACAGATCACAGGCGTTTGATATTTTGGTATGCATTGTAGCCCTTTGCAGATCAAACCATAAGGGACAGACGGGGAGGGCGGGATGTGTTTCAAATACAACTTCAGATCAGGATCAGGGCAAGGGGAGTTTGCAATTAGCATGGATTAAAGGGCAGATTATAGCGGGACTAATGAGAACATAAAGAGATTAGATTCTAGGAAAGAGTTGTGGAGACATGGGAGAGATAGACAGATATGGAGCGTGGAGACAAAGAAAGAGAGAAAAGGCCACTGAGACCAACTGATATGAGAATGCAAGGAAAAGGTGTGCCAGGCAGATATGAGAGAGGGAGGAAAAGAGTAGCTTGGTAGAGCAAGAGATCCAGGAGTGCAAAGAGAAGGTAGAACGACATAATAGGAAGAGAGATAAAGAGAAAGAGGCCTCTGAGACCAAGAGATATGAGAGAGCAAGGAAAAGGTAGGCAGCATGAAGTAGAGAGAGGCCTAAATATGTGGGAACCATAGAGACGGATGGTGGTGGGGCCGGGAGTTAGGAGAGGTTCTTGAAGTAAATTGATGGATAGGTGGTCTGGGAGAGGAGAAAGATTGAGACAATAGAAAGAGACAGGGGAGCTAGGCAAAGACTCAGAGACAGATTAAAAGCAGCAGAGGGCAGAATACGCAGACACACATGCACTCGTATAGATAAACAAAAGGACAGAGACAAAGAAAGAGGCACACAAATTCCCTCTCTTTCTATTTTCCTAACATACACACACAAACGCACGCTGCATTATCTGTAGCTCTCGAGAGAGATCCCGGGGCATTGCTAATATGCCTCCCCACAGTCTCTCTACAAAAACAGAGATGTTAAGAGGATAGGAGGCTAACAAAGACCAGCGGGTGCAGAGTGGAGACACCAGACTCTCTGCACAACAAACAGAAATGCAAACAAACAATGACAACAAAGAACAGAAACCAACGGTGCCCTGACAAAGATGAATTGATCCATGACTTTGTGTAAAAAAAAACTCACCAAGATGGAAAATTTCTGTGTGTTTGTGTGTATGGGGAGTCGTCTAGAGCCCTCAAGAGTAAGAGCAGGGGCGTGTGTGTGTGTGAAAGAGTATGCACATTTTTGTTGTTTCTCCTGATGTGTTTTTCAGCAAAGGAAGTGTGCTTAAGACTTAAACTTGCCCCTTCTTTTTTTTCTTAATAATACAGTAGCCGCCCTTGTTAGAGGAGAGAGAAGAGTATTGATTCACTTTCTCATTCCATAGAGATCAGTGTGGAGGGCAGATTAACAGTTTATAATCTCATTTGTTCAGTGCATGCACCAATGCATGTTTGCTCATACTGTACATTTACCTTCTGACAGACACCTGTCACTCAGCGGGATCAGAGAGGGAATTCAGTGTCAATGGAAATAATAATCACTGTTTTAGTTGGAATGACTCCAGTAAAGGTGATGTCTGGGACAGGTTTATGAGAAAGCAAAATCTAAGGGTTATGAATGCCATTCTGGCATTTCAGCTCCAACTGACCACCTTTCTTAAAAGCCATCATTTCCCAGGCCGGGGATATGAGCGACTGAGCATGTCGAGTGCCATTTTGGATCCACTGACCTTTCAGTTCACAGTCTGACTGGCAGGGGTGTGATCCCTTGATATGGATGTTTGAAAGTGGGCCATGTACTTGTGTTGAAATGTGCTAGGTAGAAGTACTTGTAACGGACAATGAGGGTTTTATGCATACAAGTACTGTGTGTACTAATCTATGATTGAAAACACTGTGATAAGCTTGAAGCAACCTTTCCCTCCCCTGTTGGAAAGAAAGAGGGGAGGAAGAGGAGGAGGAGAGAAGAGACTGCTTCCAACATTACCACATGGCCCTGAAATTTCAGCCTTAACCTGGCGCAGACCCAATAGCTAATAACATTTTTGACCAAAAATTTGATATAGAATTCAATGCCAAAGTGCAATAAAAACATGGTCTATGATCTGTGATATATGAAAACTTGGCTTTGGTATAAAGAGCCCAATAACAAAAAGCAAAAACCTTCACCAGTTTGATAAATTCTCAAAGAATGGAGCTCAAAGAACCTGATGAATTTGGGGTCAAAGGTTCTCTATTACATTTTTTATTCTCTTTATTTTTCATTAACCAACTTTCAAAACACAGTCAGCAAGTCACAACATACATCTGGTGAACCTGTGTTACTACTCATACTCAGAGACATAGCACAAACAATAAGAATGGCATTTGGTTTAGCTTATCACTGTCAAGACACCGATCATGCTCTTTCTCTCACTCTCACTATCTCTTTGTCATTGCTGTCCTTTTTTGCTGTCATTCTTCTTATCTCACAGCCTCTCAATCTCCTGCTCTGCGTCTTTGTCTTTCCTCTACAACCCTGTCCATCTTTGCTTGGGGAGTATGAGCCTCAGTACAAAATACAGCAGACAAAATGAAGATGTAGACTGTAACCTTTCTAGATAAGAAGGCAGATAAATAGGTGAGTGTGAGTGCATGCATGTGTTTGTGTGTTACTGGAATAGCAGATAGATAAAGCCGTCACAATAAGTAGTGTTGTCTGGCTGTCCCTGAGGACAGAAGAGGAACAGAACCCCAGGCCTTATCAATCCTTCATGTCTGTTTATTCCTTTCCTGTGACCATTTAGCATGTTTGTTGGGGGATTTGGCTGTGAGAAAGAAAGAAAGACGAGAAATTTGAGCTTGGAGTGTTATTTTATTTATTCATCCTTTGAGATAATCAGGGGTTTATCACAACTTGGATCTTATTGATATAGTTTTGGCTATTGTTTCTGTCAGATTATAACATTTTACTTAAGTAATTGCAGAGACCTGAGAATAGGAATACTGCAATATTGCGACAATGAGCGACGATTAGCCAGATTATCCAAACCACTTAATTTGCAGGTCAAAAGGATAATAATAACTTATAGCACAGGATATGTGTGTGTGCACAACTACGGATGGTAGGTAGGTACATAGACATACATCTGACTCTTTTACTGCTTTCATTTGACAAACATCTGTTAAATTTAAAAACCTTTACCCAACCAAGACATTTTATTTTATGAAATTCAACTCAGAAGTGCTACATCCTGTCTGATGTACTGTTGCATTATAATACACACATACAGCTACCACTCTTAAGAATAATCACACACTAGTGGGACTTCTGATAATTACTGTGCACCTGCTTTTTAAAGCCAGGACTTGTGTACGCCCAAACACACACACATTGTCCTTCTCACACGCTAACACAAACATGTACTTACACACACAAACATGCTGCTGAGCCGCATCTTGGCACTGCCCTCTCTCTACCAGTATGATTCTATCTCTCCTCACATATACCTCCATCCATTCATGCTGTCGTTCTCTCATCTCCCCCTCCAGCATCTTCCTCACTCTCCTCTCCTCTGTTGTGTTTTTTGGCAGAGCTTGAACAGAATTGCACAGGAGACTTAAACTGGCACAATACGTAGCTCCCATCCCACCTGATGCCTTGCTGTTACTCCTATACCACCTCTCCTCTCTTCTCCTCTCCTCTGTGATATCCAATTACTCATCCTGAAAATCAAGTTATGAGAGGGATAAAGTTTTCTATTAAAATAGTTGTATTCTACTTGCTCCCCACCTGTCTAAAAAACGTGGTGATATGTTCTGACATGGCAGTGTTAGTGAGAGGCCAAGCAGAAAGTGAGAGAATGAGACTTCGGGTTACTGGGGTTTTCACTCACTGTTTGCATACTTCATGTTCTTGTTTGGCTCAGACACAGTACAAGGTGACTTTTGTGATCGGACCACACTTTTATGTGCCCACAGTGCAAGACAATTCACTATTTATTTATGCAATTTTGCATCTATAGAGCTTCTGCCAGCAGAAGGCACACGTGGGACCCTTAACATGCTCTTGTTATACCATCCTTGCAATAGAAATATAATTGTGAGTTTATAAATGTTCGATACTGGAACTTTTTATAGGGTATTGCTTTGATCATGTAGAAATAATTTTTTACTGACTTGTTTTACTCCATGTTTCCGCTTTAGTTATGCGCACCATAGAGGCAATATAACTGCACACACTTGCCATTTACTCAGAAAAGAGTCCGCAGATCAGCTTCAAGGACGATGACACGACTCTCACTAATTGGGTTGAGGGGCAGGATGGATGGCATTTCGGGAGGCTGAGGGCTTAGCCTGGTTGGTTGGGGACCTCACTGACCTATCGTGTGAAGGTCTTTAAGGCAAACTTATTTCTCACTTGTACAGAAGTGCAACAGCACACACACACATACATGTCCACACAAAGGGTGAGGATTGTGAAGTCTCTTGAGGAAGCAGTGTTAATCCTATTGACAATGGCTTGTCTGAACAGTGGCCTGAAGAGAGATGAGGCTAATTCCCTTTATGAGGACAATAAACCTGCAGGTCACCAAGGCCAAACACACACACAGAATACATATAAACACACACAGACACATCCGTAGCTTCCTTCAGTTCAGAAAATCAAAAGTGTAATAATACAGTATATCACACCTCTCAATGCAATTGTGATGCATCAAAAGTCTGCTTCAGTCCCCTCCTGTAAGAAATATGGCTCCGGAGATTTCATTGTCTCTGATGGAATTTGACAAAGCGATATTGACAATGCAGCTTATTTTTGCGGAATAAAGAGGGAAACGTAATATTGTTTCATTCTCTCTAGCTGTTATTGTGATGTATTTCCAGGCACCAAAATATTTACACCTATCTCTCTGCCTAGTTACTGTCTCTTGCCAGAATACGTTATATCTAAGGCAAAGAAAACAATATTACATTTCTTATTGAAAAGTGGCGATCCTTCACCTTTTAGCCACTCGTTAAAGCACACACACAAAAACACGCACATTGTCGGGCACACATGCACTCTGTTGTGCACATCTGTTGTTGGGCTCAGAAGTACCTATATTATTTTATACATTGAGATTCGAATATGTGTTTTATAAATCTCTAAAATCACAGGTGTGATCTGTGACTAAGTGTGCCTGCCAGTCTCAAAGGCATTTACCATCCAGCTGCGTAAAACATGTTGAGCAAATGAATTACATTCACCATGCAGCTGCTTGCTGTCAATATAAATCACATTAATGTGAAAAGCCTCAAACAGTTAATGATTTGACTATTAATCACTTGTAATTGGAAGGAGTTTGGACATTTAAGTAACACAACTTAATTGCGTTTAGAAAAGTTTGTGTTTTTGTCTCTGCTGTACTTTTCTAAAGCCACACATTACAGTATTTGGTAGTACATTGTAGTATTCTAGTTTTCTACAAGAAACCATGAGGGAGATGACTGTTCTTTTTCTTGAAGGAAGCTAACACGTTGTTTTTTGTTTTTGTGTATGTCTCTCTTTGCTCTCCAGATGGGACCCCGTACACATGGTGGGTGGGTCGGGGCAGTGAGAAGCACTTCTACTGGGGGGGCTCAGGGCCTGGCATCCAGAAATGTGCCTGCGGCATTGACAGGAACTGCACTGACCCCAAGTATGACTGCAACTGTGACGCTGACCACAAACAATGGTAAGTCAGACCATCACGTCTAAGTTGCTTGGGCACAAGCAACTTGTATTGATTACCATTCCTACCCCCTACCATCCGGTCAGCATATGTTTATTTATATCATTCCGCTTAATGTTCCTATGGGTATCCGGCTGTATCCATCCTACAGTACTACAGTTTTGCAGATTTGCCCTATCACTAATGCAGCAGGACTTTTGGGTTATCACAGTTTCTATGGCACATATACTGTATAAAAACTAAGCTAATAAAGATACATTTTCCCTAAGAATTGCTACTTTATAAACACTAAATAGCAATCGACTGCAATACATTAACAGTGGTACTTCTTTACTTCGACATGGATCATAAACTTGAGACTTTTTATATATATTTTTTCTTCTTTGGGCTTTTATTGCCTTTAATCAATACTGATTTCTGGAGAGTGACATGAAAGGGGGGAGGGGCGGGGGATGACACGCAGCAAGGGGCCACAGGTAAAGTGGAAAAAAAAGTGAAATATGTCATACCCAAATTTTGATGGGACAATTTCGCTGTGCTGATACTAAAATTGTCCCTACACTAATGCTAATTAGAATTAATCTGTCAGCTCAGAGCCTCTGTTAGCTGGACAGTCTGATGAGGTGTCTAACTTCAAAGGCTGAAGTGACTGAATGATGAATGCCACCATCAATGATGCGTTTATTTAAGAGGGATGTTTGCTTCCAGAACCAACAGTTTGTGTTTCAAGGCTCTTTTAGCCAGCTGATGGATCTTCTCATTAAACCAATTGCATCGCTGTCTGTGGGTGTGTGCATGTGCGTACATACTGTATGTTAGTAAGATGAAGAGATTTCATTTGCTTTCAAGTCTCCCTCCACCCCATCTCTAAAACTGATGAGATTACAAATAAGTCTTACTCTGTCTCGTTCTCTCCATTAATATTGTATGCATTAATGTCTCATTGTTTGGCTGAGTGACTTTTTGAAATATTACCCATATAACTCTATTTCCACTCATTACCCATATTTTTGGCAGCACATAGAAACACACATGCATGCACAAAGGCATAAATTAGAGCTTACTGTTTTATTTCCTAACTGCAATGAATGGCAAACAATTAAAATCAAATGGTTCTGCAAATAATTTCGAAAATGTCGTACACAAACTTTGCGGTATTGTCATTGGACTAGTTAACATGTGATAGCAAGATAAAGTAATTAAAATAATTATTTAATTAATATTTTTTGTATGTATAATTTTATTGCTTGATTCACTCTTCACTTCTCCTCCATAGATTGATTTAAATATTGCTCCATCCATGCAGCAATCTTCTGTAACAATTAATACATTTACATGTCACTGTTGTATTTATTTTATAAGTTAATAAGTTTATAAGTTTTTTCAATATGAGTAGTGAGCTGTGTTTTTACCTCTTACTTCTATTGTTATTATATTATATTTTAATATTATATATATTTATTTTCACATATTTAAAAATTTGTCACAATAACTTTTATTTTTTTATTATTAAAAGGGGGAAAGAAAAAGTAAGCTATATTAAATGGACATACATACATACATATTATAAAAAGTAATGATATAAAAGAAAAAGATTAAGAGACAAAAAGTAGTGTAGACCCACATGCCAATTGATTATGTTCGGCAATTATGTAGATAACCACCTTCATATTTCAAAACATATATTACAAGGACACACATATGCACAAAGATACATATATAGACATTTGTAGTACTACTTATGTATACATATACTCACACAGACCTATAAACGTGTATACTCATGAAAACCAAAACACTATATAGTTATACTGGCACTGCACCTAACACCATATATGAAACATCCCTGAATAAGCCAGCTAAATTCACCCAGGAAAGCAATATTGGTATAGTTATGAATAGTGTAACCATAAAATGACAAATATTCAAAATAGAAGAAAGCTACAGAAAACAGCGTTTAACTTACCTTACCTCTGACTGCATGTTTCTTGCAACTCATCTTCCAGGAAAGAAGATTCTGGTCTCTTGATATATAAAGAACACCTGCCAGTCAGCCAGGTTGCCGTGGGTGACACCAACAGACCAGGCTCTGAGGCCAAGCTCACTGTTGGACCACTCCGTTGCCAAGGAGATAGTAAGTGTTTCGTCATTGCATACATGTGTACTGTGTAGTTGTAGATGTTGATGTAACATTCTGCAGCAGTCTTTGGTATTTAGAGTGATGGGCAGCTTGACAAATATGTAACCATGTTGGAAATGGCTTGAACCAAAAGGCTTGATTGTGAAGATGAATATCGAGCTGAAAGAGCAGGATTCCCAGGGTATATTTGTTGCTACAAAGTGTTGGAAATGTAATTAATGGGTGATTGAAAAAGGGACATACAAAAAGTAACAATAGCTGAGAATTCAGTTTGGTTGAATAAATGCTTCAGCTGTGCTGATAATAGTGACAGTTACAAAACAGTAAATCATAACAAATGAATGAAAGAGAATAATGAGTCTATGTAAGATCTAGCACTGAAACCCCATTTGTAGGTAGTGTTGATCTGATTTAGTTAGCTTTAATCCGGCTGTTAATTACTGGAAGTCTGCTCGGGGAGCGTGCACGTCAGGTTTTGGTACATCCGGTACGCTGTGGCTCTACCCGCTGTGTCACCACCATAATGTGGTTTATATACAGCGTTTCGCTCAGCTTACACGACATGTAAGCATTGGCAAACCACAATTAAACACACCCAAATAATATATTTTGTTTTATTTATTTTCTTTCGTACAGTCAGTGAGGCATTGGCAATATTTAAAATGTTTGAGGAGTTTATTCTATAACCACAGAGAGAAAAAAGTACTTTGGTCTTAATTATCTTCTCTCTCCTCATGTGGAAGGAAAGTTGGCCTCTTTCTTCATCCCTAATCCTAGTGGAAATTAAACATTATTAATATGTCTTAGACTGTACAATACATTCAGACGTTGTTAGCCAACTTTTGGAAAGTAACAAACCTCTTTTGACAATTAGAATTTGCTGCTGATGGTTTGAATGGGGTCTTAATTAAAAACTATCGTGAGAGAGAACAAGAGAAAACACTTCATGCATAGCGGAGTACAATTTGGCACATTGTTATTTCGGAGTTGCACTTGAGTGTGAAAATAACACATTGCTCATGCTCACATTGTTCAATCAATCAGAGAAACAGTTGTTTTATCTTGACTGTCTTTCTACTCTGGAAAATTACTGTGTATGTGTGGGTGTTTATGTACTTCTGCGTATGTGTGTTTTTGTGTTTGTAGGCATGTGCATTTGTGCCCATGTATGAGTGTGTTGCCAGATAAAGGTATCTGAACTCTATTCAGAGACTTTCCCTCTAAACAGTCTCTCGTCCTTTTATTATCTTCTATCTTGTCCTTGTAGTTTGTGCTGTTTCTCAGGTCAACATCAGATATCAGATACTGCAGGAACACACACACAGACACACAGGGAGGCAGTCTAATCCTTGCTGTTTCTCTTCCTGTCTATTCTTCTAATCAGTGTTGGCACACTGTTCTCTGCGGGACTTTGGGTCAACTGGAAGACACACACAGATTCTGCCGCTCTATCATATTGACCACCTTTCTTTCCTCATAACTCATGACCCAGTACTGTTTCACTTTGCTTCACTTTGTCCTGGACCGACCTGCGGCGTGTCAATACGCCAGTGTGTACTGTGTTTCTGTCAGGTCGGCATGGATTAATTGCATCACATTTGTGATGCATCTGTTATACTTGGCTAAATGAAACATTTCTCATTCTGAATCTGAGTGGGCTTTCGTACAAACTCATGAAAGTCAAATGGATGATGGAAACCTTACCCCAATGATGTAAAGCTACACAGCCATAAGGAGTAGACCTTTTTTACAGCAGCCATTTTGACATGAAATAGAAGGGTAAACAAAGGTGTTACGAATGATACTAATTAAGGCTCCACTCCATGTAGCAAAGCCTTTGCAGTGAGCCAACATGCACAATAGCAGCACCATGACTCTGTTTAATCTGAATGGAATTGGACCTTAATTAGTATCATTGGTAACAGCTTTACTTTTTCATGTCAGAACGGCTGCTATAAAAACGGTCTAGAGCTCCCATTACTAAGGGATATTCAGTAGCTGTAGGCCTGGAAAAATATACATCAACATGTGATGCACACCAAAACACCCACAACCACTGTTTCTGTGTGAGCCTGCATACCAGTGGTGTCAGCGAGGTAACTTGAAGATAGCACAGACTGACGCTAATGCGCCACTGTCCTACTTCACCACGCAACTGGTTCAATTCTCCAGAATCCTCCCCCAGATCAGCACATTGTGGTTACTGTACCTTGATTACTTCTTCTGTCTGTATGGTGTGTCTGGTGTATGCTTTTGGCATCAATTGACGAGGAAGCCAAGAAGCTGGTTTTCTAGCTTAATATGCTTTACTACTACACTAAAAGTACAGTACAGTTTTTGTTAGTCTGGAACAAGTACCACAAACTACAAGTGTGAAAGCAACCTCAGTGATTCTCAATTCCCAAATGCATTACCCATTGAGAGATTTTCGGAACAGAACTGTGAATTCTTCAATCAAATGGTTTTGTCTTTTGAGATTGCCTCTGCCTCCCTCATCCTCTCCCTTTATTTTTTCTCTTAAGAAATCTCCTAAGACGAAATAGATTAAAACAGCATAGAGCGGAAGTAATGTCGGCATCTGCTGTGTGATGTAACAAAATACCAGAGAGGTTTCATAGAAAGTAATATCCTGTGGAGAGGAAAAGCAAACATGGATTTAATCTTTAGTGCAAGGCAGCATGATCATTACGATAATAATGCTTCATATATTATCTATTGACTGCTCATTTTTCATAGTAAAATTAATAATAGAGTGGAGCTATGCAATCTCAGTGGACTGTGAGTGCAGATTTGTGTGTTCTGCCTGTTTTACAAAGACACAGTGTTGTATTTAAAACTACACAGAAATATAGCTAAGAATACCACAGATATGGTTTACACATCTCTCATGCACAGAAGTTTTCCCTCTAATTTTCATCTATCTATCAGCCGGTCCGTCCATTCATCCGGGAGACAGGAAGTGGCCTGGTTCTGTCGAGGGTGCAGAACATGACAGAACACCTGCCCTCACTCCTCACTGGTGTCACACTCATTATGGTCCCTTCATCAACAATCTGGTGCCATTCTCACTAATGTCTCTTCATCACAGAGCTGCCAACATATAAACAAACCATGATTTAATGACCCATGACATCACATCTGTTTGTGTGTGCGGGTCTATCATGTAGCAGTATGGCAGACACAATTACTAAAGATGGATCCTTCTGTCACTTGGAAGGAGCCATATTCTCTTTGTCCTACTCTATTATCCACTGTGTGTGTCTGAGTGTGTGTGAGAGACAAAGAGAGAGTCGTCGTCTTCTATATTGAGTGACCAAATTAACAAACTAACTTTAAAATGAAGATGACTTTGAGGTATGTTTGCAATAGTGCTGGCCAAGGCACTGGAACATGGAGCATACATTATATATTGGCCCATTAAGGCATATTAAACATATATTAAAAATTTCACACGTGAATAGGTACACCGTGTATGATTGATGCTTCTCATACTGTGCATGGAGCTCTGTCTCAGTAAGAGCAATGATGATTGGCTGCCATATAATGGGTTTTCATAGGCAAATGACTAATGTATTGGGCAGTCAGGGAAAGTTTTAGTACAAGGTACTTATGTGTCTGGGTGTATGTGCATGTGCACTCTTCTGTGTGTGTGTTTCTGTCTGTCTTTCTGTGATGGGCACAAGAGCAAGTAAGAGTGTAACTTTCTCTCCGTGTGTGTGGGGGTGTGTGTGTGAGAGAGAGAGAGAGAGAGAGTGTGCGCGTGCTCCAGCATTAATGAAGCCCATTTCCATGGCTAGTTTAATGGCAGCCTATACAGTCACAGGCAGACAGAGAGGAATTAGTCCCATTTATTGATGTTAAAAGGGTTTGGACATTTTAATAGATGGGAATGAAAATAAATGACAGCAAATGAAGCAAAGCAGCACATATTCTATTATTATAAGGTAATGCACCTGCTATGAGACATGCTTGGCCTCATGACTGACCACAAATGAAAGCTTTTAGGGGTCACCTGTGATAGTTCAAAATTAATTAATTGCTTTGTACCCATTTGTCACTGCTCATATGCCCACATATAGTGTCTAACAAGACACTGAGGGTCTGGTGTGCATTACATAGAGCTCATTACTTTAGGTTTCTAAAGTAATAATGAATTCTGTGAACTTATATTATGTTGAGAATTTTAGGCGTAAATACATAAAGAAATACAAAAATGTGGGTAAAAGTCAGATTTTTAAAATACCATTTGCTCCATAAGTACTTTGTAGTTTAACTAGTTCTTGTAGGTTTTTTAAACTAATTGTCGTGCCCTGGTAGCTCACATGGTAGAGCTGCTGCCCCATTTACCAAGGCTGAGTCCTTGCTGCGATGGGCATGGGTTTGACTCTGACCTGTAGCCCTTTGCTGCATGTTATCGCCTCTCTCTCCTCCCGTTTCTATCACTCTACAGATGTCACTATCCATTACAGACAATAAAAGTTCCCAAAAAATTATTTCTCTCCTTTGATAGGCCTTTATTTCCTTTAAGCTCCCCATGTTTATAATTATATCTCTGAAGGCTTAGTGCTAAAAATGACAAGCAACTTAATGTAAGATTATTAAAGGTTTTGCAGGTCTCAAATAACGGACACAAATTACCTGTAGGTTCAAATGCTATATTTACTGTGAATACACAGTACCTAGATCATAAAATTACACTCCACAGATGGCTCAATTATAGGTCTCATTGGAAATTTGAAATGGAGCGAGGAAGAAATATACGCATATTGCAGCACAGTTCCAGACATTTCAGATCTATATATGTAGGTTCAAGTGTTATGTTTTGAACAGTGATATCTGAGCCATGCCCTTAGGGGCACTTTTCAGATGCATCACCTTGCAAGATAGGTGCTGCTGCCTCTTTTGTTAGATGACACTACTGTTAGTACTTTGATGAAAAAGTGTCTCAATAGCTTTGCACCTGAAGTAGATAGCAGAATAAGTTGCAAGTGGAAAAGTTAAATGAGATGTGTTTGCTCCACCAAACTGAGTAATAAGGGCTCCAGCAGACCTGAGATCCTAAATGTCACAATCTACAGTGATATTACACTTCACCTTGTGAGTACATGCAGGATGTGTGAGAATGAAGTTATTAATATGAGCTATTGTGGCGGTAAATGTGGTCTATTCTGCCTGCAGCCAACAGTGTATATGAATTTGTATTTTTAATGTGCATGCACATGTATTTCATATGTGTGCTTGCGTGTTCCAGAAAATGTCCTTGCTAATGACCTGAGACAGTGCAGTCAGTCATCCTTACCATCTGCTGTTACTGGCACATAACCCATCTGGTCAAGCATAGACAGATGAATCATCTAGTTGGCTTCCAGACCCAAACTTCACCTCGAACTACATCTCACATCATGTCAGCAGCTACAGTTCAGTGGGCTTGAGTTTGTTTGTTTTTTACATCCGTCCCTGTGGCCTAATCCAGAGGTCAGCAGCTGTTTTTGGTGTTTTATGCGACAACACTTTTCAGTCTAATGAGTTGATGGGTCCATGTGATGCTTTGTAAAGAAACATCAATCTGTAAAGAGCATCTACTCCTGAAGTGCAAACAATTCTTCTTTATTGACCCTGCAAGGGCGTTACACTTGGGTTGTCTGGTTGAAGCATGGCTCTTTTGGGATTGGTTCACTTCTGATATTTACCATGTTCATTATGTTAGTTTTGCATTTTGGCACGCTAACATGATGGTACCAAATTGCATTCCTATCCAACCAGTAGTTGCTGAGACATTTTACTAAAAGGCACAAATGTCAACACCATGTTGGTGCTAGAGGAAGTCAGGGGATCACCAAAGTCAGATGGATAATCTAGGCAGCATGAATGTCTGTACCAAATATTACACTGTTATTCACTATCATGGCTAAATGTCTAAAACATTTGGTTTCATTCCAACTTTGGATTAATGTAAAACTGTAGCTGTACATCAGACTTCCACTTTCAGAGGACTGAGCTTCAGTAATAAATTCAATTCTTTCCTCCTTTAAAACTGGTATATTCTCCATAATCTCTACTGTCACTGCACCGAAAACCCAGAAGATAAAAACTATAAAGCCTGATGTTGACACAATGTGAATTGTTGTATTGTGTATGGATTCTGTATTATTACATGCTGCAAACTGATGACGGTCCTTCCACAGAGTGCTGGTTTGCACTATACTCTAGGACAAATAGATATTTGATTTAAACTTTGGAAGAAGAAAGAAAATAAATTTCAATAAACCGTTATCCTGTTTCTCAAGTAAATTAAGTTTCTAACAATCGGGTAGCTCAGCAACAGAGGCCACAGACATCCTGAAAGTAGGTCTGAGACACTCTTTGCTAAACAGTATTATCCACAGTAGTGCACCACACAATGACACCAAGGGCATCCAGGAAAAAAAGTGACAACAGGATTAGAATGTCTACATCAACGTGTCACCTTGAGAGCCATTAGGCAGAGAGAAACTTGGCTTGTCAAGTGTCATGAACCTGTTCACAGTCTGTGCCAAACAAGGGAGACCACACATATAATTAAAGTGTTTAAAGCAAAATAAATGTAATTAACCAATGTTCATACTAGACAAAGTAATACAGATTTATGTACA
Source organism: Morone saxatilis (assembly GCF_004916995.1). Classification (NCBI taxonomy): domain Eukaryota; kingdom Metazoa; phylum Chordata; class Actinopteri; family Moronidae; genus Morone; species Morone saxatilis. Next base: position 9,198,530 of record NW_023339650.1, read on the forward strand.
TCAGTGTTATCAGTAGTGTAGTGAGTGCTGGATCTGCTGGCTGGAAGGAGAGAGAGTCGACAAACTGATCAACCTCTTATAGAGCCTAGTAATCACGGAGGGAACAGGTGTAGCCCATCTAATAGCCACACCCCTGCCACTCAAGAGCAAAAGGAAAAAGACATAGACCAACAGAGGGGGAAGGGGTCATCACATCAAGAAAAACAAGATTCTATTTGAATGTTGTCTTTGAGGCACCCATAGGAACTACATCAGTGGTTAGTGAAACATTGACGCAGTTCCTCAAAAGTGTATCTTTTCTTCTTATGAATGCATAAGGGGAAACTGGCCAGAGGAGGTTATAGTAACACATGAATGAACTGTCTGAACTGTCTGTGGAAGGTTTTCATATCAAACTCATTTTATAGACCTTGGGTGAATAAATTAGTGGCATAGACTTAATTTGGCTTGCCTTAAAGGATGTTATCAAGCATTATCATTAACAGTTTAATATCTGTGGTCAAGTCAAAATAGACATTTGTTTACTGGATCCGTTTTTGAAACATTTGTTTGATAAACATTTCAATATGGGAGTGATAAATGTGCTACAGTCTGGCCAACCAGTTGCATCTGTGGATCTGGTACATCCTGGCATCTGGCATCCATGTTTATTCCTCCAACACTGTTTTCTCTCCAACACTCAGTTTGTTCCAAACCCCTCATTTTTTGTTCTCCTTTGGTTCTCACACCATGGATCTCTTTTGAGTTCTTTCTCTTTAACCACCCACTTCCCTCTTCTCCCCTAGTTCTCTCTCCCTCCTTCTGAAGCTTAACTCGCCTCCCGGCTGTGTTTCTATGTCTTTGTGCCCTTCTTGCTTCTATGTCTTTGTCAGCCTTCTTTTTACTCTCTTGCTCAAAGCTCCAAAAGTGTCACTTGTTGTATACAAATAGATAGCACAGCACATTTCTTCATGATATTTGTGTATTTGTAATGTTATTACATATTTGTGCTTGGAGGAATTTTGTTTATGTAAAATGATAAATTATTTGTATGTGTATCAATATGCTTTTATATGGATTTCTTTTGATATCCCATCATTATTGTACCTTTAAGCCCCTGCACATGCGGCAATCATCAAAACAGTTCCTTTGTAGATAGACAGTGATTGTACATTTTTGTGTCACCAACGATGTGGCCCTGGTCTTCCTTTTTGCTATGACGGAACATCATAGTAAACAGATAATTATTTGTTTCTGTGGCCTGTGCAGGCTTCCTCCTGTTTAGTCCTCAATTAACCCTGTTCAATAATTGGCTGTGCCTCCCATAGAGAAATGAACAGTATTTCAACTTCAAACACACTAATCACAAAGGCAGCATCAGTAGGTGGTCGTGTGTGTGTGTGTGTGGTGTGTGTGCTCTTGGCCGCTATCTGCCCTTGCCCCTGGTGACAGGATGTGAGGCAAGGAGGAGAAGGGAGGAGCTCAGCCCTGTCATTGGGGAGCGCTTATCGCACTGAACCAGGAGACACACTCACGCACAGAGAGATGCATGGACACGGGTGCATACCTACACTTACAGGCATGCACTCTCACACACACACGACACATGTGAATGAATTTGCATGTGTAAATGGGTTTAAATTCACACATGAAAGGTAGCAGAGTGGTGCTGAATTGATCAGTCAATTAACTGATTAGTTGCTGGGCAGAAAATTAATCAGGAACACATTTTTAAATGACACACATTCTCTGGAGCCAGCATCTTGATTTTAAGGAATTTGCTGCTTTTCTTTGTTTCCTGCCATAAATTGAATATCTTTGGATCTTTGGTCGGTCCAACAGAAAAGGCAATTTGAAGATGTATCATTGATAGTTACATTAATCATTAGTTGCAGTCCTAACACACACTGCGGGTACACACACGTTTGTCCTCTCTGCTCCATTCTTCCTGTTCACTTTTCCTCCAGGGTTATGGTGGAGGGTCTGAGGCCAATCCTCTGAGGCATCAAGGAGATCTCACACAGCTGATACCACATTACCCTTCACTCTTCACTCCTCTTCCTCCTGCCCTCCAGTTGCCCCCCAGCTCCTCCTCCTCCCCTGTCATCTGGCCTCTGCTTGACTTTACCCTCCTCTTTTCCATCACTTCTTCAATATTCTGTCGTCTTACTTCTGCCTGGCCTCTTTCCTCTTCTTCTGTCCTCTCTCCTCACCTGTCCTTTTCACGCTCTCCTCTCTTCTTCCTCCTTCTTTCCTCCCTGCTCCTTCATCTTCCTTGAGTGATAGGAGCAAGACAGAGACATGGCAAGGCGAGAGGAGAGGAGACAGCAGAGAAGTCACTGCATCAACCACAGTCTGATAATTCATCAGCAGCTGTTTAACGCGCTGCTACTTTGTCTTCATTAGCAGCCGCTGGTTTCGCTTCATAAAAGTCATTAGGAAAGTTGTTATCAAAAATCCCGCAACACTTTGTCCATGTACCCTTGTCCTCTTCTTAGGTCTTCATTTAGAAGAAAATAAATGGTCTCTGATATAATCAACTTTCTTTTGAATATTATTGAAGTTGCAGGAAATTACAGGCTACGTTAAAACCTCTGCACAGAAATACAGTATAGTAGATGAAATCATTTTTACTGAGGAGATATTAAATGAGCCACATTAAACAATGGACGTGAGATAGATAATAATGTTTTATCCAGAATAGATTGATAGCTCTGTGGAATGAAATGAAAAAGGATGCATAGCCATTTGAAATGAAACCATTTCTTCAATGAATTTATTCTGTAGCTTATCAGATCAGATTGGGTTATAGCGTTTGCCACATGCATTTGGGATGGGCTGTTTCAGAGTTTCAGACTCCGTTTTTTTTTTTTTTTTTCACAGATAACTACTGGAACGCTGCATCATTCACCACCCCATCGTCCTACCTACACTTTGCCACCTTCCAGGGTGAGACCAGTGCCGACATCTCCTTCTATTTCAAGACCAGCGCACCCTACGGCGTTTTTCTGGAAAACCTGGGCAACACTGACTTCATTCGCCTGGAGCTCAAATGTAAGATGCATCTGAGCATCTTTCTGTGTGTGCATGAGAGTCATTTCTCTCTATGTTTTTCTCTCTTATTCTCTCTCTCATTCTGACTCTTTATCCAGCCTAGTGTGACGTTTAATCCAGCAGTCAGTCTGATAGTGCTGGATTCAGCCTGTCACCACACACACACACAGACACACACAAACACACTCAGTATCACATAGACACACAGAATAATGCAGACACACACACCAGCAAGTCAATTGCCTTGCTGATTATGGTGCACTACTTTGTGTGATTGCAAGAGAGAGCAATCATTTATTTAAGGTAATTGGTGTGTGCAATAATTATGTCCATTATGAACCTCTGTTTAACCAAATCACCCATTTTCAGGGATGACAAAACACAAGCTCTCATACACACACACACACACACACACACACACACTGACAGTCTCTCTCTTTTTTTCTTAAAATAATTTTTGCATACAGCAGCATTTAAATCTCTTAGAAGTTCAGCCCCATAACCTTTTCCACCACAACACACAAATACACACTTAATATAGTAAAATTGTATTTCAGTGCTTTGTCAAACATAAGAAGGAAATGGAAGAGTAGGCAGCAGAAGACCTTCTCTAAGTCCTTTCTAAGACCTATGATTGACATGTGATGCAGCAGGTTTCTGTGATCTGGCATCTCAGATGAACATCCCAGCAGCCTTGGTGGAGCCGCTCTGATCGAGAATTTTAACATTCTGGGCTTAATTTTAATCGCGGAGCTGCATTGTGGATCCTGGCAAAGCATGGCTGTCGATAGAGGATTCAAAGAAATTTGAACATTTGGTGTCAAAGGCACTCACTTACCATTTCCTCCTAGTGTGCCTGGCCCACCATTTTGAGTCAAAATGCCAACCAGTGAACAGACACAAAGTCGGCAGATGACTGTTGAAGCCATCTAAAGCCATTACACTGACTGACATTATGTCAGCTGATTTGTGGCCTAAAAGTTCCATAAGGTTTTTGTTTTCTTTCCCAATTCTCTCTTACAGCTAAACTAGCATTTTCACAAAGTCAAATACACATGTATACATGCACAAAAAAACAATGTGCTGATCCTACACTGTACATGGAAGCACAGTGAAAAGTTTGTCAAAGGGGGTTAGTATTTGTCTTCCAAACATGCACACAAAAACACACACAAAGATACAGTAAGTATCTAGTCTGTCACGGCTGCACAGCAGGCCAGAGGAGATAGGGAGTGGGTGTGCGTGTGCGTGTGTGTGTGTGTGTGTGTGTGTGTTTGCGCGTGTCTGTGTGTGTGTGTGTGTGTGTGTCTCTCTCTTTCAAAATGCCCCCACATCGATTTCCTCTCTCCTCTCCCTTGCTATCATCTTGCATTTTGCCCCACAGCACACGTTAAGACACACAATCGCAAAACTACTTGCGTGCACACAGACACATGCTCACACACATAAACACACACATAATCTCTGCCCTCTCACTGGTGCAAAAACTGTATCTGCTGCAATCCCGTCAGGGCATGAAATGACTAGCATTAGGCCAGAGTAGCATAGCTGTGCTATTGCAGGAGCTCAAACCACATATACACCCACTTACAGATACACACATGTGACCTTGTACAAAGCACACATTACTATGACCTCAGCAGACTCAGGTGGACACTATTCCCCTTTGAATCTTAATAAGAAGAAGTAGGCAAAGAAGCATTTGAAACGCAGCATTTAAGACATTTTCAGAGCCATGTGAACTGGACTGGTAACAGGATAGAGGACAGATAAAAAGGTCCCTAAATACAGAAATGCCTTACTTCTGGGGTCCTCTGTAGCTCAGAGGAAAGAATGTCTGTGCCATGTTTTGAGCCCTTAAGGGGCTGCAACTTCAGCGTTAGTCTTGCCCAAAGGTTATAAATGTTTTCTGTCTGGGATCCAGCTGAGAAATGTACTTTAGAGACCTTGGCTTATAAAATTGTATTATTGCCCTCTTTATATGACGACCAGACAGACTCAAAGTTTACATCTGAAGTTTAGCGGTAGTCTATGCAGCTCTAGCTTCTCAAAGTTGTCAAATGTCTTTCTAATTTGTTAAAGTAATATCTAATATGTGTCTACTAAGGAGAAAAGCAACAAGCCACCAAAATTTTATCAGACTCAAAAAACTGTGAGAAGTTCGAGAATCTCACTATATCTGTTCTATGTACACACTAAGAAATACTCTTAAGATTCTTTGCATTGTGAGCATGCAATCTGTTTGGCTGATAAGCATTACAAAGTCTTTTTTATCACAAAGAGATGCTTAGCTTTTGAGAAGTCACTTTAAATCTTGTTTCAGCGTTAACAGCTGCAGGTTTGCTGTGGCACTCTGAGTTTGGCACGCACTTAAATAGAGTTTCCCTCCTTAAAGGGGCCAGACTGCTCCATCCGTCCCAGGAGTGAAAAACACCGAGCAAAACGGCTAACAGACGAACAACAAAGAATTAGCAAGTATAACAGGAAAGAGATCGAAGAGATAACACACTGCCAGCCATCTAAAAATGGATGAACAGCAAAATAAAACTTAACATTAGACAAACACACACCCACATATATGCACACCCACACAAGCAGCGATCATTTACACAAAGACACACACGATACACAACCTCTTTCACTATTTATCATTGTTTGGTTGTGCTGTGCTGACGCACAATTTAGAACTTGGCTTTTTCAGCTTCCATATTAAAAGATTAATAGAAAACCCAATACCGAACAAATAAAAAGTTCTGCTGGGTTTTCTCTGGGTTACATTCAAGTATATCACACACACACAAAATTACACTCACACACACATTAGCACTTATGACATCCATCACTGCTATGCAAATAGATGAGGCAAGCTCTGTGCTCTGAGGGCACTTTAGTTTTCATTCCTGCCTGTGGACTGATTATAAAAAAGAGAGTTGTAGGACATCCATCTTGCTTTGCAATCAAACACACACACACTCAAATGCCATTCAGCATTGCTATAGTAGCACTGCTATAGCTTTGCTTCTATTGGGGTATTCTGATATATGCTTGGCTTTCTTTCAGCATTTAAAATAACTGATGTCGCTCCACCCTGCCCTGCAGACCTGCTCTCTGCATACAGACATCATTAATTCAGTGTACTAAAGCCTGTCAGAGGGCTTATACTCTCTGCCTCGCTGTGTGTGCATGCATCTATTTGTCTGCATGCTGCTGTGTGTTGTGTTGTGTGCTGTGGGTAGTTGAATGTTTAAGCACTTTTTCAGATTTATCTTACAGGTTAATGCACACAGCACATCCAGACAGGCTTATTCTGGGATGATATCTGGTGTCTTTGCATTTCATCTAAGGGGAAATTATAATGTGAGCAAGAAAGGGGATCGAGAAAGAAGGTAAAGCAGGAAGGAGTGATGGGAGGGAGGGCAAAGTGACAGATAAGATTAATAAGGGATGGGTACAGATTGAATGCAAGAAAGCAAGCAGTAAATGAACAAATGAATGATGAAATGAAAGAATGAAGGAAGTAATACACAGGGAAGGGAGGTCAGAAAGAAACCAAGGAACTATATGTGTGTACTGTAGAAGATTTAGAAGAATGGAAGAATAGGTGGAGTGAAAAAAGATAATTAGATGAAAGCAATATTAAAAGGAAATAAAGGCCAGGCATATTGATTGCGTGTAAGGAAAGAAGAAAGGTAATTTCTCCATTGACCACAACATAAAATTAACCACTCTAATATCTGAGCCTAATGAAGTCATAATGAAGCTGTAACATATAGAGCTTTGAAGTGGTTGTTCATCACTTCTATGACTGCAGCACACTAGTGCCAATAACAACCATATGGCAGCACCCAAAATATATAGCTTTTATACAGCGGCCTCACAGTAGTACTCAGCATTAAGAAAAGAGTGAAATTGGTTTTTAATGTGACAATTGCAAATCGTCTTTCCAGCTGCAAAAATAATTCCCTCATTGTTTCCTCATTGTTGCTTCATTCCTTTCATAGGTCAGGATAAAAATATTTCTTTATGATTATGTAGTGGCAAGCATTCATTGAACAACTCTCATCCACACACAATGAATATGCTGTCAGAAACAATGACATAATAATAATAATGACACAAACCAATTCAACAGTGTCTTACAGTTGGAATATATGAGAGAAGTGGCACTAGGCTCTAAGATATATTCATATAAAGCTGTATATTATAGTATGTATTAGTTAGTAGTATTTCTTAAAAGATGTTTTAATATCTGGCTCTTGTGGAAGTTATTTACTTGATTGTATCAAGTTGAGATAGAGCTGGAAATAAGAACACACACATATTCTCTTTTTCTGTCATAACATACACACACAGTGTATAGATTGATCAATGTTTCCTCTAGAGAGGTTGAAAGCCATCAGACAGTGACCTCACCAATGCAGTAGCGAACATCTGGAATGGACAGGTGGTAGACTGAAATACACAAACAAAAAACACAAACACTGTAATTCAGAAATATCAATGAACATTTGACCTGTCATGGTCATAAAAGATATAACAGTGCCCCCTGTTGGTCTGTGGAAATATTAGGCTACTGAACTACGGAGTAGCAGTAAACCTAATGGCATTTCAACTTCCTTAATTCCCCATAACATATCCCAAACACACAAACTCACATCCTGACACATACACACACTCTCTTTGTCATTCATCTACAACTTTTCATCTCTCATTCTTTGGTTTTCTTCTCTCCAACAAAACAAGCAAAAAGTTCAAGAACAGCAAAAAAAAACACATGGAAACTGCTGCGTAACAACTTTATGCTGTGCAAAACCTACAGTTCCTGACATCTATCGACTGTCTGTGAGATTAGTCCTGTCCAAAGCTGTGAGCAGTCGTGTATTGCAAAGCTGAAATCTATACAAGCCAAATGAATGGCCTTGAAACAAATGAGCCTTTAGATTAGAAATTGAATGTGTATTTACCTGCAGAGTGGACTATGACAGAACAAGGAGTTATGGGTTTTAGAAAGTTGTGATGTTAGTTAAGATATCAGGTGAATTGATTCTTTATACTCCCTGCAGCTCCTAAAGTCGTCTCCTTCTCCTTTGACGTTGGAAACGGACCTGTGGAGTTAACGGTACATTCGGCTACACCCCTCAACGATGACCAGTGGCATCGTGTGATGGCTGAACGAAATGTCAAAGAGGCAGTCCTACAGTTGGATCAGACATACAGGACATCTCGGCTTGCTCCTGCACAGGGGCACACACGGCTAGAGCTGTTCAGCCAGCTCTACGTGGGTAAGACACACACACACACACACACACACACACACACACAATCCAAACAATTAACAACCCTAATGTGTAAGAAGGACTCACGTACACACATTTGATTGCAATTTGAACATTTAATATTCGCTTTGTGTAGGAGGGACTCTCACAGAGACAAACACACCGTAATTATAAACTCTTGTGTGTGGAAAGCCACTGCCTAAGTACACATCATTCATGTAATAGTAATTGGATTGAATTAAAAAACTATCTGTGCTGCCCTCAGATGCACACATCCATTTTGAGGACATGTGATTATTTCAGAAGTTAAAGAAGTAGCAGCCTTTGCTGAAAATCACTGGCTGCTTTCTTAAGAAGCTTCAGTTCAGCTTAGCCACAGCCACTGCTAATTAAGTTAATGTTAATCCAGCATATGCACGCACACACACACACACACAGCAAATTCACGTTTTAGGATATGCACACATGTGAAAACACAGGGAAACTCATAAATGTAAGTGATCAGAGTTTTAATAAAGTAAAACTGAGCCTCTGTGTTGGCTATGAGGACGTGTGACTTAAACTAACTTAATTCACTTATGCTGTAAAGGTCATTTCTTTGATACTTTAACTTTATATTTCTTTGGATTAAAAAAAATATCATTGCACAAAGAGGATACAAACACTCTGACTTTCCCTCTCCTATCAGACAGATCAAGCTCTTGTTATCACACCAATTATGCCCACATTTTCTTAAAGAGGTCTGGTTTGTTCCTCATGGATTCATCTTCCTCTCCACACAATATCTTTTAAGCTCATCAGGAGTTCAAATGGCAGAAGATCTGTCCAGTTTTCTTCCTTTGCTTTCACTTCTCTGTCTCTTTATACCCTTTGTGCTGAGCTGTCAATACACTATAAACCAAACTCTCGGGCTAAAATAGTTTTAGGGATTTGCGGATAGAAGGAAAAGTGCTGAGACGGATCAGAGTTCCTACTGTCTCATGGAAAAAGTTCTTTCCAAAGGAGATTGTTCCAAATTCCAATCAGGCATCCCGATGTGATAGCCTTACCCTCCCTGATCCCCGTTTATAATATAATTTCATCGTCTCATCACTTTTGCTGATTCGAATGCTGCTGAAACATCCTCACCTTATCATGTCCCAATTTGCCTCTCAGTGTATTTGTACTTTCATTTAGTGAAATGAAAAGGGCTGAGAAAGGTTTTGTCACTGTGCGACTCGCAGCTATAAACCTGAAACGTAATGGCTTCCAGATAGGCCTCGGCTGTCACCTCATTTGCATGTGTGTGTATTCTGGCTTTTTTATCGAAGGAAGAAAGAAAAAGGCTCAGGCCCGCTGTGTGTGACGAACAAAGGAGATAGTGTGAAGATAGAAAGCAAGAAAGCAAAGAAAGACTTGTATGTAACAACAGCCACAGAGGTGACAACACCTTCTCATATCTGATCTCTAATCCCTGCTTAATCCTTATTTCAGGATTCCCTTTGGGAAGTTTCAGTGGGACACACAGGAAGTTGCCCAGCCACTAAAGGGAAGTGGTTTAGATTTGGCCTGTGACATCCAAAAAGATAGAGATCCTTTTGTGTTTGATCGAGAGATTTGGAAAAGGGTGCGGGGAGCCCTGCAGGCATCAAGATTTTGTCTTAACCTGCCTGATTCTTCCTTGTAACTTCCTCCGCCACTTCACATGTTGTCTCTGAGGGATATTGATGTCGTGTTTGAAAGTAGTGAGATAGAAAAAAAACCAATGCAATCCAGAAGCATAAAAAGAATTTAAAAAATGATTTAAAAAAATATGTTTGATTTTACATGAACACACATTAACGGAAATACAACAGGGAGTTTTATTTTGCTCAGCATGTTCTCATATCTGTCCCTGTATCATCTCCTTCTCCCTTTCTCAATCAATATGCTCCTCATCAAGCATTTGATTGCTTTAGTGTTTACTGCACAGTGGCTCATTTGCTCTAATGGCCTTGAGAGTAAATGTTATACCATCAGCCTGCTGTCATTTACTTCACACTGTTAACTTTTAGCTCTGCGATTCACTTCATACATGCACATAACTATAAATCTTGCCACATTTTATTCATTTAATGCCACCATCTGTTCTTTTGATTTTCCTTTTGATTAATGTGCACAATCAAATTTTTTTTCTTTATGATTTTGCATGTTTTTCCTCAATTCTCTCATGGTTGGATTGCTTTTGTCTTTCTTTTCTACTTTCTTTTTTCTTTCCTTGCCTGTGTCTTCGTGGATCGACATCTTGCTTGTTGCTACTCACTGCATGTGTGCTCCACCTGTGGCAGGGAAACCAGCCTTGCTCACCTGCCAAGACAGTAGGTAACATTTAATAGTACAATGTACAATGAAATGTCTCTGTGACATTGATTCAGAGATAACAACATAACAGTCCAGTACACAAACACATGTATAAAGACAAAAACACAGATGTTTGTATTTTGTTTTTTGCAGCCCCACACTAGCAGTTGTGATTAAAGTTTAGCCAGGATTAATCTTCTGAAATGTAACTGCTCATGCTCTTGTGCTGCTACTTGTTCATACTATA
>NW_023339650.1:9209456-9211770 GCF_004916995.1 Morone saxatilis
ACAGGTACATTTTCCATGCAGGGATCCATCAGCAAACCCATTATGGACCTTTAAGAGAGATAGTTGGGGGAAAAAAACATTGCTGTAAACCAACAGATATAAAGCACTGTGTAGGTCAAATGGGATTTATATGATAATATCATCCCCCCAGAAATGCTGGTAGGTTAGGAAGGCTTTTGAAATGGCATTTAGACCATATGAATCAAAAATAGTTATCTAAAACCAATACAAATGACAACCCAAAGTAATAAACATGGAATGGGCAAAGAGCGTTCTGGGGATGTCTTCAATGTTAATCAGCCAGCCAACAGACAAACAGAAAGAGAAGGACATACCACCATTCTATTAACCCATTTATACAATGTAATGGAGGAAAAGCTGTGCAGCCTGTTAGTAAAAAAAAACAAAAAAAAACTGTGTGGTCAGTCCTCATATACTGTATATATACATGCATACTGCTATACTGCAGGGGTTTTTTAAACTTATTTCTCAGGTCCACATCTGATTTTTATTCAAGGTCAGGTCTGGAACGATTGGTGATAAGAGAACAACATTTAATCAAATAACTTATAACTTTTAATTAATGTCATATCTCTTGTGAATAGGCCAGCATGAAACCGAGGCAGACACGGCTCAGGCAGTTAGTCCATATTTATTTCTGACTCAAACATATTCTTACAACTACATTTACACTAGTTATAGAACTTATGTATTAGAGAAAACAAGACATATTCCGTATCTGCGATTTAGCAGCTGATAGCAAATTCTCCAGTGTAACGTTAATCCGTGAACTCTGCAGCAACAACACAGAACACTCTCTTCAGCAGTTAACGTCATTAGTGATAGATATGAAAATAAGCCACATTAAAATTAGATTCATCACTGTGAATGATCTCCAGCTGTATATTCAATGTCATTAACAATTTATTGATCAATAGAAAAAAAATAAAAATAGAAAATGTTACACATCATGATGTTGTGTAGACATTCATAATGCAAGGTATGGTCTGGGTCTGGATGTGGACCCTGGTCCGGTCTTGAGAAGCCCTGTTATATGTTATTTAAATACATACTGCAGGTTTATTCAAGTATAGTTTATCATTATTACAAACTAGTGAGGAAAGAATATGAGCCCATAGAGAGCCTATATGAGCACACAGTCATTAAACAAGCAGAAAAAAAAAATTTGTGGACCCTCAACATCCCCTCTTCTCTGAATACGAACCTCTGCCATCAGGAAGAAGACTCCGTGTGCCAAAGTGCAAATCAAACAGACTGAAGTTATCATTCGTCCCGACTTCTATCAAGCTGCTGAACTCCAATACTAAATCATAGTAGGGCAATGTGAAATAAACAAACCAGCACCGTACTACTTCTTATAGTTTCTTACAGTCTCCTTTTAAGCTGCCACATTGTCAGTGTTAAAATGTAGTGTCTTCCATGTTTTAAGATGTTTTTATGTTGATTTTGTAATTGTTTTTTGGATGTGTGTCTGTTGTTGAAGGTAGCTTGTTTCTGTGAAGCAACTAACTGTAGCACTGTGCCCAAGACAATTTTCCCCTCGGGGACAATACAGTTTATTCTATTCTATTTTACTCAGTAATGTAGAATACAAACCAACATACTCACACACACACATTCACATTCACAGACATACAGTTAAGGTCAAGGGGGTCACATTTTATGACTCATCTTTTAATTTGGCTGTTGCACATTGTGTGTGTGTTTACTGTATATATCTTAATGAGTTAAGTGTTTCCTCATTAGCACATCATTACAGGGTAACACACTGTTGAGGGTACACACCCATAAATAAGTAGGTGCGAACGTGTGTTTAACTTTTTTTTTACTGCTTATGTGTCTTGATTTCTGTATCCATCTCACTATTTCTGTTACATGCATTGATGTGTGTGTGTTTGTGTGGGAGTGTGTTTACTGCTGCTGATACTGAGAGTTAAGAAAATTAAACATTGAATTTAACTGCGAAAGGGACTCATAGATAAAAATGCAGCATATAAAATATTGCACAGTGTTAAATCTTGTCAGTGCTCCACCATATTCACCAAACGGATATATCTGTGATTAGACAATATTGACTTCAGTCAGTATCAGTCAGGCTCTATTACACGCCATTTGTGAGTTATACAGAAACTGAATGCACCTGTGTATGGGTATGTGTGTGTGTGTGTGTGTGTGTGTGTCAGTGCATGTCACTCTTTTCCCTTTCTGCTTTAATGTACAAAATAAGATAAAACTGTCCATATCAGCAGAAGAAGTCTTTTTCTGGGCAGGCAGAGCTGTCATAGACCTACTG
>NW_023339650.1:9211870-9215429 GCF_004916995.1 Morone saxatilis
ATTTGTGAGTTATACAGAAACTGACTGCACCTGTGTATGGGTATGTGTGTGTGTGTGTGTGTGTGTGTGTGTGTGTGTGTGTGTGTGTTTCTGCCTGTGTACGTGTCTGCCCTGGTCTCCGCAGGCCTCAGAGCCTGCTGTCCGTTTAATCAGAGACTGATTTAGACGTGGGTAAACAGGTGGCAGAAACCTCCAGCCAATCAGTGGTACAAAATAGATTAATTAACAGGTCTACTAAAAGTCAAATCCGGTGTGGGAATGGAAAGTGGAGAAAGCATGTGAAAGCTCAGCTGCATCCTAATATGTGAATAATGTATTGGCTTGAGAAAATCAAAAAACATGTATTAGTGATCTCATTATATCTGTGTTGTATCTGTGTGGCTAAGCTAGCAGATGTGTGTGTGTGTGTGTGTGTGTGTGTGTGTGTGAGAATGCAGCTGTTGGGGGAGGAAACAGTATGTGTTCAAGTCTCCTTATCATGTCTTCCTGAATGGACACTTCTCTGTAATCCAAAGGATGCAATTGAGAGGTTTTAATAACTAAAATGCCCCTTGGCTCTTGTTAATGATAGTGTGCATCATTGTATGATAGTGTGTAGTGTGCATCGTGTGTTTATCCATACATTGTAACCTCTGTGGGTGTGCTTGTGTACGTTTGAATCTATACCTGTGGGTGTATGTTTATGAGTGTGTTTATTGCTATAGTCATTTAGGTTCACATTAATCTATTTAACACCCATACTCTGTCCAAGTTAATGGGTAGTTAGACTGTAATGGTGCAAGGCCAGAATGACGATGGAAGCACTTTAGAGGAACGGCTATTGACACCCCAAGGCTAAGCATTAATGCTTATATTGACTCGTTCGAGTCAGGTGCGCTGTGTGTGGTGTGTTGTAACTGTGTGTATTTTTGTCTGTTGTATGTACTATAAGTGCATTCATGCATCCATTTGCGTGTGTGTGTATGCTTGTGAGATGTTCATTAAGACATAGTGTTCATTAGGCTGTTTTAATTAGTGAAGAAATCAAACGAGTTGAAGGTTGTTTCAAGAACGGCATCACAGTCGGAACGATTAACGTGACATCAGTGGCTTCCTCCAGGCGTTGGGATATTAACCCTTCTGAAAGAGATTAAAACGGCGTCTTGCATTCAAAATGACTTCTGTGACCCTCCACTAGTCCTCCCTTCCTTTTTCTTTATTTGTTTTCTTTCCTATCTCCCAATGCTACACTGATGCCACCTTCCCTTGCTCCTCAGGTGCTGCAGGGGGGCAGAGGGGGTTCCTGGGCTGTATCCGAGCCCTACGGATGAACGGCATCACCCTCGACCTGGAAGAGAGGGCCAAGGTCACGCCTGGGGTCAAGCCCGGTTGCCAAGGCCACTGTACCAGTTTTGGGATGTACTGCCGGAACGGAGGGAAGTGCGTGGAGAAGTATAATGGCTACTTGTGTGACTGCACCACCACTGCCTATGATGGCCCGTTCTGCAACAGAGGTGAGAGGCATTTTAGGAAAAAACTATTTCAGTCTCTAATTGAACAGGTAGATTATCAGAATATAAATGCCACTAAAAGTGAGTCTCACTGCTTTTCATCTTCAAAACTTAAATTGAGAGACAAATTTATTTCTCCCTGTGTGGGCTTTCAGGCATTTTGCAGGTTTTTTTCCCCCTACAGCATCTAAGAGTAGAAGATAACTGATTTGCCTTTATTCTCTTTTTATACCTTTGTTTGAGGAATAGCATCTTTCTTAAACCATGTTATCATTGGCATAGTAACTCTATGAGGAAGGATTGCTGCTGGAGTAGTTATTGTTAAATGAGCTTCATTGCCTGACAACCCACTGTGCTTTTTGCTGTGCTCTGTAATTGTCCTCACTTCCTATTCAGTTTGGAGCTGTCTGTGTTGAAAGTGTTTGGGCTTATGATAAAAAGCATCGATTGAGAGTGATATTGTGCTTACCCACCAATTCTCCCTGACTTTAGAGTGCACTCACTGAATGCTAAAGTATGTGCAAATACAGAGCTGAGAGATCAAACTGAAGAACAAAATGTCAGTCACTTCACTAAGCATTGGGTATCTCTAGGTTTTTGAAGTTCAGAGATGAGAAATGTCACTGTAACTCTGCTTCTGCATTGTGGCATATTGCTAAAACATCAAGTTTTTTTTCACTGGGATTCATTAGATACAGCATTAAAGTTCTACTTCCCAAAACAAGTTTTCATAAAATGCTCTGGGGAGAAGAGCAGCAGGGCTGTCAGAGGCTTTCTGCTAGCTCCCAGTCAGAGAGTTGATCCCCGACACGTGAATTAATTTGTTTCCTAAAGCCGAATAGTGTTTTTCCCCTGTGCTCGTGGCAGGGGGGTGACAAGATGACAGAAAAGCAAAGTGTGTGTGTGTACGTGTGTTTGTGTGTGTCTCTGTGTGTGCCAGAGAAGAGGGTGACAGTGTGTGGTGATATTCTAGTGTAAGACATAGGAAGACATCCTCTGAATTCTGTCATAATCAATCAGGCATTTCAGAATTTAGAGAATGGAGATTACTGTCTGTGTGTGTGTGTGTATATTAGTCTGTCTGTGTGTACTATGTCAGGAAAAGAGAAAGGTAAAGAAAGGGATAGAGCACACCCTTGTGTCTGTTTGTTTCTGTGCATGACATGTGACTCTCCTCTCCCCTTTCTGTCTCCTCCTTTCGTCCTTTTCACTCTGCTTCCAGTCCTCATCTTCTTTGTTTTCCTTTATTCTCTTGTGTTACACCTCTTTTTGCCTTTTTTCTTCTCCTCTTCTCTCGTCTCATTTCTCTCTCCTGTCCCTTTTTTCTACAGTTTACCCACCCTCTTCTGGCTTCTCCTCTCTATCTTAAATATTTTCCTGTCTGTCTTCTCCATACCTACTTTTTTCTTCTCCTCTTCTGCTTCTCTCCTTTACCCATTCCTCCCTTCTATTCCTGCTCCTTCATCTCTGAATGTACCCTTTCCTCATATTCCTCCCCCCCTGCTCTACCTTTCTTCTTCCTCTCTTCCCCCTCTAAATATTCATTTCTTCCTCACCTCTTCCCCCTTCTCGTTTCTTCTCCGGCCCTCTCCTTTTTTCTCTCCTTTCCCAGTTGCCCCTCTCCTGTTTGTTCTTTCCGAATTTCTCCCCTTCTCTCTCTTTAATCTCCCCCTCTCTCACCCTGTTCTCCCAGCGAGTGAAAAATGCATGAAGTCAGCCATAATTGCATAGTGCATTTCCATTGTATCCATATTTACACGCTGCTCAGGGAACCCTGCAGTATTATTATTATTATACACTCTCATTCTCCTGTTTTTGCCCTTAAGGGTCTTAGTGTACATACATGTACATGGACACATGCACAAAAACAACAACATGCACATACAGGGATACCTGTAGAGGTTTGCATGCTTGCACAAATTCCCTTTCTAAAACTCCTTCAGTTGCTGACATAAACACACACACACACACACACACACACATAAAGAGTCCCTGCCCTGAAGCCTCATTTTCTCATTCCCTCTTATGCTTCTGTACAATTGTGTGTGTTGCTGCTGAGGCTTGGGGCA
>NW_023339650.1:9215529-9218144 GCF_004916995.1 Morone saxatilis
AACGGCCATGTGTAACTGTTGCATAGCTAACTTTAGCATAGCTAAGGTTAGCATAATCGGATACTCATTACTCACGTTAGCTAGCTTAGCATATATATGTATATGTCCCACTCATTTTAAACTGCAAACTGCATTAGTAGGCTATTAAATATCCAAATACTCTTTTATTATTAATACTAATAATTATTCACATACTTCATGTATGCATTTACAAAAAAATAAAGTAATGCATTTACAAAGGATTGGCAGTTAGGTTTATCAAGGTCCAGTGGGTAACATTTAGGAGGATCTATTGGGAGAAATGGAATATAGTGTATAATCACCAGAGTAATTGTTGTGTTTTCATTACCTTAAAATTAACCATTTCTATTCACAGACACCGCAGGTTGCCTTCCGTGGTAATGTTTCTACAGTAGCCTATAGCTTGCATATTTTGTGCCAACCATAGTTTCTCCCTCATAGTTGGAAAGAGTGTGAAAGGAGTGTGATGCAGTCTGCAACTACACCGCTAGACGCAACTATATCCTACACGCTGGACAATTAAGGCATTTTTTTTAAGTTTTAGTGGTGCAACCTTATTTACAGTAAATCACAAGTTTGAAATTTAGGATGGACTTTATGCATAAACTTCAGGCTGGATTTACAGGAAGCTGTGGCAACCTAATCCAGCATCTTTTCTACAGAAAATACCCAGCACTGTATCTTCTGTTTTGGCGACTTCTGAACATAGGCAACGAGAGGTTAAATAAACAGTAGGGTACTCAGATGTGTATGTAGCTGCGAGGTAAGCAGACTTGTTTGCATCCTTTGTCCATAGATATTGGGGCTTGTTATGTTGATTTGTTTTGTAAAAGATCAAAAATTCATTCAAGCATGACGGAAATACAGCATTCTGGCTAATTTAAATTTGATTCAGTTAATACCCAGCAGCATGGATCTTGGCAAACAGTGAACAACCCAGCCTCATCAGAAAACAAACTGAGAAGCGGGCTATTTGAAAACTTCACAAGCTCTCTGCTTGGTTAACACAGAACAATTGGTAAAATGGGTCTCTCCAGGCTTCCAAAGCTTGAAACAATATCAGTGCACAGCAGAATAGAGGGTAAATTTGCAATGTAGTTGAATGGAGGTGATGTTTTGCTTCTACGCCAATAACAGTCATAGATAGAATTTGCCCATTTTCTAGTAATAAGCCTTCTATTAAATTTAAGTAATGTAGCTTGAAGTATTTATTGTACTGTGTCCAGTGGGAGACGATGGGTGAAGTGAAGCCTTAAAATAAGATGCATAAATGTGTTCACTTGGTATTCTTCATTTGTATTTGGCGTAGTTATACATTTTCACTGCTGCCACTGAGGGAAGGCAAATATGTCAAGAAATATTCCATGGTATTTACACACTCACACACACAACCCCAGGCTCGCTGCTTTCCCTGTAACCATTCTCTTTCTTTTCATGCACATTGTGCCTTTTATCTATTTTGTAGACACACAGACATAGTGCATGCGTGCACATAAACACGTAAACACAAACAAGGAGCATAACAGAAAGACAGAAAAATAAGATCCCTTTTTTTCAACACTTGATTACAAAAATCAATAAGCACCCTGAAATGGCTAGAATATGCCATTAGGTCTTTTGTATTGGTAAACAATGTATTGTTTGGTTTCAGATGCTGGAGCACAACAATTTAACACCCACTTTACTACACCTCATGAACGCAGTCATATTTATGTGTGTGCTTATTTCTCTCTGGCTATATAATATGTCTACCCTGTTGTGTCTTGGCATGTCTGAGTTTGTGAGCCATTCCCTGTGGCTCCTTTTATATGGAAGGTGTTTTTTCTTTATTTTTTCTTTCTTTCTATTATGTATGTCTTCCTTAGATGCACCTTTGTGATTTGCGAAGCTTTACTAATACAGTATGTTAATTCTACTGTTTCTGCTGTGAACATATTAATAAGCAGTATTTATTGTATTTGTGTGTGTGTTCACCTGATCGCATTACCTGTGTGTTTATACATTTTTCTTATTTCTTCTGTCATCCCACCCAGATGTTGGGGGTTTCTTTGAGGCAGGAACCTTGGTCAAGTACAACTTCATGCCCGAAGCGGTTGCAGGAGCCAGTAGGGACGCAAAGATCCTGATGAATGAGCTGACGCCACATGAAGTGAATCTAACAAAGGAGGAAGTGGCCTTTAGTTTCAGCACATCCAATGCTCCTGCTATTCTGATGTATGTCAGCTCCAAAACACAGGACTATCTGGCTGTTGTTTTAAGGCAGAACGGTAAGATCCACACATATACTCAATTCGTTGTTGCTCACTACTGAGAGGTCTGCTTGGAGTAATGCTTGTTAGTGCTGCAAAGTACATTTTTAAAGGCTGTCCTTGCAGCACAGTTTGGAAATTTCTGTAATCTCCAAAAGTCCTCCCCAGTCAGTGGCCTCCTACTGAGCAGCTGACAGGCGGTGAAGTGCTTTGATAAAATAGAATATACATTTTAAAGTGCCATCTAGCGTTTCAGCAATGGATGTGCACAATCATCAAAATAAAACTACAAAACACTCAGGCTGCCACGGGGTGCTGCTTATAGTTCTCGCCCTCACACTCAGG
>NW_023339650.1:9218188-9219118 GCF_004916995.1 Morone saxatilis
ACCAGTCAGGGTTTCCCCCGATATTCCTCCCCCCTGCGTCCACCATCGCTTCAAAAAGAAAACTACGTTCAGTGTTCAGATCAATTTGGAAGGAAAAAAATGATCATTATATTGAACAAAATGAATTTAAAAGTGGCCTTAAGTGTCATTAAGTAGTAATACACCAACTACCGATGGACCCGTCAGCAGTCATGTTTTTACAGCAACTGCCTGAGAAATATCTAGAGATTTAATCTTATTATTTCAGGTGCTTATTGATTAGAGCTCATGCTTAAATCACTTCAGAGAACTAAAGAAGGAGCTGTTGGGCAGGTTTCGAACCACTGCACTGTGTCTTCAGGTTCACTACAGGTGCGGTATAACCTGGGAGGTCTGAAGGAGCCATTTGCTATAGATGTGGACCAGCGTAACCTGGCCAACGGACAGCCACATAGCATTAACATGTCTCGTGTCGACAGAAGCATCACCATCCAGGTACAGACTGCACGCACACACACACAACTGAACACTCTCTAACACGTGTTTTATGCTTTTAGTTGATGCTCAGAACCCAAAAGACTTAAGTTTCAATTTCAAAATCCTATTTTCAAGCAAACAAAGAGGGCATGGGATTACATGTGCACAAAAAAACTCACACTCACATATTCTCAAGCACAAGTACACAATCACACAAGCCCAGCCAGTGTTAGCTTGATGGTTTGCATTAAGTCAGTGTCCTGCAGTGTCCTGTTCTGTCTTCTGCTGTGATAAAACTGCTTGTCCTCTGCCACTGTTAATCCACTTCCAGTAGACAGCCTAAGTATAGCAACAGAGAGAATGCATCGATCTGTGTGTGTTTGTATGAGTGCACGCTGTTGTGTGATTGTGGCTGCAGGTATTTGTGTATGTATACAGGTATTTATGGCTCTGTGTGTCTGTGTGTGTCTATGT
>NW_023339650.1:9219162-9229450 GCF_004916995.1 Morone saxatilis
TGTGTGTGTGTGTGTGCGGAGTGGGGTGGGGTTGTTTGTGTGCTCCTGAGTTTTGTGCAGTTAAACAGCTTAGTGCAGATCAATACAGCCAAGCCTCAGTCAGTAGCTGTCAAGGATGGAGTGAGAATTCAGCTAAACTATTACAGACTTTGTTGTGCTAAAATGTTCTGATTTGGCTGCAGGCTGCAATTTAAGGAAACCACCTGTAAAACCTAGTTATTGGTAGCATCCAAATCAGAATAAATTTGGAGTTGCACTGGCAGTTTGCCAAGAAAGTGGTTGTTTTTCTAAAAAGAGAACCAAAAAGAAATTGTTTCTGTATGTGTGGCCTCCTGTAGAATTTGGAATTTGAATACCATGTTAGCACATCATGTAGTGTAGCAATATTGCTGCACATACATTATGATTTTTATAGGATTTAAATTTAAATCTCATATCTCATATTTACATCTCTCAGATGCATTCCCTTTATGTCCGGACTAACTCACTCACATATTCACTTGTGGAGAGCCCATCTACCCCCTAACGGCCAGAAGGAGGCATGTCATTAACCAGAATCATTGATTCACCTCCTTTCTGCTAAATTCGTGAACCATGCGGAGAGCATCATGTCAATAATTTCTTATAAAATTGCTTTTACTAATATTCCAGCTATTTGCTTACATTCTGCACTGTTTACCCTCTATGGATTATTATGCTTTTGCTGACAGAACCTAATTTCATCAGTGATGTTTGATCTTATCTACAGTATCTTATTCATAATATTTTCAAGGTTGACTTTATATATGTGTGTGTATATACAGCATTACATTATTGGATAAATAATTGAACAAAAACATGCAGGTATACGGGGAATGAGGAGGCTTTGGATGGATAACATGTTTGCAGGATGTTAAAATGAATACAATACAACATATGGACACAAAGGAAATGCATAAAATATTGTACTAAAGAAAATCTCAGCTAGGTCTATGATTTGAAAGGATGCGGTTTCTTAGAATATATACCAAGATTGTGATAATTACAGGTCTAAATAAAGCCTTCTCGCTGTTGCTTTCATTAAGGTGAAATAAAATGTGTGGCCAGAATGAATCACCGTATACTGGCAAACCTATAATCATTGCATCTGTACATGGAGCTATGACCCCATCCATACTGAAATCTCATCACCTACACTCACACACTACAGTGAAAAATTCCAGCAGCAGGAAAATTAAACTGAAACATCCAATGGAAATCGTCCTCATTTTCTGAGCAAATCACACCCTGCAGCTGCTGATCACCCCAGTGGGAGCACTTCAATATAACACATCCCTTTTTACTGGCATACAGAGTGATTGGAGCAACTGAACGATTCTTTGCTCATCACGCACTCACTCACGCGCGTGCACATGCACACTGTGTTTTTTTCCACTGGTTGATCGTAGCTTCGTTGTGGGTAGATATCGATGTTCAGCCCAGCGTTCAGTGTGACTGAAATATTAACTTTAAACTGCATATCCCCAGTTCACCACTCCCCATGTGGCCAGGCTGTACTCTAAATAACAATCATTGGAATCTTTTTGTCCTTAAATGATAGGTTCAGCACTTAAACATTAAAGACTGTTTAGAGAATTAAGAGGAACACTGGTGGGCATGATGTGGTACTTTGGATTTAAGGGGGGAAAAAAAGGAATCAGCAAGGGAACTGTGGGGGAGGGATGGAGAGAGAAAATAGATGAAGTTTATAGATAGGGCATGAAAAGTAGAGCCAGAAGGTGTGCTAACGAAGATAACTTTGATGAATAAAACTTTTTCATGTTGCCTTACTGCCTCAGGGCTCTTTTCAAGGTACAAACATGCACTTAATATCCACGCGTAAACAGATGTGGACATGCATACCAACAGACACGCATGCACAAGAGAGATCTTGTCAGGTCAACTCACTACAAAGGCTTCATACTGCTACACTACGAATTCAACATTATTCAGTCTAATTCATCTGTCCACTCTACTTCTCTCCCTCTATCTCTCCATACCTGCCAACTTCTACCGTCTCACATACCCCCGAGGGCTTTTAGTAACAGTTTATTTACTTCTAGCCAGGATCCATGACTGTAGCTCACACTCTCACTAATGAGTTGCGAGGAATGGGACATATTCTGCTCAGGATGACAGCAACAAGAGAAACACTTTGCAGCACTAGGGAATAAGTAGGATGCATGACTTGTCTGCTTATTTAATTCTCAAATATAGCACAGAAAATATGCTTGTTTTTTTTTTTTTATCAAACAGCATTTTTCCTTGTGTAGATGCCATGATCCACCAATGAAGCAAAATATGATAGGTAACTAAATCATGTTAATTTTATTGCATTTCCAACCGGGACTGTTGAGGTGTTGAATGTGTGACAGATTCAAGAGGAAAAGCATTTTTTGAAGTTTAAATTCAACTTCAGCATCAGAATGCAGAGAGTTAGCAACTAGCTAATGAACATAGTGGAGCATTTAGCAGCTTAGGAGCTAAATATTTCCCCCAGGAGTTGGTGGAGACTAAAACAGAGTTAAAAGGAGAGTGGACATGGAACTTACATTCATCAAGTGGCCAGAAACACAACTCTGAATGAATGTTGCTCAGTTTGCTGCGTGTGAATAGGCAGCTGTTAGCTGACAACTTTGCTATATCAGTGTTGTGTTTACTGCTTTCTTCCGCTACACAAGAGGCCATAAAATTAATTAGCGCAGATTTAAATATAGTAATTGCAAAATATCTTCTATAATGTAACCGACAGATGGAGTTTCAGTCATTCGGCAGGTTTTTTACCATACCATCCATGAACAGCATTTACAGAGTCAGGTAATATGTGCATAACTTTGACTCCCTTTGAATGTTCAGACTTAATTATCATAAGCTGAAAGGTACACTTGTTAATTAGTCTGAAATTGGATCACAAGGTTTTGTATGATGCATTAAAGCCTAAAATGCCAATTCTGTTATAGCGTGCCATTAGCATTTGAAATTTAACTAGCCCATTATTATTTGGCTTACATGCTCAACAGAGGCCTTGTTGCAGCTGCTTTCATCCGAGATATAACAACATGAGTGAGAGGCAGAGATATGAGTCAGATGCAATAAAAGTCAGTTATGCTGGTGGGCCCGCCAGTGGATCAAATTCAATTTCCAGGGTAAAAGAGCGAGTCAAGTGTTTACCTGAGGCTGCGGAGGTCTCACTTCTCTGCTATCGGGGCTGCAAATCTTACAGGCATTTAGACAAGTGACTGTTTAGTTTAAAGACACGACAGAGAACAAGTGGGAGTGTGGTAATTGGAATCTGAGAGAAAAAGGAGCAGAATAGAGATGGAGAGCAAAAGAAAAATAAGTAATAGAGAGCCAGAGAGGGGACCAGGGGGTTGAAAGAGAAAGATTATGTCTTTTGATAAACAAAGTAGACCCACAAAATATGATAACAAAGATCACTTTGATGCATTTAAGTTATCTAACACCTTCGCAGTCCCGAGGCCTATTTCAAGGTGTGGATTTACATGTGCACACAAACACCTGCTGAAATGTACACGCAGGCATGCAGAGTGCAGTGCACGGAGCGAGTGTTTGGTTTTTAAGCAGTCTGTGAGGTCTCGTCAGGTTAGCTTGCTATCAAAGCCGTACCAAGGCTAGATCAAAATAAAGTCCCATCTCTCCATCTCTGGCTTTCCCCTTTCTCTCAACCTCTCATGCACTGTGAGGGTTTAAAGATGAAAGTGAGGAATCCCTTCAGGCACCAGACATCTCATCTCTGTTTCCTCCTCTCCTCTCCTCTCCTCCCCACCAATAGTTGTTGCTGTGGTTGGCATTAGTGGTGTGAATGGCTGGCTCTTGCTGGGACAAGACAATAATTCAGTAGCTCACTTGATAATGAAGAAAAGGAATTTAGCATTTATTTGCACTTAGCTTCTCTAATGTTTAATGTGTGATGGGAGTATTTCTTGTCCCTTAGATATCATTAAGGAAACAGAGCTGAAAGTGAAAGTAAAAAGTTCTCAGTGTACTGTAAATTAGTTTGAATATATACAGCGTATTTGGCTAGATTAGATTCTTTTTGAGCACATAGTTAGGGAAATAGATTTCACCCATTGTTAATTTTCTCTTTGTCTAACCCCTGATTACTTTGCTTATGTAAGCTTTATGTAACCTAAGAGGCACCAACAGCGCTTAAAGGAGAAAATTGTGTTGTCTAAATGCTGTAGCGTAAAAGGAAAGGATACCAATAATTGCGGTTGTAATTGACAAAGTTTGGTAAAATGAGGTTTCTTCCCTGGCTGTCTTCCTCTGTGGACCTTTTTGTGGGGTTTTGAGACTCAGACCGCCGTCCCTGACTGTGCAGCCAATTTGTTTTCACAGATAAAAGTAAATAAGCTGAGCGCAATTTAATTGTGCCCCATTATCCCGCCCTCCAGTCACCGTGGAAAACAAAACCCACACAATGCTCCACTGAGACCAGGCTTTTGGAAAGAATCAAATTAGGATATGCAGTGTGTGTGTGTGTGTGTGTGTGTTTGTGTGTTTGTGTGTTTGTGTGTGGCGTGAAAGAGGGAGAAAATAGTCTGGAGGCGTAGGGGTAGAGAGATTTTTCTGTATGGGAGGACTCCACTGATTCAAACCTATAAACGAGAGCAACTACTGACACACACACGAAACACATAAAGCTCAACCCTTTAGTGACAGTCCAGCTCAGCTCCCAGCTAACAGGCCACGACAGCTATTCAGCACATCAATGGAACAAATTTTCAGTAAAACGCACAGCAACAAAAGTCATTGTTTTCAATCAACCTCCCCTCTCCTGGCTTGTGCCATTAGTATGCATTCTGCAGACCGGTGTATGCCAAGATACAGTTCTCCTATGAGAAGGGAGGAAGATCTTTTATTTCTGGAACACACAGAAACCAATTTGAGGGGTTGAAATGATTCTCGTCAATAGCACTGGCTGCAGCCTTCAAGCTAATTAGAAACTTCAGTGAAACAGCAATAACAAGTTAATTATGTTGCAGGGATATTAAAGTCGTGTATTCCCTCCCTCCATCACCCTCTCTGCTCTCACATCTCCACCGACGCTCGTTTTTGTAAACACGCTGCTTGTTCTCTCTCTGTTTTAAGTTCTTGGGAAAGGCTTTGAACCCACCGCAGACATTCGAGATTGCATATTGTTAATTAACGTGTGATCATTTATCTCTCATCCTGGTGAAGAGCTGCTTGTTTGCAGGGTCATTATGTAAGATCGCTTTTCACTTTGCGTTCAGCCATGACGAGCTTCACTAAACAAAAAAGGAGTACCAAAGCTTTTCAAATAAGAGGTTCTGTGAGCAACCATGATAGTATGAAGTGAGCTTTTTGGAACAGTTCCCATATATTTGCTGCAGAGGATAGATGCGTCTGCATTAGTAATTTGAACTGGACACCACTTAAAGAAGCATTTCACCCGTGGAAACATTAATCTTTATTGAAAGTGGGTTATATATGTAGTCGAAATGTAACATAAATTTTGAATTTGGTGCCTATTTGACCGAGAAAAGAGTGTTTGTAGTCTCACTTTTTAAAAGAAGTGTTTTGTATGTTCTCACCCCCTCTACCAAAGATATGAGACTTCCTGTTCAAGTGATGCGCAAAATGAACACGCAGCAAACACTGGAAATCTGTATTAATCTCTCGTCTCAGGGGAAAGATGAGGGAATGCGTGTACGCATTGCAAAAATAATGACCTGGGGTTTCTAACGATACAATGGGCTTAATGGCAAATGGGTGAAAGTGTCCCTTTAATATAGGAGGATTTTTTCATGATATTTTCATCCTAGTTTACTAGATAATGATCTAAGAAGATGAAAAAAGAACAGATTTTTTGAGGATAATTTTCAACAACTTCTGTTTATTGTTTAGTGGAGTATTTCCATTGCCACTTCAACCATGCTGGATGCAAATTGTGTGCTTTTCTGAGCAGGCATAACCTTTTCTTGAAAATTATAAATATTCCGGGTAATACCTTGTAAGACATGCAGTCACTAATGTCGTAAGCTTGAAGCAAAGGGCAGTCAAGAAAGACGTTGTGGGTTAAATTTAATAGCAAACATGTTTCCAGTCCTAGTTTCTGTCTTTGATCAGGATTTCATGGGAATCAATATGAAACAATTTGGGGAAAGCTTCCCTGATATTTAAAAGCCTCACAATGAGGGAGCCATTTGAGCTTTTATTGGTGCTGTTGCTTTTGCGGTGCGTGACAGCAATGAATTACCATCCTTTTTCATCATCCTCTGGTTACTCTGTTAATATGCTGATGGCAAGTTTAGGTAGGTCTTTTAAAAGGCTGTGGTAAGTAGTTTGGATCCAGATACTAAATATATTATCACTCGCTCTCTCTCTTTCAGTTGGATCATTACCTCAGTCAAGCACACCCTCCCAGACGCCTCAGACACACAATTCAACCTGTCAAGACCCTGTTCTTGGGCAAGGTCTTTGCGTGGTATGTCTTGAGCTTGTCTGAAACCCTGTCCTGGTCGCTACCTGTTTAAGAATTTGTACTTTGCTGATTTTTAAACCATTTTCCACACTGTGATTCTAACACATTACCACACTTATTTCATCCATTACTTCACCTATTCTTTTGGAAATCAACTAATTACAACTCAACAAATGGTTCAAACCAATTGTTTAGGATCTATTTTGAGTGTTATGGTGCTCAGGTTTCTAATCTTCCTGCTAATCATTTTTTCCATAATTGTGAATTGTAAAGAGAAAAAGGATAATAAAACAGCCATGCGAGTTATTAAAATGTAATTCAGTTTATGGTGGGCTGAACCTTGCTGTATTCGCCCCAACAGGAGCTCCACCAGACGCTTAATCAGACAGATATAATCACGCTGTCTCTTTATGAGGCGAACACAGTGTAGTTGTTTTCAGCTGGTTTTCATATTTAGGTTTATGTTATATTTTGATCTTTTATCTTACAGGTATACTCTTTTATCATGTTCTGTAATTTCACTGTTAGTTAAACCCCATCTCTTTACAAATGGTTTTGGAAAATACACATATATACATAAATAAAGAATTAAGACGTATAAGACGATAGAAGATAAATTAATAAAATCCAAATACACAAACGTTTTTTTATATTCTCACTCTTATGAGAAGCTGTTGTAATTACTCATTGCGTCCACTAGAGGCGTGCCAGGAGGACTGTAGGGAGATATTGGTGCAGCACATGATCCCGGCTGCATCCACTCTCTGGCCACTAGGTGTGCGCAAACATTATTGGCTAATAACATGAAATCTGGGAAATATGTTAGAAAGGAAACTTCTATGTAAAATGACTGTGATATTTTTTGTCTAGCATTAGATTGTCCAGGATTCCTCAGTGCCGACCAGTTAGATGGACTGTCGGAACAAAAAAATCCCCCACTTTACGTTAAGGTGGATTTTCCCTTTTGATGTAAGCCTATTTTAGGTAGGTCAGCCATTACTATTGGACAACATTAAGTTGCAACTGCAGTGCTGAAGATAAATGTCTATAAGGGAGGTTCTGGTCTAACCTGCTCTATTTGAAAAGTGTCCTGAGTAACTTCTGTTATGAATTGGCGCGTATACAAATAAAATTTGAAGATTAAAATGTGATCCATGATCTTTTGCATCAGTTTATTTTTTCCCACTGGATTTACTGAGACCACAGGTCTTAACAAAGCCCTAAATCATCTGCCCAAACCTTAGACTTTAATTACACAAATGACCCTAATTATCAACAGCCAATTACCTTAAACCTTTTTAGGCTCTCCTAAGTAGTAGCTGTATTTTATCGGTTTTATTAGCTGATTTAATTACTCATAGTTTCTCATTGCTCTATCCTATTCTATCCTGTTCTTCTTCTCTCTTTCCTTCCTTTCACCTCATATCTTTTGTCCTCTACCTCAAGTGCAGAGAAAGTCAGCGAGCCAGAAGTAATGGCTGACTTCACTTACCAGCCAGAACTATCAACTACTGCACACACCACCAGAACCCCTGGGAATACAACACTATGCGCACACACACACACACACGAAACACAGCCATCCATCTTTACCCAACTAACACAGCACAGATGCTTTAAGGACACACAGGACAAAGTCACCTCACATGATAAAACAGCCTCATCTCATACAGCCATCTCCTCATACGCACCCTTTACACGAATAGATTCAATATAGTGAAATAAGTCTGACATTGTAGTGAATATCATAACAAAAAAATATATACAGTGTAGACAGAGGAAGGAAGAAGGTAATTGAATCAAACAAGAAGGAGGGAAACAGAAGGATGTCAGGAATATTGTGATGAGGAAAACAGACAGAAAGGAAACACAACAAAAGCAGGCATTTGATTTTGCACATCTCATCAGATCTGTTCCACTTCTGTGTCTGTGGACCACAGAGACAAGAGAGGCTGTCAGACAGCTGAGCTATCAGATTCTCTATTTCTGGGAGACAGAGACTCTGTGTTTGGTACACCACACACAAACACATACACACACAGTGATCACAGCGACGTCTCCTCCATCACCTCTCAGTCTGCTGATTGTGGGATGGGATAAGTTGGCTAGAACAATAAAGCAAGGTAGACATTAAAGAGTAGAGAGATGCACAGAAGAATGTGCGCACAGATAACCAAACACGTCTTCTATAATCATAATTAATACATGCTAAAGATGTGTGCTACAAATTTACATGTTTCTTATTTTTAATCTGTTCACAAGGTAGAGACTTAGGGGTGCTACAACCTCCACAGAAATGGCATATTTTGATTATTTGCAACTAATGGCTAATTGGTCTATCTAGCTCACACTTATTTAGACTTTAGACACTGTGTTCAGAAGCAGTTCTCTTATTTTCCCAGTTGTCCCTTTGTGTCTCCCTTAGACAGTCTTCCGGAACTTGATCCACTTGATCTATCATTTCCACCATATACAGCACTTTTAACGACCCAAGACCTCTAACACATGTCAAGAAAATGTGGGATGAGGCACAAAATTAACTGATGATAAATGGGTGCACTGTTCTTCTATCTGCGCATGACACAGTCTACTGCAGTGCAAAAATGTTTCCTCAAAACGCTTGTAACAGATGCCAGGGCTCACCTGCTAATATTTTACACATGCTCTGAACTGTATTGGTCTGACATTTTTTAAACACTGCAAAATATGTTTGCTTTTTGCAAGTGTGTGTAAGTGAGTCTAACCTAAGTTTTTGGTGCATGGCAGTCGGACTACAACAATATCAGCAAACTTGTGTCTTCCTCCTCTATTTATACTGATTTCTTTTGTGAATTTTACTCAGAATTTCAAGCTTTTCACTTGTTAGGTAATTGATATGTAGTGTAGATATAATACCTGAGGCTACCATGACAATGCTTAGTATTCGAGATAATTGATTTGTGATCTGATGTGATCACTTGCTGATTTTTCTTGTTTGGACTATTTGTACAAAACAACATCACCTTGGGCTCTGCAAAATGGTGACTGGCATTTTTCCTAATTTTCTTAAGATGTTGTAGACCAAGTGATTAATCAATTGATTGAGAAAATAATCGTCAAATTAATTGATCATGAAAGTGATTGTTAGTTGCTGGCCTGGCTAATATACGTGCCTAATACAGAATTGGGTGAGCTTGAACTAGCAGTGTAAGCCAAAGCTGGCATGACCCTGTAGTTTTCTATGTATCTATGTTTTTCATTCCTGTATGTAAGAATAGTGAGCAACTACAAATCTGTGGCAGCACAATGTTACTCTGGTTTCTGAGAACAAAACAGATGTCTACTTAATTGTGTTTGTATATTGTTGACTGTTCAGCCCGTTTGTTGTAGCTGTCCATGTGGATCTCAGCGTCAGGGTCATGAGATCTACTGTGTTTGCCTCCAAGGGTGATTTTGCTTAAGTGGTATTGATCATGAAACACAGAGATGATTCAGCACATGCTACAGTCCTGAAACTGCTGTAGTCTGATGCTTACACGGACTCAGTCTGCAGTGTCAACAGTAACTGCATAACTTACAACAGTGCTTAACAACAGCGTCGTACTTATGCATGTAGGGTTAGGATGTAAGTGTGCATGTCTTTCATTCTATCATACATTCGCGTGTGTGTGTTGATGGGTGGGTTGATGTATTGGACATGGGTCTGTCCTCCCTAGATCTCTGCATCCCAGAGGAATAGATGGGGGAGATGAGTCATACATTAGCCAGAGCAGCAGGCACGCTCCCAACCCAGTGTCACAAATCTGTGTGTGTGTGTCTCTGTGT
>NW_023339650.1:9229488-9232728 GCF_004916995.1 Morone saxatilis
GTGTGTGTGTGTGTTTGTGTGGACTGCATGTGAGTGTGTCTATCTAAGGGAATAGATTCAGAGCCAAAGGCAGAGAGAGAGCAAGAGAAATAGTGACACGGTGAAAGTGCTATTAGAGACAGATGATTGTAGCCCTGAGGGTGCTTGTAAAGGACATGTGCATCAGTACCACACTGAAATTCTGATTTCTCTCATCTATTTTTTTTTTATTCCCCTAGACACTCTTGTTCTGTTAACTTTGTCCACACACATTTAACGCATCACTCCCTGTGGGTGCTTTCAATTATTTTACAAAGGCTTTAAGCCATGTTGCCATTTCAAGGTGTGATGGCTTTATTCTGAGAAACTTTGAGGCATAATGGTTGTTATTTGCATTCAGATGGCTTTTTTTTCTCAGGTTTGGCTTTTTCATATTTTAAATTGGACCTTTTATTTCACTCAAAAAACACATTGTACCTCAAGATGTACAATTGAGCCATTTTCAGCAGGGTATGATGTGAACCAGCTGGATTTTTTGTGAAGTGCTTTGTAAACTGTAAGAAAACTGCTCTAAAAATAAAGTTTATTAGTATTAATATCAAAACTGTAATTACATACACATTCATATGGGCATACACCAAAACATACAAACAAACTTTTTACCCTGTTTTAACAACAATAACTCAACCATCTGGCTGTACAAGGGAAATCTTGCCAGTACTATAAGTAATGAATGTCATCACTGTATATCTAGATCTGTCCACCGAACAATTGATCCCACTCTGCTGATCCATTTGGCCGAAGAGAGAAAAAAATATATATTGAGGTCATGTTTTACTGCATTACATTACTACATCTCGAAATGTGATTAAATGTGCAAAAGATACAATTCATTCTTACCTTTCGATTAATTTGTGTGCACAAGAAGTGAAGCATGAAATGCAGTTCACCTGCTTCAAGTGTAAGGAAGGTTTTACGTGCCCACACATACACAGCTGCAGTGAGCTACTGAGTGCACCAACTCTACAGAACTATTCTATATATATATATGTATATATACTATTTCACTATATGTATTATATAATGTAAAATATATATACTATAAAATCAAACTTTGCATCAGTTTCTTTACTATAATAAAGCCTACTGTGAACGCATAGGTAGACTATCAACACACAACTACAGCATGTTTTAATCCAAGTGTACCCACCGTGTGTAAAAACACACACGATGTCAATGTCATCAGGGCAGTTGGTATTTGTTAAGATTGTCTGGCAAGTTGTCACAAGAGGTTTGGTTTGTGGATAAATCAATTTGGGGTTCAGTATCTTGCTGAAGCACCCTTCAACATGCAGCCACCAACCTTCTGATTAGTGGACTACCCGCTCTACCTGAGCCACAGCCACTACCGCATCTAGTTGTGACTCCCTTGCTTCAACCTCCCTTTCAAAGCTCAAAGGAGAAACCACGATGGCAGCAGTTATGTAAAAATTGAACTGTCCCATCTAGAGCCAGTGTTTGGTTTGTCCATTCTGGGTACCTACAGTGTCTGTAGATATAAATGTCTCATTCTGAGGTAACAAAAACACAATGATTTTTATTTTCAGGTGATATACATTAATAAATAAACATAGTTATGCATTTTATATTTCATTTCTACCAATAAATCCTTTGTAAATGTTACATACTGGACTATGAAACATCAGTGCATTAATAAATAATTTAATTGTGCTGCTGATGATGTTTTGTGGGATGGGGGTTCTGATTCAGCCCTCAGTTCCTGCATACACAGTAGAGCTATGTTGAGTCTTTATAACTAACTAATTAAGTACAAAGCACATTACTTTACATTACTGCTGACTGTTTTCCAAAGCATGTCATGATGACGTTTGATCGATTTCCCCCCTTCCAGTCAGCCACTGGTTCGATGTCTTTTGTGCTGTGATCTTTAAGCAGATGTCCTGACTCTGATTAAAGCGCTGATGAACCCTATTGTAAGATGAGGTTGATAACACAGAGTAGTTTGCTCTCTTATCTATCTCCAGGCTTTGTATATCTGTATGCTAATTCTATAATCTCTATTATCTCAGTGTGCCTTTAAATTTAGACCTGAACGTGGTCACTGCTTTGTGTGTGTGTGTGTGTGTGTGTGTGTGTGTTTGTGGGTGTGTGTGTAAGGATGACATCATGCCATCCTTCCCTGCCAGTAGTTGGACTTTATACTGGTGAGTCCTGATCCATGGCAGCGTGGATCCGGGTTCCAGGTTTTCTCCAGCTGCCGTGCCGGAGTGGGGGTGGGACTGCACTGCAGCGAGAGAGCGAGAGAGAGGGGGATAGAGGGACATTGAGACAGAAGGAGAGAGAAAGATGCTTGCCAATGTTGTACCGTGTTAAGAGATCCACATAGCAGAGAGGAAGAACGAGAGGAAGGAGAGGAAGCTGGTTTTCCTCACAAACTGTATACAGACACTGACGCAAACTCCACATAGGTAACTACAGTTGTGTGCATGTGTGTGTATATATACCTGTGTGTTTGTGTGTGTGTTGTGTGTGTTGTGTGTGTGTTGTGTGTGTGTGTGTGTATGCGTTGTTGCACATGCATGAACGTGCCCGTCTCTGACTAATTTGTGTCAGTCTCTGTTATTCTAAATATGTTTGTTGCTCAACTTGAGCTTTCTATTTCTTCATAGTTTGAAATGAAGTCAAATGTGTAATGCTTTTGAATTTTAAAGACAACCCACCCCCTGAATCAGATTGCAGGCAAATTACACAGAACCCCGGTCTGTGTCTGAGTCAGAGAGTGTGATATTAATTACTGTATCCGGTTGTTGCTGCGTCTCTGTTATGTCTGCGTTTCTTGCCTTGGCGTCTGTAGAACCTGACATTGAGGAGGAAGCTAGAGGTGGCATTGATGAATACACCTGTGTGTGTGTGTGTGTGTGTTCAGTATGGGAGGGTGTTGCAACCACAGGTGTTTTTTCCATGTCTAAAACTAACAGTCATACATCTACTTCAGCTCTTATCTCCCTTCTCGTCATTTCTCCCCACCTCCTTCACTGTTGTCTTAATACATCTCTGTGTTTCTGGACGCCCCACACCTCCTCTCTTCACACATCTCTGTTCACTGCAGTTTATATCAGTTTGGGTTCATCTCCATGTTGTTTTTATGACATTCACTCCAGCAGTTTTGAGAAGTGCACAGTACATGTCAAACAAATAAAAGTTGTGGTC
This sequence comes from Morone saxatilis, assembly GCF_004916995.1. Lineage (NCBI taxonomy): Eukaryota > Metazoa > Chordata > Actinopteri > Moronidae > Morone > Morone saxatilis. Next base: position 9,232,699 of record NW_023339650.1, read on the forward strand.
AGTTTTTTTGGCTTTTATTATCAAACTTTG
>NW_023339650.1:9232751-9246101 GCF_004916995.1 Morone saxatilis
GTATGGAATATATTTATACAGAGAAAAAAGCATGAATATCAATATGGTTCAAGAATAAATTGTCAATATGACGCCATTTTATAAACATTAAATATGCAAAATACACAAATAAATTTGAAGAGAATTGAACTTCTTTCTATGTTCATGTCTATTTATCTATATTTTTTTTATTTTGAAAATCTTACTCTTTGTGATACTCCAGCTGTGACTGTGTTCATGTTCCATATTTATTTTTGTCTTACAAAGGGTGTGGTGGATGGATTCACATTAATATTCTTTTGATGTGTCTCAAAGACATCATACTTTCATTAACACCCCACCGCCCCCCTTCTTCTCTCTCTCACCCCTGCATCAACTTCCATTTGTTGCCATGGCAACTGTGTTTGATCTCCTCCACCCTGCCCCTGCATTTGAGTACCGTTCTTGTCACCCCATTTCTTTCCCACTCTTCTGTTTTTTTCAGCCACTCACCCAGACACATACACACACACACCAGAGACACACGTCTCTGTCTTTTGTCTTCCCCCTCTCGTGTCTCTCATCTTTCCCTCACCACCAGCCTTTTTTTTTCCAAACCCACTGTTCTGCAATTCTCTCCAGCCTCCCTTTTTTTTCATCCAACTTCTTTTTTTTCCTCCCTTTAACATAGTTCCCCACCCTAAAATACACCCCAACCCTCTCCTCACAGCTCTAGGTGCTGCCTCACCTTTTGAATTATTCATGTGATGGCATTGGCCACCCTGGTCACGAAGGTGCAATCCTCTAATCAACATGCTGACCTTGTAGCTGTTGTGACAGTGCATGTGTGCTCTGTGGATGTGAGTGTATGAGGGGTCACATATGGCATGTGGTATGACACAGTTGTAGGACCTAGTTGTAATCATATGTGATGGTACATTTCATTATTGCGATCTCAAGCCAAATGGATTAGCCTCTGCTCTTTTCTAATCATGTTAAGTGTGTGGAGAGGGTGTATTTGCAACTGTTTTATTGATTAAGTCTGTAAAGCCCCCCTTTAGAAGCCACCAGGGAAAGCAAAGCAAGGGATTACAAGCCTTAAGATCAGTGTGTGGTGACAGGCTCTGACAAGCTGATATTACTTGTTAATGTTGATATATTACTTTGCATGAGTACTGAGGATGGACAAAATATTCCAAAATCTGTAGCTCTGTTAGCAAGAACTCACCATGGAAAGCTTATAATGGTTTGAATTTTTGTTGAGAATGCGATAGAGACGTGTTGATTTAACACTTGTAATTTTATAGGCCCCTTTTGTGTTTTGGTTATATTTGATTGCATTATATTCTGAGCTGTTCACATTACTTCCTGTATGCATAAAATATTTCATAGACTGTCTGATACAGTATTATCACATTTACAACTTCACAAAGCAGGGCAAATATATTGGATTGCACTAGACTGTGCATACATTTGTGTAACTGTGTCCACCCTTTGTTCCTCCCAATGAATTTGATGTCATTAAACCCGCTGAGGCCTCTTATCAGTCACAACCCAGCCCTCAGTTCATATGAAATGTGTAATCTTTATGGGTAACATTTTAGTTATTTTAACTGGAAACAAGCTGCCTTCTAAGGAACGCTGCCTCATGAAATCACTGGCCCCAAAAAATAGGAACAAGGGAAGCTTGTAGGCTATTTATTTCTCAGCAGCATTGTATGCAAAGCAGTCGGTTCTGCTCCAAACACAGAGCCCATTAGTATTCACAAACAGGCCTCTGCAGTAATCAACACATGTTCAGGCATACAGGAGAGAGGACTTGTATTCATATTCATATTCGGTATTCATAAGACGTTTGTTATCAGTATTCTGCTCAATGTCCTTACTATAACGCAGTGAGGCACTTCTTTCCCCACTATGTCTCTCCACCGATTCTGCGCACCCACACACATGCAAATTCATAACACACACTCAACATCCACACCATTTTCAATATGTGAAGTGATTGATAGTAGATAGTCTATCAGTGCCTCATCAGACAGGTGCATGAGTACCTCATCCTGAATCTAACAATGTACTGTATGGGAACTAAACTGCAGAGCCTGTATCAAATGATTGTTTTCCACAGGCACACTCAAATACAGTATATACACACAATGCAAGTGTCTGAGGAACGTCTGGTCAGATGATGAATACATAGAAGAGTCAGATAGCGCTGAGCTCTATTCCTGGAAGCACAGTCAATAGTGTACTAACACAAACATACACACACACACACACTCACACACACACACACAAACACACATTTGTATTGGACCTATAAAAGTGGAATAAAGGGAGAGAATTGCATTATAAGCCATGTCCAGATGCTCAAAACCCCATCATCTAACATAACATGATTCATTAAATAAACACACACACACAGAGCAGTACTCTTGTTAGTCATCCCGCGTTTATATTTTACTGCAGGATTGTCCGAACAGCAGTTCCTCCTGGGTGTGGCGCAGTCGTGTAGCAACAGAGCAGCCAAGCATGTAAAAATTAAAACCTTGCTCACACACACAGCCGGGAGTTGTGTGCAGAGGAACAAGATATTTTACAGCTCTGCAGAAATTGTTGGAGACACTTGAAGGCTGTTTTGATATCAGTCCAGGTTTGTGCTGGAGCAGAGCATGTCTGAGGACGTTTGTTTTATGCAGCGTTTATGTCTATACCGAGCTGTAGGTGTTGGATGGATTATTTAAATCATTTTGTTTGCCGTCTCCTCTCTTATGTTCTCCACAGTTATGTGTGTGTGCGGTGTGTCAGCCAAGGAGAATCACCTTTTAACTGTACTTTATTCAAAGTGTTTTAATGATTAAAAGCAGTGCTTGCGATGATTGGTGTGACCATTAATGTGTGACTACATTAGATAAGCAATGTTTAAACACGCTGAATGGTTCTAAGTGGATTTAACATTTTAAGATTCTTTTTAATGAATGGCTCAGGGCCAAATCCTCTCTGTGAGGACAATCAACTCTACAGTCAACACTTTCCAGCTCCAAATAACTGTCAGTAAAAATCAATAGTTCTGTGTAACCCACAAACAGCCTGTATAACCCACAGATTGCTGCTAGACTGATGTAAGTGTGCCAGCTGCAGTTCAGGTGTTGGTTTAAGTGTGAGCCTGTGTGTGTTGTGTGTGTAATTGTCTTTGAAAAATAAAGAGAGATGAGCATCAAAGGAGAGAGAGAAACAGACTGTGACTCAGAGATAAAGGTGCACAAATTGCTGCATTTGAACAGGCACATATGAATATGTCTGGATTGCTATGGCAATAAGTGGACCTTAGGTAATTGTGGTAAAAGTGTAAAAGTTTCACCATGGTGGACAACAAGACACATTATTGGAGAGAAAGCAAAGTGACCAACTTGTTTCAGGAGGGTTGTCAATTCAGTCAAACCCAGGCAGATAATCTACAACCGCAATGTGTTTTAAATAAGAGACGCACAAGTAACTTCTGTTAGTGTTACTAATACAGCGTTTTTTCTGTCACTTTATATTGGTATTAAATGTTGGTTACATCGAGGAATAATGGACACTAAAAGCATAGGAGCATCGGTCTGGGTTTGAGCGTGACAGCCTGGGGTGCAAACATTACCAGCATGTTTGGACAGTCAAACAAGTAGAGAATGAAATAAAACCTTGTGTACACACAAAGGCATTGCAAGGACCTTTCATAGGCTTGTGATCACAGCTTGCATGAGCAGCATGAGCAGCATGTTTTGATTGTATCAAATATTAAGCAAATATCTTGTTTTCCTCTCTGTGTGCCATAGAGACTGAAGCTCACATGGCTGCTTTTTGCTTTAGAAACATATAAAATCCCCATTATGTGGTACTAAGGCGTCCTGTGAATAGAGCAAATTAATTGAGAAACAAAGAAGGCAGAGAGAGTGGAGGGGTTGTTAATTCATTATTCATCCTCTAATTTGACATTAGAGGTCAGTGTCAGTGTTCCTCCTCTGTTTTCTCCCTCCTCCTGCAGCCTCCTCCTCTTCTCTCTTTACTCTACTCCTTCCTCGTTTGTCCAGTTTCATATTCTCACCGAGTGGTTTAGAGTATTTAGGTCTACTGTGTCTCTGCATCAGCACAATGTGTGTACTAGAGTTTGAGTGTAAGTGGGTGTGTGCTTACTAACAGTATGGAGGATTTTGAGCATTCAGAGTGTGTTGTGTGTGTTCATCTTTTTTGTGTGTTATGGATAATCAGGGTTTATGCTTTCTCTTTAAAAACTGCAGCGGTCAGTGCTTGAGATGCCTGGTTGCTCCTTGCGCTCTCTGTCTCTCTCTATATTCTCTCAATATCAGTTAGATTTACAGGCATAGTTTCACATAAGTTAACACCACATTTGACTGATTTGACAGTCTCATTAAACAATGACAAGATGAGTCCGTTTAAACAATCCAATGATCCCAGCTTCTTTCCATCTCTGTTTGTCTGTGCAGAAACCGGACACATAGACCCAATCATCATCGAGCGTTACAACACCCCAGGCTTTGTGGGGTGTCTGTCGCGAGTACAGTTCAACGGAGTCGCCCCCCTCAAATCTGCGCTGAGAACCACCACGCAGGCCAAGGCCACACCGACAGCCAGTCAGCCAGACAGACAACCCGCAGCCGCCTTGCCGGTGTCTTACCAGGGGAAACTGGTGGAGTCCAACTGTGGGGCGTCACCTCTCACCATACCACCAATGTCTGCTGCAACAGATCCCTGGCGTCTGGACAACACAGGTGAGAAGTTACTTAAGTCATTTATCTTCCAAGAGTAACACACACCTGATATTTGCTAATTAAATGCGGTGTGGTTTTAAATCAACTCAAGGTGGAACATCTAGTGACGTAAAGATGCACATTATTATGCTCTTGTGCACATACGAACTTGGTAATTGTTCCCTTCCAAACTTACTAATTCTAAATCTATCTTTGACATGTAGGATTACATTTCTGTGTACCCACACACACACACACACACACACAGACCTCACTATTCGTCTAATGCTGCATTCCACAGCAGTGTACAGTATTGCAGAGTGTGGATGCAGCCATTTTCCTCAGGCTTGGTGCCAACTGTTCCTTTGGGAAGGTTGAGCTATCGGACATCGATCCAGTCCATCGACCTGCACTCCAGGTCCAAACTCACAGTCTCTCCACCATCCTTCCAGTGAAAGTATTAGTACTGTTTATTATGCTTTACATTTTCTATAGATAGATCTAATATATAATTTATCCAGCCCTCCCACAGTCCCTCACTTATAATCACTGTCTGTCTGTTCATCGATTTTTTTTCTTCCAGTTCCTAACTTCCTTACTTTTTTCCTCTATTTGTCCTCTGCTCTCTGTCTTCATCTTTCTAGACATTATATCCAAGCACATTTAGGCAGCTGACTGTAATGAGTCTGATTGGTCTCCCTATTGCTTCCCATTTTCACACCCTTTTCCCCTCCTCATCCTCCTCTTCTCCTTCTTACTCATTCTCTTTACTTACCCTGGAGAACTATGCAGTAAGCAGCAGAAATAGCTGACAGCTCATTCCAGGGTGAGGCCGTTTGTGGGAGTGTGCGTGTATATGCAGGATGTTGTGTGCTGTTTGATTATGCTTGTTTGCAGTTATATCCATACATACTTGTGTGTTGACAATTGCAACAGTATCTTAGTTGTCCTATTCACCCACTACCTGCTCCGCTTATTTCTCTCCACTCTTTTCCCCTCCATTTCTTTTCTAGGGAGAATCAGAGCAATTTGATGATTGCGTTCTGACAGAGAATTATAGTGGAGAGGCAGAAGTAGCAGCTGTTATTAACCTCTTAACCCTGTCATGGATCTTTAATGAAGTACATGAAACAATACAGCTATACATTAAATAAACTCCAATAGTCATCCCTTAAGGATGCTTAGCACCGGTGTATCCATCCGCTTGACTGTCTGATGTGTGTTTGCAGTAAAACTGGAGCCAATATTGATGAAACCACGCACTGTTCATTACAGTGCATCCTGTTTTTGCTTCAGTGTTGAAAGCAAAACTTTGTAGTTATAATTCAGGGCGAGTTATGCATGAAATTACTCCTTGTGACTTTTTGCTGCTATTTTTGTGTCGCTGCAAGCGGGACTGTGAGGTGGACACTGAAATGTACTTTGTCCATCTGTTTGGTATTTTCATGTGCACAAATGGGTCTAGTGTAGCTATTCAACATAGTTTTATTCGTAGAATAAACATAAAACATCTTAGACATTCTTTTAGTCTATTTATGTGTGGAAATTGGTTTTATTTTGTTCTTTCTTCTTGCTGTGTTCAGATGCAGAGTTCCCCTTCAATGAGGAGAGAGTGATTCCTGATGGAGTCAACAGAGACTCAGCCATCATTGGAGGTAAAACATTTTATTTTTTTACACAGATTTTAGGTGTTAAGAGGTGAATCTATATTAGCTGCTCAAAAATAATATAAATGACAAATAAGTCGGCACTGCTAAATGATATAAAGTAGTTGAGGTTTACCCACCTTTCCTGCTTCTCCATAATGTCAAACTTACAACACATTTTCAAAATGTCTTTTAGCATAGATTGAAAAAAGGATGTAAGTAAATACTCCTCAAACCATTAATCAGATTTATTTTCTGTCAATCGACTAATCAATTAACCAACTAACTGTTTCAGCCCGACACTGAAAGCTTGTTCCAAAGTTGGTTAGTTGTTAGTTGTTAGTTGATTGAAGATAACGACTGTTTCTGTGTCCTCTGCAGGTATCATTGCAGTGGTGATCTTCACCATCTTGTGTACTCTGGTGTTCCTGATCCGCTACATGTTCCGTCACAAAGGCACCTATCACACCAACGAAGCCAAGAGCAGCGGGGAGTCTGCCGGAGAATCAGCAGACACGGCCATCATCGGCACCGACAACCCTGAAACCATCGACGAATCAAAGAAGGAATGGTTCATCTAACAGGCAATGATGGGACTTTGAGAGAGGAAGTGATTCGTCAGACCACGAGTTGCCACAGAGATGGAGGAGGTTTAATTCAATGACCAATCACGGTAGAAATGAAGTAAAGGCCTTTCAATAGGACAATAATCTCTCAGAGAGGGTGGGAAAGACGTGTACAGAAATCTTTTTCGTTTGTTTGTTTGTTTTGTTTTTTTATATATCCAGAGTATTAGAAAGAGAAGAGGGACAGTTATGCAGCGGAGCACAGCTGTAAGAGACTGTACATGTATATACTAACCGGCTTGTCCTTCTTTGTATCGTGCTTGGGAGTTTTCAGGAGTCCTTTGAATACTGTATATGACAAATAATTATACTTACTGGGTGGTGTTATAGCACAGATTTATTGCCAGTCTCTGTTGCATTTTGATTTTATTTTTTAACAAAAATCTTATATCAAAAATGATCAAATCAACATGCCAAACCCTTTTTGTTTTTCATTTATCAGGCTGCGGTTGCACCAGTCTGTCAACGCTCATATACGTCAAATGACATGCCACCTATATTGTGGTAATATAGAGTTGCATATGGATGCCAAAAGTCACTTTGTAAATACAATATTTTTGTGTTATTTTATTTCTTTTTCTCAAAAGATTTATTGAGAGTCCAATACATACAGTAAACACTAATGAGAAATTTCAGATCTATATTACAATCATATCATAGTCTGTCCATTACATTATATACGTATGAAATATAGAGTTTTTTGTTTAAATCTTATGACATTCGATTGTAAGGGACATTCCTTTCTGAGGAAGAACAGAAAGGGGTTTCTCAAAGCATGATGGGAAATCATGACACTCCATGGTTGGTTTAGCTCAGCACGGCAACTTTGGAATGGGTGAAACCGTCAGCCTTTACTCATTCATACTTGAGCAATTGGTTTGTTTTCTTTGCCAAACACTTAAGTCTTACGTCATTAACCGATCGGCTGAGATATTTTCATTGTTTGACTTTGACTTTAGGAGTTTTCTCAATATTTGTACATCTTAGTCTGACATTGGGCTGCGGGTTTACAGTGTGTGCATGCAGCTGTGCGTATATGTGTAGGTCAGATTATTAGAATTGGTTATATTGGACAAAAAGAGTGCCAGATAAGATAGTTAGGACAGTCACATGGATGAGATCGAAGAACTTGTCCAACACTTAATGAGTTGTATTGATGCACTAAACTCTATACATTAAGTGGTCAAAGCGGCATAAAACAAAACAAAAAAACACTGACATCTAATATTTGTTCAAGATCTGGGAGAAGTTAAGATGATAATTGGCTTACTAATCCATTGTGCCTTCTAGGTGTTGAGCCATGTCACCTTGCCCCAGACTGCTTAACACAAACTTACTACAAAAACATGACTGCTGCTGCATGAAGTCAAAAATTCTGAATGAAAAAATCCAGCAAATGTAGAGGATTTTCTCATGTCCTAAAACGGTCTGACTTTTTTAAGCATAGCTGTGTGGGTTCTTATGCAGCAGGAGCAGCTACATTGATGTATAGAAGCGCTGCACCCTATACAGTACGCGAGAGGTTTACACCTACGCTCTGTGACGCACACACACACGCTAACATGCATGATAGAGCATGAGTCAAGGTTGTTGAGGCTGCTGCTTTGTCAACACTGAGTTGAGCTTCACTGTAACAGTGCCACTGTTGTCCAACATACATTCAAAAGATGTACAATGTATATTTTATAACCATGTTTTTTTTTTCCTATCATTGTTGCATATGTTTACCTTACCGTAGCATTTACAGAACAAACGTGTTCCAGTTGAAACCAGCTGCCAACTTTATTTTGTTGTGAATTTGCTTTTTGTGTGTCTGTTTGGTGAAAATGCTGCCATGTCACCCTGTTTGTGCATCATCGTCGCCTCATGGTTGAGTGCTAACTGTAGATCATATCTGAGACATTAGGACAGCTGGTGAACTCAGCCTGCCTTCTACTGCAGCCTCAAAGAAGACTTTCTCTGTCCACACATCACATCCATGAAGGCAAATGAGTAACTTTCCTTTTTTTTTTTTATTATATTACTCAGACTATACATAATCACGCACACATGCCCTTGACACAGTATGTGGTTTGAACATAATGGATGGTATTGGATTATCAGCTCCTACAGACAAGACCATAACCCATATGTTTTGCTTTCAGTTCTACTGAGTTCAATAAAGAGTGTTTGATCTTTAATGTCAGTGTTTTCTATCCATCACTTACATGTTGACTTATAGACATTTTCACACACACACAGCATTATGAGGCACTTGTCACACCTTATACCATGTAATAAGCATAGCATCAGGCCTAGCTGTAGGCTGATTTGTGAGCTACAGCTACATTTAAGTAAAAATGCTATGAAATAAAAAGTGCAAGAATTATAAAATAATAAAAAGTGCACAGATGCAGTAAATAATTAATTTTGAAGTCTGAGTCTGAAACAAAGACTGGGCAGAAAGATAGCGCTTAAGGCAGGACCCTGCTTGACCTTATGTTTAGGTTGCTTTGTTTGGCCCAGCGACAGCAGCAGCATACTGAAAGCGGTGGGTCAAATAGCTCGGCTCGGCTGCAGGCCTGAAACCTAGAAGAGGAGAGTTAAAGAGGTTAAAGTGAGAGAAAGAAGGACAGTGAGTCAGAGAGAATGAATCACAAATATAGTTAGCCCAATGCAATGTGAAGGTCTGTGTGAGACAGGGGATAGGCTGCCCCCTTGTGGTTAGACAGTGCAGCTTCTTACAGATATGGTTGGTGTTATTCAATATAACTTTATTTATGCCTGTAAAGGTGATTGTCTGCAGCAGACCAAAACCAGATCAACAGCTACCAACAAAATAGATATAAGAAGAAAGAGAAAATACTTTAAATTACAATAAAAAACAATCAAATGATAAAAGCTTAAAGCCGATATATGGAATTAGTATAAATATAAATATCAAAAGAAACTGCTCAGTTGTCAACAGTGTGTGTCTGTGTGTCCCTCCTGCTGACCTGAGTACTCTCAGCTTTTCGCACACCTTGTCAGACTCATTCAGACTTTATTCCATACATTGTTATTCAAAATCTAGCGCATACATTACCCACAATGCAACTCGACAACAGGCAGCCAGAGCCATTTACATATAGTATTTTATCTCTGCTAGCCTCCAGCTGAGTTAAGGGGCAGACTACAGCGGTCTAGTAAGCGCACTTCTTTCTAACTCTACTCCTCCAGTTTTCAGCCCCAACCAACATAATTTAGGCGTTACACAAGTTTAACATTATTGACTGTGAACCCTGTTCTCAGACATTTAACAAAGCTCCAATTACAATAACTTCTGGGGAGCACATCTTCATTGTGTGCCATTATTAAACACTATTTCCAAAGTAGAATCAAGACATTTTCAGAGCCCTGTCATCATTACTATTATTGTAGTGAGAAGGCCTTCAGTCCATCTGCACAGTGACGTTTGAAGGCTTATGATCCATTTAGTATTATAGCAACCCTTTTAATCACTTTGTATGTCAGAATATTGACATTCCATTGTGTTTAGTTACCCATCAAATCAATATCTAAGCCTTATGTTTTTCTAACAAGCAGTGTGCACTGTGGTAATAGTTTCTAGGGATCTACTTAATCAACCAATAGGGGGCAGTGTGTGACTTAGTTTAAAATATTCATCTGAGTTTTTTGAACAAGGAGGAATTATTCTAAACAGACACATTTATTATTTTTATTTGTTTATTTCAACAAAAGTGAAAACGCTCCAAAGAAAATCAGCAGTTACAAAAGACACACTTGTACAATAAGTAAACTGACAGTGTTTACAGTCTCTTATATTCCTTCCCTTTGTCTCACTATGAGCTCTTTTTTGTTCCACTCTGATGCCACAGTTAATGCGTGAGTTGGAGAAAATGAGGTCTGAACTAGGATCAGGATTGGTCTTTGGTACGCAGCAGGGATTGGAGTAAATGCTTGGGTTTTATTGTCTCAGGTGAAGCTTTGTGATACTGCAGGCACAGTAAGGGGTGAAGAAATAAAGACTTCTGAGATGAAAGCCTGGGACTTCCAAGAGCAAGAGGTGGCGGACAGCAGGAGACTCTTCACACCTCGGGACACTCAGCTGTAACAACATGCATGAGGGAGACCAGTGAGCAAAGGTTAAGTTACTCTTATTACATCACATATATGTATACATTCGTCCTATTAAAGTGCATTTCTCTGTGTTAATGACTTACCATTCTTAGGCAAGATTACAATGTTGTCAGGGAGGATGCCAGTCTCCAGGGAGAACTGTGTGAACTTCTGCTGCAGGATGACACTGGACTCAGGAGTGCGACCTACAGCACAAACACAGAATGGGTTGCCTTAACCTTCACCCAATCATGAATCCACCAATTCAACGAACAATGCTTCCCCACAGGGACACAGCGCTGTTTGCTGTGGTGTGACTTACTGTAAAGCTTGTTGAGGACCTCAGACACTCCCTCCTTTGTCTTGATAGTGTGGACCAGAGCGTAGTCATCGTACACAACATCAACAATGCGCATGTCGTTGTCATTGTTCCAAACTGATGAATGCAGAAGTAGACAGGTCAGGCTGTTAAATCTTTGTTTTTGTGTCTAGTCTGTGAGTTAGTGTTTGTGTGTGTGCTTTACTCACTTTTGCTGTGAAAGCTGAAGTGTCCAGGGGTGTCGGTTTTCTTAGCAAGGTGAGTCATTCTCCAGCAGGTACCATCAGCACTAAAATAGAAAAAGAGAACCAGGTCAGTTTACTTATCTTTTTGTTACTGAGCGGGACAATCATCAGGATGTTTAGATTTGTCCGTATAATTACTGAATCACTCACTTCAAGTTTGCATAAGAGAGATCCAGGTCTCCTCCAACAGTTGGCACTATTACAGAGGTGCCCATCTTCATCCCTGCCTTGTGGTTCACAAACCACTCGGCGTTAGTGGCAAAGCCAACAATGTACCACTTGCCTGCCATCTAAAAGAAAGACAGAAGAGGGGAAAAAGGGGTCACTCACTCCTGTCTTACACATTCTTAAAAGTAAGGTTTGCATTAAACATTTCAACCTACCACAGATGCTAACAACTCTCCTTTACTCCAAACTGTTAATATTTGGAATATCAGCAATAAGCCTTGCAGCAGTAATACTTCTGCCTCTCTCTTACCTTTGCCAGGTCAAAGTCTTGAACTGGTGTCACATCGGTGCAGACAGCCAGTGTGCACATGAGCGCGGCCAGCAACCTCAGCAGTGTGTTCCTCATGGCTTCACCTTTGTGTTCTGGTCTTCTTCAGGGGTGAGTGAAGTATCAGGATGAGGTAAGGAGGAAAAGGCAAGTGGAGGCTCCTTATATCCTGCTGAGTCCTGCTCCCCATCTCCTCCTCCTCCTCCTTCTTCTGTCTCCTCCTCCTCCCTCTCTCCTGCGGCTAGCTTCTGCATTACAAAAACTCTTTGGCCTACACCCATCGGCATGCAAATCACTGCCGTTACACAACTGGCACGTGTGGATGGAGGAGGGGAAGGTGAGGAGAGAAGAAAAGAAAAGCAAGAGTAGGTACATAATAGGGTTCTTTTAACACCTCCACCCCCTCAGTCACAAATGCTCTTACATGACTATCAGAACAGCTGTTTGGTAAGATTGCAAATTTCTTAAACACATGGTACATGAAAGGCTTCAAAAAACATATCACATACACAGTAAGAAATAAACAAAGTAGAGGCACTTTTGCTGAACTTTTTTTCCCTCTTGCAAAAAGACTAAATTCAAACTCTATGAGCCAATAAAACCCACTTATTTAGATAAAAATGAGAGCTTTCTGGAATATACTAAACCAGTTGTAGTAATGTGCATTCTCCTTGCAGCAAACTGCATTCCTAGCACCTTTAAGGCAGTGATATGTAAGAACTCCACAGTGAAAAAAGTTTCATAAAAAGCTTAGTAGTTTCATAAAACTTTTAAAACAGTAGGAATTTAACAGAGATGCCATTCACTCTTTTCAGTTCTTTAACACAGTGAGAAGAAGAGTTGAATGAATTCTGTCACCTTGTTTGACATTAAATGCTGCATAAATCTGCTTTATGTGGCAATAATAGCCCCCTAAATCCATCACTGTGTTAAAGAACTAGTATAATTTACATTATGTAGTGTGTAATGTGCTCCTCATTTTCGAAAATGCATTGGTGGACTCATCAGAGGTCCCTTTGTTAAGAGACAAGACAGGCACCGACTTGCAATCAGCCGGTTATGTAACAAACACACACACACACAAAGGTGCTGGGTGGAGGAAGGGACAGCAGTAAGAAGCATATTTGGTAACCTAGTTTTGTAACTAAACTCTCTCAACCCCTTTAGGGCTCCACATCTGGGCTACATTAGCCCCCCTCGTTTGTGTTCTC
>NW_023339650.1:9246109-9261603 GCF_004916995.1 Morone saxatilis
CAAAAGCATGCATACAGGCAGACACACACTGTGAAAACCTCAGAATAAAATGATGTGATGGAGTTAACATGACAATAAGCTGCACATAAGTATGGCACCTCACCACAGAACCTGCGGTGAGGTGCCATACTGAGATGGCAGATAAGGCCCATTTTGTCTCTTTTTTTTAACAAAAACATTTGACAATAATTTGATTGTGCTACATTTTATTTTATTTCTCTGTAACTGGTAACATTTAAAGCACATTTTTAACATTCAGATAATATTCAGTTAATCTTCAACACTGCAGGGCTGGATCTGTCTGCTGCGTGACTCTGCCTCTTCAGCATGTGGGGACACAGTCTGTATAACAAAGAGGGACAGGTTAAATGACATAGAAACTGTTCTGCCGTTTTAACCAAACAGTGGTGATTGGATAACATGTTGCTGACAAAGTTTAAATAACTGATTGTTGCACAAGTTGAATCCAACAAATGCACAGCCTGCAGGGGCAAACCCGGACACTGTTTTGGGAAAAACACGGCAGCAGGTCATTGGATTCCTTAGAGAGCTCACTGTTTCTCCCTCTCCCTCTCCCTCTGACTTCTGATAGGCAAAAGTATCCACCACTAAATCCATGTTTGCTGTGCTTTTGTAACAAGTAAGTTCTTGCTCATTTACTCCAAATCATACTCTTATAAACTGGCATTAAATAAACTGGTCATACATTTGAGTGAAACAAATCTTCAGTCTAACTGGAGTTCCAACATATTAAAAACCATTTAGTCACTGTTTATAGTTATATTCAAAACCTCCAATAGCCTTTACAACATCAATAATAAAGCAATAAAATTTTACAATCCAATAGCGAATAGCTTCTCCATTCAGCAACACAATATATCTTATCAATTCCATTAACTTATAAATCATTTAATTCAGATACACTACTGTAATCTCTCTCATTGGCATTGCTGCAGAAACATGTCTACAGTGTAGACACAAAGTATCCATACATAATAATTACAGATTACATTATAGTAAGTAACAGAGAAGGAGAATACATATTTTGTCATTCAGTCACCGGGCACACAGCAGAGCTGCAGCTGTGAAGGTGAAATGAAGATTGACATGTAATGAACTGAACCAGTGAACCTTTTCACAGTTTCACTGAGCAGAACATGCAGAAATGCATGAAATACTGCAGAGCATGGACAAGATCCTGAATGTGTGCCATGTGCAATGACCTTTGAAAATATTCAGTATACTACACATTAAGCTACATGTAAGCTACACTGACCGCTAAAGAACTGAAAATCATTTATTGCTTCTTCTTTTTTTTTTTCAGTTTCCAGAAAACCCTTCTTGTTTGAAAGGAGCATTTTACACGTCATTATGTCATGGGGGTTCAATAAAAAGCTGTATTTGCAACGTTTGTCAGCTGCTCTATTTCCCTCTGCCCCCTTTTTATGCTAGTCTGTTAACTATTTTCTTTCTATCAAATAATTACGGCTACCTGTTATTTAATGGTTTTACACATTGAACTTACTGATTACATGATCCTGGTCCACAGTACCACAATGACCTAGAAGGGAGGAAACAGTTATTTAAAGGCAGCTCAAGAGGCAGGTGTATATATGTGGAGAAATCAGTGAGCAGAGTTTGTGTATTGTGTTACATTAATGCAGTATGTTTTAAATACTCCTTTTGATAAGTAAAGCCATATATTCCAATCTATGTTAACAAATATGCTGAATCTGATCAAGCTAGATTCTAGGGGCTTATTATGCCACCTTACATTTAATATTGCAGTTGTGTTGTGAACATAGTTTATTTCAGACAAATATACATACTGTAGGTGGGGAAGGGGAATAGGTATGCCAGTCCCAAATGTTGTTTTTCAGCAAGCTGCTCAAACTTGGCCAACATTGGCTCTGACAGATTGTCTACAGACCTGCCTGCATACAGAGCACAAAAACAAACATTGCAAGTTTTCAGAGCAAAACAAAAATGATCAGAACTACCACCTGGCTTTTACATTCAAAATACCAAACCACGGTCATATGCCAGAGGAACCCACCATAGAGCTTCATGGTGATTTTGCCCCGTTTGTGGTAGTACATGATTGCATAGGAGTTGTAGTCTGTTTCCCCGATCACTATCTGAGTGTCCAGCTCAGGACGAGGTCCTGGTGGAAACAACAGAGGGCACAGTCAGACTAAGGGATGCTGCAGTGCACTTTAATTTATGAATCAGGCCTAATAAGGTAATAAAAAAAGAGCCACTGACCTTTAAGTGTTAGCTGGCCTGGGGCTGGTGACAGATTGTAGACCTGTAATATCTCCCAACACTGGTGGTTACTGAGGAGGGAAGAGAAGGGTTTGTACTAAAAACTGAAAACATATACATATACACTTTATATATATGGTGTTTCGTAGTCCAACCACATGCCCTAGGCCAGATTGAACTATGTTTCTAATGTCATATGAGAAAAGGACAAAAGAAAATTGTTTTTCTCTGCGTTGGCCAAAGAGGATTTATAACCCTCAAATCACAATATCACGGAATGTCCCAGAAAAACATGACACACACTTTTTCAATTTAAATGGAGTATTGCACTCCCTGTTTTTCTACAAAAGCCAGGTCAAGATGACCTAAAAGCTTTGAATATGGTAAGGGAATGCTGATGGATTCAACTGGTTTGCCTCCTTCTTCCTGTTTTTGAGGACACAAACAAAATCAAACACATGTGGTTGGAGCATGAAGTCAGTGTGGCATATGTGCCCCCTCTGCTGATAAATCAAGGTACTGAAGAGTCAACAGTGAGCTGCATGCACAGAGTGTGCTCAGACAGTGGTACTTACTGTCTTGTTTTAGTGCTAACAGACAGTGTTTGGTCAGGGGAATTTGTGAGGGTCATGACTGTAGGCTCCACCTGGGTTCCATGTTTTATCAGGTAAGAGCATTTGGAGGCAGTGTTTAGCAGGTACCATGTTCCTGTCATCTGCAACACATGCAAGCAGGATAAGGTTCGAGACTGGACAAATAAGCAAAATGTTCACATATGTCCTCAGTGTCGGAAGTAATATTTGAAAATGGATGGAAAATTCTTGGGTTCTATTGGACCAGGGTCAAATAAACGTTCTCTGTTCTACCAATGAAAAGGATACATCTGCTTCGAATGTCCTGCTTCATTAAAATTAGTTCTGTTCAGATTCTGTTTCACTGAAAATTCCCCTTATTGCCCCAAACTCCATATTGATACGATTACACAAGCATGTCCACATTGCCAGCCCCCACACTAATCCATAATCAAGCAGACTTACATGTTTGTGTACCTTATAAAAATGTAATACATTTGCTAAAATATTTCTGTTTTTTGCATGGGTACTTGGATAGAGGTTTCCTGAAACAGCATTTAAATATTAGCTGTTTTAGTATCCTTTTATATTCAGCAATATGTTAGATAAGGACAAAAACCAGCTGCATTAGTCAATACCTGGCAAAGGTTAACTTTGCCTATGTTCTTCTCAAAGCAATAATATCTATTTTTCGCTATTCTGTTAAGATCATTTCTTATGGTTTCCACTGATTATTTTGCAGTCGTATTTGTTTATGCTATTGTGACATGGTACAAACAAGTGAGAAACAGAACTGAACTGTCAGTGTGCAAAGGTCAGGTAACGGCACAGTGAACTATTTACATGTACTGTGGTTGGCTGCAGCTGCACTCCTCTGCCTGGAAACAGTCACATTTATCAAAATGAGATCTCTCTTTTCAGTGCAGCTTTTTCATGCTTTCTATAACTTTCTAAAAATCACTTTATACCAAACCATATGCAATCTTTTTGATCTACCTTTCCTAGTTCTGTAGCTTGATTTAGAAGCAAAACATGGGATGGAAAGAAAAACTTAATACACAGATGTAGACATAATTCAGAGGTCAACACACAGTCAAACACGTTACTGTATGTGATCTGTAACTCTGCCTCTTCCTTCAGTTTCTTACCTGCTGTATGTCTATGTTCTGTGCAGGTTGGGTCACATCAGTAGCCTCAACCTTTGGCTTCTTAGGAGGTCGTTTTTGGGGTCGTGGTCGACTCTTAGCCCCCCCTACAGCCTCAGTGGAACTCCACAGACACATGCACATCAACACCAAGACTACCACCATACATCGCCATACTCCAGCCATGCTACCGCTAAAGAGTCAGTCTTGTTCTCCTATAGTATTGCTCAGGTTCCTGTGTTCTTACTTTTCTTTTTTCTAAATTCTTCCCTTTGTATTGGGTTTTCTGTCCCCTCTGTCTCTGTCTGCAGTATACCCAATCTGCTTTACTCAATCCCAAATCCACAGACACAGAAGAAATGCACAAACAGACAGGGAGCAGGAGACAAACAATGTGAAACAGAGGATGGCCTGTTAGGTTAAATATTAACTTGGTTTACTGCTAGAAATGAGGCCATAATGCAGGGGGCAACCATAAATTCTCATTATTAAATGCTGACTTTAATATCTTAATAAACTCTACAGTCCATACAGGGTAACCATAGATTCAGATAACGAACAAAATGTGCATTTATTGACAAATGATCAGTCAATTTGATCTACAAATGTAGCACCAGATGGAAAAACACACACCGCAGCAATGTCATAACTTCCTGTGTTTTGCAATCTCCACAGAAAAAGAGGTCTTCTTAGTTCGGGCACAGTGAATTTTGACATTTTTCAGACATGAAGACAAGTCAATCATAATGATTTTTTGTAACATCAGTGGTTTAGCCACTATGTCCCACACTAAAGTGTCAAGTTGCTCATCCAAACTACACTTAGGGACAAACATAATTAAGACAAAATCAACAAAAAATTTAAAATAATAGAAAAATAATCAAGTGACTGAAGGAGCTGATGGTCTATAGTTTGAATTTGGGTTTGTTTGAATCTTGTAATGTATGTTCGGCTGATCTGTAGACTTCTCTCCAGGGCGTTTATCCAAAGAGGCTGAGCTCAATCCAGTATCTCTCTTTAATAAACGGAAAAGTCAATTCCCACCTAAATTCAAACATTAAAACATTTTGTGCCGCAGAAGGCCTCCCGCTTCCATTCCTGTACAGGTCAAAACCATACCCCTGGACCTTGATTTGACCTGCAAAAAATCAAACAGTAAGTGTGTTTTCAGTGGTTTAGGCAAGCTATGTAATTCATCAGTTTTCCTCAGGCTTGTCAGGTGTGTTGTTTCCTCTGGCTTTAAATGTGAGGGCCACACTGTTGATACAGAAACGTTGACCTGTTGGATCTGGTCCGTCATCAAACACATGACCCAGGTGGGCATCGCACTGCATGAAACACATAACCAAAGTCATAAGCCAACCAAAACTACAAATATGATGGTTGTATTTGAAGAAAAGCAAAGTATGGATAAGATACACATTAAACAACTCTGACTATACTGCTTCATAAAAGACTGCACACAAATCTATATGAACTAGAACAACTATACTAAACAAACTGAACTTTGGCTTCATAGCACAACTCACATTTTTACAAAGGACCTCTGTCCCTGCACTACCCAGGCTGTTGTCAGGGCGACGAATGATGGAGGTGTGGCTTTCATCCCGCTCCCATGTCCCATGAGCCTCTTTGAATGCTGGCCAGCCTGTCCCAGAGTCATACTTGGCCTCTGAACTATCATGAGAGGAAGGAACATTTCCTCAGTTAGCGTCAACCAATATATTTCTGAATAAACATCTAACACAAATAGTTTCAGCTGGTTTCCATTCAACATTAGTATTTGTAGTAAAATGGTAACTAGTATTTTTCTATAAAAATGTTTTCTTGTCACATATTGAAGCCTACAAGGGGTAAGTAACTGACAAAAAATCCTAATATGTGGGGAAATATTTCTTTAACAATCAAGCGCTAACTGTTACCTGAAAAGTGGAGATTCACAGCAGACACAGTGGTACATCCCCACTTCCGAATGGTTAAGGTAGATCCCACTAAAGGGCTGAAAGCCCACAAAGACACACACAGTGTTAGAAGCAGAAGCACAGGACTAATAGTTGAAAACAGGTTTTATGTCCTTAAATTCATGATTTTAAGTGCAATAGATTAACTTGTCTTTTTTCTTATTATTATTACATGTAGAAATTGCTCTGTGTTTGCAGCTGAGAGCAGCTTCTAATGAATTAAATGCCAAAGACACCAGTCAACAATACAGTGATGAACAAAGTCCACTTGGAGCTGTGCTGTTGTTTATGAGACAATATGTATGTCAGTCTGGTAGACTGAGGTAATGTTGGTTTGACACAGATCACTGTATTGGTGTGTATGCAGTACTCACCACCTCAGTCCCTTTCTCTCTGGTGACTACATACTGCTCAGGGGTCAGTTTCTTTTGCCAGTCTGTAGTCTCATCATAACGGGTGAGAGACTGCAGGCCTGCAGAGAGAAGAGGTTACAATCAAGAAGTCACCAAGGAGTTTTTAAAGGTCCTGATCTATCATGAACGCTAAATTGCTAAGGCAGGATTTCCTACCCTTTCAACTAAAACCCACAATGTTAAACCACATACATTTTAAAATGTTTGTTATCACATAACTTGGAAACAATTAACTGTACTGCTAAAGGTAGAAAGGAAGCACAAGGAGAAAGGGTCACATTTCTAGACAGTCTTTAGACAACAACTCCTCAAGTAACAGTAAAATTCCACTAATCCCAGATTTATTGGTAACCCCCTCTCGTGCTTCTAACCACAGTCCTCTTTGCACAAGCAATAACCCGTAGCTGCCTGTTTCTTATTCCTAGTGCCCTCCAGCAGATTGAAATGCCCTAACATATCCCAACATCCGTGAGAAGAATAAAGCATGGTGCACCTGCAGGAGTTTGCAGCCTGTGATACTAGACGGTGTAGTGCATATCCAAAGAAAGAAGTGACAGTAAAGAAATCAAACCTTGAGATGTGGATACAGGGCGGATGAACGCTGGGATCCTCCTCGGTAACACCACGGATCTGGCTGTGGCGTGCTGAGAAACGACCGCGAAGAGACGGGGTACAAAACGAGACATGTTTGCTGCCGCTGGTGTGTCGGCTCTTGTGTAAAGTCAAGTGCACGTATCAGTGGAAGCCAAGAGCGCAGGCTGTGTCGGGATTGTTCATGCCGCGGCGAGTTCGCGCTGGTCCTCCCCCGGCTGATGCAGGCGGTTTGCAGGGTGACCCGGTCAAAAATCACACCTCCGGCTATATAGGTCAAAGTGGCTTGAGTTCTCTGGCTTTTTATTGCTGACCGCGTTCAAAGAGCACCATATCGTAATTGTGCAGCACATTTATGGCTAGAAAAAAATGCTGCATTGGAGGAGGGGGACTAATCTGGTGTCAGTAGTTATAGTAAATGTGTTACAATCTTTTCAACAAAACTATATTCCCAGTATAGTACAGTGAGGTTATTATTATTATACAGCAAGGTGGAGTTAAAAGACACATATTAGAGCTTTATTTGGACCTGAGTCCCTATGCTGTATGTCTCCTGCAAAATAAATGATCCAAAACTATTTTTTCTTTTCAATTATCTAACTTTAGTTGAGTCACAAACAGCTGCCAGTGTCCACCTGCTAACCAACTCAAAGCCATGTTCACAGACAATTTCCCATTTTGGCTTGTGCATAAACAAAAATAATCAACTGACCATTTTAATAGTGTAGTTTAATAGTTGTATATTTATAAAAATCAACCATTTATAATGCATCTCAGTAAAATGTCAGGTCACAGCATTATGTACTATATAGTCTGATATTGCACAGCAGCAGAGGTATTGGCTTTCAGCAGACTTCCAGGCTGGTGCATAAGGTCCACTATGTAGCAGCAGGGCTGTGAAGAGTGACCATCGCTGGAGGGATTCCCACTGAGGAGGAGAACCTCGTTCCAAGCCCGGTTGTACTCACCCCTAACAAGTGTGCAGCTCATTCCGATGCAATCAACCAGACACTGAAAAATGTAAAGAGATGAGACGGGTCGCGGTATGATTATTTGGAGAGAAATGGATTAAATGAAGATGGTTATGTGGTGTATGAAAACTTGAGAAATGGAGGGAAGGGGCTGAAAATCAATTGTCAAAAGAAAGTAAAATGTAAAGGGTTTTTACAGAGAGAACAAAGCTGATGATGCCGTGTGGTTGCTTCAGTGGTACCTTAAAGAGAAGTGCCCTATGGCAGTAGATTCCCCTTCTGATCAAACCAATAGGAACTACATTAGACTGGAGCTGAAACTTGAGCTCGCTGAGGTGCAGCACCCATGGGAATTCGTGCAACTTTTCCATCTCCACTGCTCCACCCATGGCTTCACTCACCAGCCTGACACACAAATCCAGGCACACAAAACCCATTAGAATTCAGGAACCTTTCAAATGTTGCATCCTGAAGTCTTACACTGGTAGGTTTCTATTGTGTGTCTACCGTGTATCTGTGCTGTTAACCTCTGGTGACATGTGATTTTGGAGATTTGAAAACAATGACTGCTAATCATTTAATGAGATGATTTGTGGTGGCATCTCTGCATGTCGGTTACATGCTGCCATGACTGCATTAATCTGTCACCTGGCCAAGACAGCATACTGCCCTCGTTCATCAATTAGCGGAAGGACGGATTTTTTGGCCTCTTTAACCAGAAGCTGCAATGCGACGTCATCCATCATCTTCCACGGTTTCTCTGACTCGGGCTGGGTCTCATCTTTCTGTTTGTCATCACCTTTCTTCTTCCTGTACAGAGAGACAGGACATTAAAAAGAAATCTGAGTCAGTGTCTTAAAAATAGGGGAGAATATCAGTGGTTTTACAGCCCTATACTTAAAATATTACTTTAAGAAGCCTTAATGAAAGAACATGTTACTATATAATAAAGTAATAGTAAATATTTGTGTTTAACATTTCTTTGTAAATTACAGACTAAATAAACCTAATAATCCTACATTTTGAAATACCAACCATTGTGTTAGGATGTATACTAGAGGAGAGAGGAGTACATACATGCAACATGTGTAGAAAACACACATGAGGACACATACACACTAATAATAAGTAATACTAATGTATTATACTTACTTTTCATTTCTAAACAAATTATTATTATGTAGGTGAGAAAACTTGCTGTGGTATCCAAACACTGCAGCATTTTCATTCACTTTAAAAGCAGACAAATAGGATCTGAAATCAAGTCTCTTCCTCTGCTATTGTAATATTACGGCCAAAACGATTTGAAATGCACGACTGCAAAACTCCCTGAGCTGCTTTACCGTCACATCTTACCAGTCTAACACATTATGTTCTTGAGATATTCTGCAGACAAATAGGAGCAAAAGCTGAACCTTCCTTGTTAAAGTAGTTCAAATCTCAGTTTAAAAAAGGCACTGTGATGCTCAGGAAATGTATTCTAGTAAGAGACATTTTGTTTTATAAAGTTAAAAAGTTACACTTTGGTCATACTAAGCCATGGATGGATTACATAACACACTGCTTAAGAATGCCTGAGATGTTGTGTGTGTGTATGCATGCTGAAATAGGGACAATGGGGTGGACCTGAGGTACCCTGAGGGGGTACTGCTCTCTTTGGCAACGTTAATCCATCAAAATGCTGAAAGCTTGTGGGAGCGTTACTGTGTGTGTGTGTGTGTGTGTGTGTGTGTGTGTGTGTGTGTACAGCCTTTAATACATATGGTGCGTTTTTTATTTTGTGTGTCTAAGTCAGCACTTACATATATTATATGTAGCATCTTCAGCTGCATCCTCATGGATGTGCATGCACTTGTTCACGTTTGTGGTTGTAAGTCCATTAGTCTAAACACAAAGGCTCTTTCACTCTGAGTGCATTGCCATCTTTAAAAAATGGGATGGTTTACCCTGTGAGGCCATGCTAACGGGGCACGCTGAAGGCAACGGGGAGATGGGGAAAAAAGAAGAGAAAGAAAAAGAAGTGGAGCACTGGATTGGAGCAGACAAGGGGAGGGTGATAGTAATCTAACAGCCACAATAAATTGTACTGACAAACTACATGGTGTGGCTGGGAGTGTAGGAAACCTTTCAGCCAACGCTCTACCACTATCTGTGTGGTTGTTCTTGTTACTATCCCACTCTGCTTGTAATGTAAGAGGCATGGTTAGCTGTGATAGCTTGGGGTAGGGAGTTTACTGAGCTGGAATATGATCCATACAAATAATGTTTACAAACAATGTTTACTTCTAGTTTGTAGGAATTTTTCTAAAAACAAGAAAACATACTCTGGTGCTGTGTTGACAACAATAATGGGCTGGTGCTGGTTGACAGGCTGCTTGGACAGTTTGGACAGTTCCTCTAAAGTCAGAATCTTCTGACCTGGACGAGCCTGAGAGAGAGAGAGAGAGAGAGAGAGAGAGAGAGAGAGAGAAACAGTATTATGCTAAAAATCTAAATGTTAAAATATCCTTTGCTACACTATGTTTTCTTCTTCACAATAGACAGACGGAAAACAGAAAACTGTTGTTGTGATCACGTTGGTGAAATCAGTTCAACAGGTTAAAGATACAAAATAATAAATTCTGAGCATGTCTGTAGTTTGACAGCTGTTTTTTTTTATTTAGCTTTCTTTCTTCTTTCTGTTTCACAAAACTTTCAGTAGCGTACACACATACACACACCTTCCCGGCATCATAGAAGCCATCACTAATAACATCACTGGAGGCCAAATGACTTGTCAGACTGTATTTAACAGACAGGTTGGAGTTGAGCAGGCTGATCATAGCCAACTCGCTGAAACTGCTCCTACGATTCACTGATTGGTTGATTTTCTGAAGCATTTCCAGAGCTCTGAAACACACATACATACAAGCACATTCATATATTTAGACTTTGATGATAAACATAGAAATGCACACAATAACAAACAGATACATAAATAAACAAATGACCCATACTTTCTTAAGTAGCCATACATAACACTGTCCTATACCGCCATCTATTGGCTGTTTAAAAGATTACTCTGAGTTGGCTATACTACAGCTATACTTTTACTTACATTACATACATTACTCAACAATGCTCCTCCTGTTCTACATTTCATAATTCATCTGTCATGCCCTGATGTCAGTGTTATCTGTCATTTCAGTGTCTTACCCAAATTTGCACATTTTCACAGCAGTGTGCTCATTACTGGCACAGACACTGATAGCCAAGCATACATTATGCAACACCTCCTTGTGATAGGAGTGCAGCAAATTGACCAGTGGTTGAAGGCCTCCAGCACTTTGCAGCTATGTAAGACAGGGGGTGAAATTTAGATAGTCAGTGAAAGCATATGAAATATTTTTGGAGAATTTAAAGGAGACTGTTGTCATTGTTAAACATAAGAACCAATCACTCACTCAGCACATACGAACACTAACCTCTGCCCTAGCTTCTGCATCACAGACCAGCACTGCCAGGCACTGCGTAGTGTTGACCAGGACCTGTGTATTTGTGGACTTCAAGGGCTCCACTAGAGCCTGTACGGCTCCATGTGACAAGATGCTGCAGCGGATAACCTCCTGTCCTGCCATGATGCCAAGTGTGGCAGCAGAATTGGCCACCGTCCTGGGACAGCTTCCATAGAGCTGCTGGACAAGAATCTCATGGCCTCCTGCCTCGTACACGGCACTGGAAGATACCACAGAAATGGGTGAGAAATGTACTTTAAACCTACAGAGCTGACTCTTAATGCAGTCTCACAATATAGCAAACAACAAAGTATTTCTGTAATGTGGGTGCGACATATGTTATTTGTGCAAATAAGTAGGAATAACAAAACAAATAACAGATAAGAACACAAATACTAACAGTAAGAGAAGTGGAGATTTTTAGATTTAGATTAGATTCAACTTTATTGTCATTGCACAAAGTAGTAAGACAACAAAGTGCAGCAGTCAATGAAATGCAGTGAAGGTGACAGTAATACTGAAAAATGAAGTCAGAGAGTGGGAGATGAGTATAGGGAAGATTTGTCAGGAAAATGAAAAGGCTGGAGATTAAATGGAGAAAGGAAAAGAAGAGAGGTAAAGAGATATTTACTGAGGGAGAACCCCGAGAAGACAGATGAAGCATTAAATCATTTGTGAAGGGGAGAGGAAGGCATACTGCTCAACTTTAAAACCACAACATTATTCTAAGCCTCAATTTAGACCTTGCAAACTTATCACTGAATGTCTTACACAACTTGCAATAAGTTACACAGAGGACATCATTAATACTTTGCGGTATGCACACTCAAAAGACCTTGAAATTATTCATTTTCTGGGTCTTTTACTGTACTTACTGGTAGGTATGATATTTGTTGTATGTACAAAAGATCTAACTTACTCTAAGAATAATAAAATATGCACTTAGGTCAACTGTCACTCACAATGTGTTGAGCTGGTTGCTATGTGTGAGGTTAGAGAGAGCCTGGGTTGCTGCTTCTTTCAGCACCAAACTCTCATCGCTCAGCAACTGTACAACTGCAGGGATACCACCTGAAACAGACAAAAACACAACTCACTCACACTTCATTGTGGTCAGTGTGTTGACCGTATGGTGCTTGTGTGAACGTGTATGTACCCAGGTCTCTGAAGCTGTCTTTGCTGGCTAGGTGGAAACTCATGGCGTCCACAGCCTGGCAGATAGCTGTTTTCACGCTGACGTCCGCCACAGACAGAAGCTCTACCAGGACCTTCTCCACGTTCTCCTCATGGAGCAATTTGCGATTCCCAGCTACACACACAGTAAAGTAAAGTAAAGTAAAACTATAGTTGGAAAGTTAAGAAAATGATTAACTCTTGTGTCCTTCTGTGCTTACCGCTCTGAGCAACCTTGGCGATGCATTTAACAGCGTTGGACTGGATTTCAGACACATTGGGGGTGAGAATAAACTCCATCAGCCTTGTCAGTCCTCCCCCCTTGTGGATCAGCTGTAAACTCTCACTGTCACTCAGACAGTTGGCAACTACCTGTAAGGCCTCAGCATTAAGGTCGCTTAAGTCCTGTAAGAAATAAAAACAGAGATAACAGGATGAAGTAGAGGACACTGACCTCAAATTGGATACAGATTTCAGCAGTTGGGGGTTGACAACAAGTACTTATTCAAAGGGAACCATTTCAGATAATGGTGCATATATAGGCAGTTATTACCCTCTCCAAATTCTTACTTCTCATTTTTATTAACACTAAAGGGCAGGATGAAGATATACGTGTTACCACAAAAGCATTTGCTCTCTCTCACACACCTACCGTATTACTGAGGATATCCATGAGCTTCTCAAATCCTTGCTCATCCCTGAAGGCGATGCGTGTATCTTTATCAGTGGTGACATTCTGCAGTGTCTTCAAAGCCAAATGCTGAATGACAGGAAAGTCTGATTTCAACAGTTCCAGAAGTGGAGGGATCCCGCCCAACTCATGTACTGCCAGACGACTTTGGTAGTCCTTCATATATATAGTAAAACAGAGAATACAAGCGGACAAAAAGAACCATTTGAATTTCACCCTTACTGAGACTATATCTTACAGAGATACTGATTAATGTAACTTCTACTTGTCTACAATTAAATTCATCATAACCGCATAGCTTTATAACCTTCTCTAGGCTGAGTCACCTGAACTAGGTTGAAGATGATCTCTATGGAGTTCTTCTGGACATCTGGGTCTGGACTGGATAGGAGCTGGATTAGAGGTGGCAGGCCCTTGTTGTCAAAGATCTGGACCTTACAGACGAAATCCACTGACAGGGAGGCCAGGCACAGCGTTGCAAACTCATGGACAACTATATCTTCTGGAATAGGTGAAATAGAAAATAGTTGGGTTTTTTTTTTGCAGCTAATATACAGGAAATTTCTACTTCTGAGTCTATTCATCTTGTGATCAAAATGACTCACCTTCAAGTGACAGTTTGTCAATGATTGATGGAATGACATCTGATTTTTTAAGAGCATTCTTTACATCACCTTTCAATGAAAACATGAAACAAAGTTAATCAATCACTTATTCAGGGAGCCAATCCATCAGCCAGTCACTCAAAACAAGTCAACAAAACAGTGAATTCTGTAGCCGGTCAACAAATCTCTAAACAGTCAATTGCCTGACGAGCAAGGAGGATGGTTAGGAAGTTGGTCTGTAAGTTAAAAGGCAAGTCGGTTGCATTGTAAGCCACAAAACCAAACGAGTCTGCACTAATGTTCGTATGTTGTCTGACTCACTGTTGGTGACCATGACGCCCAGGGCCATGACAGCGTTGCGTCTGACCAGCTTATTGTTGTGATTGATGAGGTGACAGAGCGGCGCCAATGCCCCAAGTCCCAGCAGAGAAACCTTGTTCTCATCTCCTAACAACAGGGGGAGACAGTGAACAGGAAAATTAAGCATGCCACTGCCAAACAGACCTGAGTGCCTGTGGACTTTTATTATGTAGCAGCAATGTAGTTTAGATGCAGTGTGACTATAATGTGAAAGAAAAAGGCTTTAGTGGGGATTAAAGCTAAAATGAGGTGGTATTCAACACAGTAATATAAAAAGAGATTTTGATTCAAAATAACAACATTTTACACGTCAGCTGCTGTTTAGTGCTTTATGAGGGTTGAATGGAGACATATTAGATGATTTCACAGTAAATGTCAGGAAATGAGACAAGACAGTGGTGGACACAATATATGTTGTGCTTTTCTGCTGCAGGGTTGCTCACCAAAAACACAGAAAATGTTGTGAGTGGGAAGCCTACTGTACCTTTCTCTGCAAATGTGTGGATCGCCTCGCAGGCTTTGACAAGGATGTCCTCCTCTGGGGAGCTCAGCAGCAGCACTACTGTTGCTGGGGTTTTACCTTCCACAGGTAGTGGTTCAAACTGTGTGTGTGTGTGTGTGCTGTGAGAGCAGCCGCAAAGACGGCAGACCCGCACCGGCAGAGACGAACCAAGCGCCTGCTTCTTAACTGGTCCTGTGGATGTATAGTAATTGCTTTTGCCAGACTAGGGGCGGCCATCTATTTCCAGTGCTTCAGCTTCAAGGGGTAAAAAAATGAGAAGGCTTTTTATTATTATTACATGGCTCTCTCACCGTTTCCTTGCACGGAGTTTCACTCTCCTTCTTCACCTTCTTTCCCATTGTGCGAGAGTCCTGGTGAGAAAATGCAATTTAACCAAATGTGTCTGAACAGCATTTACTTATCGTCCAATAGCTGCTCAGTGTCATCGACTGCATGACCTGTCATAGCTATGCTGGCTAATCCACAAAGCTAACCCCGACACAGCAGCAGTGTTCCCGGTGCGCATTCAAAACAGTCAGACCTGAATATCACCGCCTCAAATATTCACTGCGACTTACCTGTTTTTGTTTTCCAAACTGAAGGACAAGCTCAAGGTGTATAACAACTAAACAGAGCCGCACTGTAACTTTAGTGTTATGGAAAAGGAGGTTGACACCGCGTTGCTAGGCAACGGGTGCCACGTTGGGCTAAACAAGGGTTTGAACAGATAGATAGAAATACTTTATTT
This sequence comes from Morone saxatilis, assembly GCF_004916995.1. NCBI lineage: Eukaryota > Metazoa > Chordata > Actinopteri > Moronidae > Morone > Morone saxatilis. The sequence goes on from NW_023339650.1 coordinate 9,261,601, forward strand.
GTC
>NW_023339650.1:9261625-9264144 GCF_004916995.1 Morone saxatilis
GTCAGTTATTATTAGAAAGTCTTAAGTAGTAAGCTATAGCAAGGTTAGTTTAGTAGTAACAAGCCAGTATAATGTTGTAAATGTACAATATGAGGAAGTTCTGACGTTAACAGTGCTGCATGTATATTTGAGACACTGATGTAAATGCAGTCAAGGAGTTTTATTAGTCACAATCAACCACAGCAGGTACAACAACAGAGACATGTTACACTGACTAGGCTAACTCGTGCAGCCTATATGGTTGCATGAATGAAATGTGTATGACATTGTGTGAGTAAGTGTGTGTGTGTGTGTGTGTGTGAGTGGGGGGTCGGTGTATGTCCCTTGCAGGTCATAGAAATAATATTGAGGTGAATGCGCTGCTGTGAAGAGTGAGTCATAAAACAAATATGCCCTCAGCCCACAGCCTCAGCACACTGATGCGTCCTGCTCTTACAGAGGCACTGACACAGCAGTGTGCCAGTGGAAACAGCACAGTGTGCACCAGAACAACCAAATGACCTCTAAAGACATTACCTCTGCTGGCGTGGGACATTATCGCTCTGCTGCCTGAAATGAGCCTCAGATTAATCTAAACTAAAGCAGCCCAAGGATGGGGGATGGCTGGGATCATGTTGTTGTTTTTTTTTTTTTTCCTGCTAATGCATTATTATTACACGAGCTGCAAATACGCACACCCACGCACGCACACTCACATCCACAGGCCCACCTGCAAATGGCAATAGTCGTCCATTGAATGCGACATGTTCACACTTCAATGTGATTTTTTTTTTTTTGTATCCATTCATAACGTCCCACCTCTCAATATAGAATTGAAAATCGAAACGCAAACGTAGACTGATATAAAAACGACTCCTGTGCGCTATTAAAAAGCAGAAAGAGAAGTAGCATAGAGGGAGGGGGCTGCAGCGAATCAGCGCAGCAGACACTGCAGAGCGCAGGCTGTCACCTCCTCTCCTCCTCCTCTCCTCCTCCTCTCCGTCCTGTCGAGCTGTCAGTTCACAGCAAGCACACATGAACCTCAATGCCGCAGACGGAGCTGACCACCCGCCGAGCACACCTCTAGATAACGGCACCTGGGCGTTTTAACTCACACGGGCCAAGGAAGTGACATGAGGCCCCTGTCCTCTCCGCGGACCGACCACAGACGCGTAGGAGGAGGGCTGAGCCGCTCGCTGGTTCGGAGCTAACGCCAACAGTTAGCTCGCAGGCTAGCGGTCGCTCTCTGTCAAACGGAGTCCGGGCTAGCACCGCGCCGCCCGTTGGTGAACGTTACACAGCGAAGGTCGGAGGGACCAACGGCTGCTCGGCGGGCGTTTGGACAGCCGCTCAGCGCCGTTCATGTGTCTCTGTAACCGTGTGTTTTAAGGGCTGCGCGTTGTTCCTGTTTTAAACCTTTATTTTATTTTATTTTTTAAATTAATTTTACGGGTTTTATCGTTTGTGTCTTCTAGCTAGCGGGCGAGCTACTCGGCTATGCTAACGCCAGCTCAGTGAGAGCTCCGGACTAGTCGAGGGAGGAAGGAAGAGAAGTGACTTATGATGTGGGCTGAGGGAAGCAGCGGGCTGGTAGGCGAAGGACAGCAGCAGTATTAGCTTTTTTTTTTTAATTTAAAAAAAAAAAACACATCGCATTTTGTCACATTAGTCCTTGTCGAGGTGGGGCCGCAGCGTCAGCCGAGCAGTGTGGGACGTCGGATGAGGAATGAGATTTGGGGCACTTTGATTTGCGAGCTGGATAAATGATCAGTATCGGTATTGCCGAGTCGTGAGCTGGTGGCCACAGAGACACATTATCTGCACAGACTGCAACAACCAAGCTTAACTTAAAAGATGGCTTCGGCGAGCAGCATTGCCGCATCTATTGCGAGCAAAACGAAGACCAAGAAAAAACACTTCGTCGCTCAGAAAGTGAAGCTCTTCCGTGCCAGCGACCCTCTGCTCAGCGTGGTTATGTGGGGAGTCAACCACTCGGTGAGTCCGACCCTCGACTGCCTGTACGACCCTCCACACTGTGTCTCCCTCGACCCTTTGATGTGCCACGTTAAGCCTTTATTCGCTGTCAGCTCTCCTCCTTTGTGTGTCTGCAGCTGATGGACAAACGCGAGATGACAGCTGCTGTCAGTGTGAATGTGTGACTGGCTGCACATTATGGACTACATTATTACCCTTGTGTTTGCTTTAGTAAAGCTGTGTACAGTTACATTTCACATGGATGGATGTGTGTGTGTGTGCACGGTTTTCTGTGTGAGCAGTGAAATGCTCTCTGTGTGTGTGTGTGTGACTCTTCTTTGGCTTCCTGTTGTGCACATGTAGGATAAGCTCCTAGGGCCTGTGTCATGAGAGATCTTCCCATGCAAGACAGCTTATCTCTGCTCTCCTTTCTCTTCCTTTGCTGAATATTTGCACTGGGCCAACACTCGTGTGTTTGTGAGAGAGAGCAAACTCGACGAGCAGAGCACATACAGATATTTCTGTCACCAAATCCCAATATCAAACATTTTACTAATGTTTCACAC
>NW_023339650.1:9264159-9267624 GCF_004916995.1 Morone saxatilis
CACACGCACTAAGATTCACCCTCGCTGTCTTGTTATAATACACACTTAACTCGTGCTTTACTCAGCTTGCTTCTAATAACCATGACAGTAAAGGATAACAAAAGAGCAGAGCAGTGAGCGAGCAGCACTCATTTATTCCTTCACTATAGATAGATATACTTTATTAGATATACTTTATTGATCCCAAGCTGGGAAATTGCAGATCTGTCTGTTTCTGTTAGTATGTAATTGTTGTAAAAGATGGCAGCAGTATAGTTTATAAAACAGAGAAGAGTCCTTTGAAGCAGCGGTTAGCACATTAATTGATCATTTTAATGCTTTAAGACTAGTTCGATTACACGTCGTCTGCACATCAGTGTTGATTTGGTTTTAAGTCAACGGTCAATGCTCGTACAAAAACAGCCTGATTATAAGGAAATACACATTTTGTGAACATCTGTAGCTAAAGTAAGCTCAGTAAATGCTTCTACTAAAGTTATGTCAAGGTTGTCAGCCTTCTCACTTTCCTATACACTGTGTGCTACGTCTGACGTCATCTTTTTGGTGTTTAACTACCATTTCTTCTTGTTGAAGCAGTTCCCTTTGACATGTTAAATAACACTGCAGTTTTTGACTAATGTTCCTGCGCAGAATAATTTGAGCTACTTGTTTGTTTCGTGTTGCTTTGAGAATCTGTTTTGTCTCACTCCACGTCTCTGTATTGTTAACGACGGGCTCGTCACCTACCGGCTTTGTCAAATTAGACAGCAGCATTTGATTTTGGGGGGCCGAGTGTTCAGGGTTAGTGTGGATTATGCAGTCTGTAGATATGTGGGGCCAAGACAGCTAAAGACCCAGAGCGGTGATTCTGTATCTAAGCTGTAGTCTGTCGATAGATTACAGTCACCTGGCTTCGGTGTTAAGTCTGAGGGGCGGTAAAGACGTTTGCTCCACGCAGTCCTGACTGATCGTCCACCTGACGTCCCTGTGAAAGATGAATTGATACACTACCCCGGTCCACTTTAGTTGACACGCCGTTTATTCAGATATGGGTCCGTACCTAACAGAGCACACACCCTTTCGTGGTATAGTTATGTTCTACAGTTACCTTTACGAGTTTGGAGAATCTACATGTTCAAACTGTCTCTTGGATTTCACAACACGGAGCTGCCGCCAGCACATTTCCTTCTTATGCCATATCTTATGTTATCTCAGAGCATCGGCCGCATAAAGAAGACATTCACTACCAGGTCAGACTGTGAGTTCATACCGGAGGGGGAGAAGGTTAATGTAAGGTTGTTTACAGCACGGACACGGCAAAGGAATGAATAAAGGGAATGCAACCAGACTGCAGAGGCAACATGCAAACACACGCACCCCCCCCATCGCCTGTCAGTCGAAAGCCTCCACAGAAGAGCCAAAGAGATATATATTTATATATTTATATATATTTAAATGCAGTGCCAAGGTGCATAGAAATGAATGAGACGTTTAAAAGGCTCAGGACATTCAGCGTACGTCACCAGTGGTCGTGTTGCGGCTGAGAAAAGACAGCGCTGTGCGTTTTGAAGCTTTCTGAAAATAACCGGCGTTGACAGGTAGCCCGTTTTTACGTTAATCCTAATACTCTGAAATGTTGCTTCGTCCCTCGGAGCCTGAATAGGTTACGTAGCTCATGAAATGGATTGAGGCCAGAGCTGAAGTGTTTATTTTTTTTTTTTCACTGGATGTCCGTTGTAACCACCGAGGCTCAGTGGGAGTCGACAACATCTACCTCAAAGCATCTCCTGGCTCTAAGTCTGCATGGCATTAACAGCTGTTGTCTCTCTCTCTCTCTCTCTCTCTCGTGCTGCACCTCGTGGTCTACATGTTATTATAATCAAAGTGTATCCTGAAAATTAGCGTCTTCCCCCCTTTAAAAGTGGCTTCCTGCGTCATTTAACACAAGTCTGTCACACACATGCTGGAAATGTGCTGACATGAACAAAACACAGACTAAGCATAATTGTAGCTCGCAGGATTTTGCCAATATCATGTGACACGCTGAATATTCTTCATAGGTTGGATCACAGACTATTGCGGGGTTGATTGCCATGGATTTTAATGTCCGACACAGACACAACGAGCTGACCCTAAAGACGTTTCACGGTGCTGAACACCTCGTGTCAGGAGTTTTGTTTCTGCGTGGAAAATGGATCAGAACCTACCCGATGTGTGAATCTGAAAAGGGGATGTAGTCCTCCTGTGTCGTCTCTCACTTCTTTCTGTAAGCCCCTGGGCTCGACTCTCGTGTGTCATTGGTCAGAGAGCTGCACTGCACACAGCTCAAGGCTCCTACGTCCAGCAGCTCTTGTAACACATTTGTCTTTATTAGTGTTATGAAGTACAGAGCTGCTGTTAGTTTATCAGTTTTCTCTCTTTTCGTACAAATATATAATGAGAAAAACTGTGTTGAGATTTGTCAAGATGTCGTATAGTTCAGGGAAATATTATGCAAGTTTGAAGTGTTTCCGTCCCTTTTTATGTCGGGCTTCCTTAGGCTTTACTTTATGTTTTTCTTAGTGCTGTTTCTTTCTTTCAGTACCTCCATTAAACTCTCCCCATCCTGCAGCTTCAGTCACTATTTCTGTCATTGCCCCTTCCTCCTCATGTCATCTTGTCTCTCTGGCTCACTTTCCTCCCCAGCGCCGTCCCTCTCTCCTTTCTTTGCCTCACTGTGACTAAGAGTAGCTCTGTCTGGTTCTGTGGGTTGCATAAAAGAGAAAACTCTATAAATATCCGCAGGAGTGACCTACAGCTAATATGTGTGATGAAGAAGACAGAAAGGCTGGAGCCGTACAACCTGAGGCAGTGGCCGACGGAGGAACTCATGGAAACGTCTTGTGGTTTCTGTTCCAGCGTCTCCAAAAACCTTCAAACAAAACATTTTCTTTTATGTTCGCTCCTGCATGCAAACGTGTGAGCACATGCCTCCTTGTGTGTTGGTTGTGCGTCCGTCAGCACAGAGCGCGTCAGAGAGAGTTACGTGTTGCTGAGCAGCTTGATTCCCCCAGCAGCACCGGCCATATACCATAAGCCTCTATATCCTTTAATAGGCAGCAGCAACGGAGCAACGCTGAGCTGTGTGTGTTGATGACAACTATAATTCATGTGTTACCTGTTTCCACCCTACATGTAGCATTTCAACATGGAGGTGCTGACACTGAGTAATAACTGTGTTAACTATACCCTGTGTAGTCTCGTGTGGTCTTTCCAATCTTAAATCAGGCACTGAAGTGGTGTGATTGAGTGACTGACACCGACTAAAATAGACTCCAATGAGCCGTCGGTGTCTGATGTGAAGTCAGGGTATGACTATAAGCTTTTAATTTCCCTGCAGGACTCTGACTCAGGTAGTTTGTTGCATTTGAAGGCCCTGTTTTTCTCTCTGTAGTGTACCCGTTGCACTAGAGCTGCTCGATGGTGGAAAAAATCATAATCACGATT
>NW_023339650.1:9267724-9272224 GCF_004916995.1 Morone saxatilis
ATAGTGTATATAAGTTATAATAATGTTTATATATATGCTACTCCACGTACAGTTTATATATATAGTTCTGTATACGTTCTATATATGTTATAATAGTACTATGTTTATATAGCTGTTAACTATGTTTATATATGTTATCATCAGTGTTTAATATATATCAGGCGTACAGTTTATATACTATGTTATATAACCTGTACTGATGATTTTACTAGTATATATTTTATATGTTTATATATGTTTATATACCTACGTATGTTTAATGTATATATGTTTATAATATATGTTTAATCGTTATATATTATGTTATATGTTTATTAGTAAGTTATACTGTTTATAGATACCATAATGGACTTGTTTTATATGTTACTGTTTATAATTTATATATGTTATATTACCAGCTATGTTTATATAGGTTTAATACCATATATATACGCTGTTATATGTTTTTATATATGTTTTAAGTCTACTGCTGACGAAAACCCATCTTGACAACTTTTTAAGACCAAAACTTTAAGTCCTTACAAGATTCAATACGTGATGTATGTGTCTGTAAATACAGACTAAGCCCTGTGATTACTAAGACACTCGTGAACCACTTTAACAGGCGAGACAGACGAGTCAGAAGAGAGAGGCAGCAATCCATCCTATAATATTACGTTCCAACTGAGTCCGCGTCTTACAGCGTGCCCAATGATCTAGTCAAGGCTGTCACTGGAGAAATGGACATGGCTCCTGAGACGCAGCGTGCGCGGTTTCCCTCCCACTTTAAGACATGACTCAGATATTACAGTCTGAGGGCAGTACATCCATAAACGGTTATCAAACCCAAACTGAACCTCCAGCATGGCATTAACCCAACAATAGTAGCAGGTTAAAGTATACAGAGCAGGAAAGGTGGTTCTGAAATTCATACCTTTGTTAAAGACCAACTTTGATACAAAATACCACCCACCACTTAACAAAAAAACCATTAAACTCACAGTTCAATTGCTATCATTCTAAAAGTAATTGTTTCTAAAGACCAAGGCAGAAGTAAAAGGACGCACGTTTTGCCTTACTAGACCTCCAACCGGATCAGAGCACCAAATCAACTGATGCCTGTCGCAAGATAAGCACTCAGAGTAGACACCACAGACAGACTTCTGTTACGCGTTATTGGTGAGCTGAGCCGAGAAGTCTGATTGCGTCTAGTATCATGCAATTTGGTCTGCAGCCATTCAAGGAACAGCGAAGTTTGGTACCCACCCCCCCCGAGTCCTATGCAGCATTTAGTGCAGTAAGGTTTTAATATTATCAATATAAACATATATATATATAAACTTATATACATATATATAAACATATATATAAACTTATATACATATATATAAACAGCTGAAACAAACATGAAACAGTAAAACAGAGACGAAGGACAGAAACTAAATTTAAAACCACAGAGATTTACTTAGAAGCTACAAAATTACAGCGACTTTTAAAAACGTGTCTGGTCTCGTGTACAGACGCTCCTGAAGTCTCGGAGCACGCGCGTGTATTTCGAGCGGGGGAAGGGGGGTCGTCACAGCTTGGCCGCGATCAGCGAGACAACATCGCAGCCCACTTAGGAGGCGGGTCGGGCCCGACGCCGGAGAAGGTCCATCTCAGCCACGGCACAGCAAAACACATTTAAACTTGTAATGGAAACCAGCATGGCCCGAAGTACTAATGTAGAGGAAGTGGACAGAATTGCCACATCACTGTAGTGACTCTATGGTGACACGTAGTAGTCGTAGCTTGTACAGTAACTGACGGACTAACAAGATAAGAAGAGACTCATAGCTCCTGTTTGTTGTCTGTGTCCCTCCAGGCTGCACGTCCTGATAGCAGGACCGATTAGTCTCGCTTGGTTTCATTTCTAACTCTGGGAGAAGTTTCTCTCCCCTCTTTCATTACCCTTCTTATAGCTTAACAAATTACCCCTTCCCTTTGTATCACCAGATCCAGATTTATTCAACAAGTAAAGTGTGTTTCAGTCTCTCTGCTGTCAACACTGTCTGAGGGCCGTCCTCTGCCAGAAGCACGTCTGTCATTGTTCACAGAGATAAGGCGATGCCACGCTGCTGACAGAGCACACTCTCTTCACCAGCTTCCTGTCCAATGGAGCAACAGCACACACTTCACCGTGGGCCGGAAAACCAGTCTTCATCACCATGGAGACAAACAGGAAGTGGTGGTGTGAAATTTGTCTGCAAGTTTGATAGCTGCAGGAAGAAGTATATATGCTAGAGGCATCTGATTAAACTAGAACTACACCGCGCTCGAGACACACACGAGGACGAGCCTCGCAGGTAACGCAGTGGGAGTACAACGATAGGTTTTGTACATTAGGTACGCCGAGGTAAAGTCCTCCGTTTGGAGCAGGTCGATGCTCAAAATCAGCACCTTATATCCAGACCACACAACAGTGACCGTCACACGCACCATGAGTGAAAATATTGTGTGGATGGCGTCAACATTCAGTACGTAGTGTCCTTGCAGACGTGTGTGTGTGTGTGTGTGCTCGGTAAGATCAGCCATTGTCTCTGCCCTTGTGTGAAACACAGCTTTGTTGATTAAGCGACATCTCCCCACTGAGTACCCAGGATGCATCTGTGCTATAGCATCACTGTGACGCCTGTGCCTGTCACACCAGGGCACCGAAACACACTCGGATATGGCATCTGTGGACTTGGATCCCCTGCTTACTCTGTCTCTTTAAGGCTCTCTTTTCCATGTTTTAGTCCTCGTGCTGTCTGCCCTTTTCAGATATGCTGTCTTCTTTTTTCCCTCTGTCTTTATCTGAAAGGTTTCCTTCCTAAAAAATATCTTCTGCTATTACTCCAGCTTCAGTTAAAGATGCACACTGGTTCACTGTTGTCTTCTCCTTTGCCTAAAAATCCTAGAGGATATTTAAATTGCAGGAATATTTAGTTTGAGTTGTAACTCTCACCTATAGTAACACAACAGAGCTGTTGTATGCAAAGCAAACAGGTTCGTTCTTGAAAACGCAACTGTGCTCAGTTTGTTCATGTTTGCTGAGCTGGTTAAAGGCAATAGAGTATAAAAGCAGACTTTGCCCATCACTGGACAAGCTTTTGCCGACTTCAGCATTAAGAGCTGTTTTACATTTGACCAGTCAATCCAGCTTGGGTCAGTTTTTTTTATTTTTTATTGTGGTTACATGCAAACGATGAGTCCTCATAAAACAGACTGAAGCAATCTTTTGAATCAAAGCTTTACCACTACACAGTAGGTTAGTCTGGTTTATCTTCAGCTCCTGTCTTTGAGTGGTGAAATGTTTGTGCTTTTAAACGTGAGACTCAATCCACTTCACTGAAAAGCTACCAACCAACAGCACCTACAGTAAGGACAATATCACAAGACTTACATTACAGACATATCGTACAATATACGGACATACCTTAATCATTTTTTGCTGACCTCAATAATGCCAGTTGTGTTTACATAAAAATCTTACCAACATGATGCCAGAATGAACAGCAGGGCTCTGAGACGTTATAAGTCCTGGGCGCAGCGCCTGAGCCGCATGAACAGAGGAAACACTGAGCTGAGACACGTTTTCCACAACCAGAGACAAACTGTCTCCTTTTACTCCTCCACTATAGATGTGGTCATTGCATTATTATGCTATTATATCATCATTATATCCGTGGAATACAATGCTCTTGAAATGACAGTATTGTTTTCAATGTATCATCCAACAAAAGTAGTAACTGTTCGGTGTAACTATCACCTCCACAGACGGGGTAAGACTCATCATTAATGTTGTTTCATTATTATTTCTGTTGTAACGCATTGAACATCTTTATTATTTAGACATCGTGTATTTGAAGTCAAAATGTTTTCTTAAAAATGTACAAAGAGAGAAGAGCGAGAAGATCAAACAAACAGTTTAAATATTTACAAGCTCAAACTAACTATTTACATACAAGCTATAGGAACAACCTAATCCAGAGATCCGGAGAGAGAGAGAAGGTCAGATGTGCCACACCTGACTGATGAGAGGCAGGGACCCCGACGTTGTTGTCAGAGGAGCTGTGAACATGTACAGGAATTAATTACAATCCAGTATATCTGAATATATTCCTTGCCTTTTCACTAATCGCTCATTTTTAGAAAAATCGAGCAAGAAAGTCTCCAACACTGGTCACTCAGTCAACACCTAACAATTAAAATGATATTCCATCACACATAAATGTAATAATTGTATTTGTGATGATACATTTCTCTACTGTCTGTAGCCCCAACGAGCCCTGGATCTCTGACCGCAGTTACCGTAAAAGTATTTGGTAATAATGTTAAAGTCTTTTAAATACAGCTGGGCGGCAGTAGCTCAGTGTGGAGGGAACCGGAGGGTCGCCGGTTCAAGTCCCACAGACCACAAAATATGGAGTGTGGACTGGTAGCTGGAGAGGTGCCAGTTTCACCTCCTGTGCACTGCCGAGGTGCCCTTGAGCAAGGCAA
>NW_023339650.1:9272324-9278480 GCF_004916995.1 Morone saxatilis
CACACACACACGCATCATATTTGTATCAAGCTGTGCCTGAGTCATAACAAATGTCAGGTTTACGTATTACAGCGATGTGACACATGGCCAGCTCCAAATGGAAACTCCTGCAATGTACCTTATGTGTTTGAAGCCCCGCTGTGTATTCAGGTTGCAAGGTTTATTGTTGTTTTTGCAGTTTCGCATTTTGTCGGAGGGCTATAATGATCATAAATGTGCAATCAGTCCTAATCATTTAAGTATTAACGGCCCTGTTAACAGTGTAACTCACCCAGTGTCTAATATAATTGTGGTCATAAAGCAAGACTCAAATCATAGATCAAAGACGTTCATTTATTATTATACAACACAAGATAGTACAAAATGAAAGTCTGCAGTCCCTTAATGCCACATATCGAACGAGATAATTCATATTATAGTAGAATAACATGAAAGACTATAAAATAAAATAACACAACATGCAGTTATATACAGAGATGAATACAAACAGGAAATAGTTCAATTTGCATTTGGGAAAATAAACAACAGCAACAAGATAGTGAATTTAATATTGTTTAATTTTCACAGAAAAAGTTTGACATTTAAGAAACAGCTAATACCAAACTAACCAAACGACTTTAAGAATGTATCTTAACATCCACATGCAGAGAACTGCTCATAGAGAGAAAGATATTTGTGTTATCTGCTCTTCGATCGAGCACACTCAAACTAGAAGATTAGAAAGTTGACAGATTATGGTTCCTGCAGCGACACGTAACTCTAGCTTTCACTCTACACACACAGAGTGAAAGCCCTCGCATATTCTAGTCTCTCTGTAACAAGCAAGTCCTCTTGTTTTTATCGGTATGTTGAACCGAAACACCTCGAAGCTTCAGCAGGTCTGGCAACATTTTCCACTCTCCTTTCCCCTCCAGCTGTCCTTCAACCTTAGACTACAGCCTCCTGAAAATCACCTGTAAACTGCTCACATCACCAGCTGTTCTGTGCCAAACATTGCTATTGATTTATGTTTGCGGCCAGAACTCTTGGCCTGAGTCATAAATTAGCCCTAATTACACGTCATCGGGCTGCTTTGATTGCTTTTTGTTTTTTTACTCCGTCATCTGAGATGATTAGTTGGAAAAACTGACATTCGTTATGTGCATAGTTTCTGTGCAGCAAGGTGGTTTAGTGGTAAACACAACTGTTTCACCCGGTTACCAACACCACAACCAAATACACGTGTGTACATGCTGCATGCTCGTTCTGGTGCACTGAGTGTGTTTTCAAATGCAGTGTGCAGTCATGTGACAGCACATAGTAACATGTTATAATAAATATGTAAAGAAAACAGTGATGGTTGCGACACTCATTTCCCCCCTCAGTATTTCAAGTCTTTTAGACTCTACTGTCTTTTCTACTGTGACATGTGATTGCATTGACTTGTATGTGTTCCCAGATACATCACTGATCTTCCTTTCTTTCCTTGTTTTTTATTCCTGCCCAGATAAACGAGTTAAGCCATGTTCAGATTCCCATCATGCTCATGCCAGACGACTTCAAGGCCTATTCTAAGATCAAAGTGGACAACCACCTCTTCAACAAGTATGGTCTTTTGTGTCTTTTTTTTCTTTTAACACAATTGTAATACTGTAAAATATGTTGTTTTTTTGTTTTTTTTCTCATCATCTCATGAACTATGTCACTTGTGTTTTCTGATTTTATTTTATTTGTATTTATTTATTTTCTCGTACACACACAGGGAGAACATGCCCAGCCATTTCAAGTTCAAGGAGTACTGCCCTCTGGTGTTTCGAAACCTCAGAGAGAGGTTTGGCATTGATGATCAGGATTTCTTGGTATGGAAAGCCTAGAAACATTACTACCACTTCTGATTCAAATATCTAGTTTCTTTTGTCATCTTTGTATTACTAGATTAGTGTCAGTTGCCACGTAAGAGTGCCGGTTCCCATAGATAGTCGCACTTCTGGACAAGATTTTGAACTTAACTAGTAAAGTCGCTCTATTGCGCTTTTTCCTTTCCCTCTTTTGTTTCAGCCAACTCCTTGTCTTCCTTTACTTTCCACTGTCCCATAGTAAATCCCCATTCCCAGTCCAGGCAATGAGTTGGCAGTATTTGGAGGTCGATGTGTCCCAGCTCAGTGCAGCTGTCCTTCTCACATGTTTACATTACGGTTCGGCTGGCTGCAGTGAGTGGGCAGTTGGGGGTGTTAAGACACCGGCCAGTGCGAAAGAATGTCAATATTAAACTACTTTCCTACACGAGGCTCGAGTGACTTGGTCAAAAAGGTTTATTGGTTTGTATTTTTTTTTAATTTTGGCCCTAAAACCAGCCTGTTGGCATTATATCTAATTATATTGGTAATATTCCTCATTACAGCCAATGGGTACCAGCAGCTGCAGGCCTTCTCTTTTGATGGCACGCAGCAGTATTAGTTTTAATGAGCAATGCTAGCAGGATTAAATTAAGTTTTGGGAGGGTAACTGAAGTGCAAACAGATTAACCTCTTTCCCCACATTATGATAAATGCATGGTGGAGAAACTGACTAACTAAAACAAAAACATTAGGATATTACTTTGAAAGCTTTTCATCTATGCCAGCCTGAGGCCAAGGGCCTCTTAAACATTTTCAGGCTGTGACACAAACCACTTCAATGTTACACCAGGACCTCGATTGTAAGTAGGCCTTTAAGTGTCCATGCTTTTTAGGACCCTCTAGAAACAAGACTGCAACCAATTTTAGGTCTAAACACAAAAAAGAAATGCTGCTTAACAGTTGTTTCAGGTTGCACCTTAAAGCTTAGTCCTCACTTTGCAATACAAGCAATAGATGATGTGACTGTGAAGAGGAGAGGGGGAACTGAGGGCAGAGGACATGAGGAATTCTTAGGGAATGAGGCATTGAGCCAGGGGTGTTGGATCATGTTACTTTTGAGCTCCAAAGTCTGGGCAGCAGCTGTTTGTGTCTGTGTGTAGGTTTGGACAGGCAGCGAGCGTAAGGGTCAGAACCCCACATGTTTAGACTGGAGAGTGGGAGGTGGTCAGACAACAAGGAGGTAGATGCAGGACATGCTGTAATGTGGGATCTGTTCAAATACCATAGAAGAGTAGCTATTTCAGCTGTTGCAACCAACAGAAAATATTTAGTTTGACCACCGGCTATGTAAATGTCAACCTGGATTCTGACTGATAAATAAAACATTTCAAACACTTAAAAAAAGTGTAGTTAGACCATTCAACAAAGTAAAATACAAGTAATAACTGCATTATATTGGTTCTCTGAAGGAAGTAAAAGTAATGCACATGCAAGGGGTGTCAAAACACGCTGATCATATCTGTAGTGTGTATATCCTGATAGCCATGATAATTGCGTGTCCTTTCTGTCTTTGCTCTGTTTGTTTGCAGAACTCACTGACACGCAGTGCTCCCTTGAACAGTGAGGCCCAGGGACGGAGCGGGGCCCGCTTCCATACCTCTTACGACAAACGCTACGTCATCAAGACCATCAGCAGCGAGGATGTGGCTGAGATGCATAACATTCTAAAGAAATATCATCAGGTGACAAAAGGCTATCTTACATTAGTATATATAAATGCAAGCCTTGAGTCTTCCATTAGATAGGCTTATTGCATCTTTAGTAGACCTCAGAAACTGAATTTTGACTACTAAAACCCTTTACTGAAACAAACACCACTCCTGGGGGCCATAGGACTTAAGAGACACAGTATTTCTATCTCATTCTCTAAAAGAGACAAAATGAGAGTACATTATAAACACACATGCAATTTTGATATTCATCTGTACCCTTTTGTCTGCCTGCATTACAAACTGACACACAACACAAGTCAAGCGCTTTTCCACCGATGCCATAGTGACGACATTAATGATCATTTTACAACTTTTGCTCTACCCATTTATTGGTTAATAAATGTCCAAAAGTGTCAGCACTCATACTCCTTTTCCCAGGACAGCTGTTGCAGTAGGTTAGAGCCCATTGAACCCTCTTTGTCTATTTATCACCTTGGAGTTGAACACAAAGTGGCACTTAATCATAAAGGGATCATTCTGCGTTTTATACACTTCCCTTTCTCCATTTCTCATTCTCTCTCTTCTAACGGAGACAGTAAGCATACATTGTGCCTATGAAAGGGCCATAAATTGATATTCCTCGCTCTCTTTTGGTAGTTCATCGTGGAGTGCCATGGCAACACGCTGCTACCTCAGTTTCTGGGGATGTACCGGCTCACCGTGGATGGAGATGAGACCTACATGATTGTTACACGCAATGTCTTCTCTCACCGCCTTTCTGTCTACAAAAAATATGATCTCAAGGTAAGGGGGGAGAACAGATCAAGAAAAAAAAAAAGCAAAGAAAGGAAAATGGAGCAGATAGGGCATGAATATTAGAAGAAATAACGTCAATATAACCTGTAGTTGCACCACACCGATTACTTGTTGCCACTCATTCAAGGACTCAAAATACTCAGGGACTTGTTTTCACTGATTGTTTGAGCTTTTGGTGCAAGACAAACCTGTTTGTTGTTCAAATACGTTATAAGAGCTCATGTACAAGTCAAATATCTAGTTTTTCAAACAAGGTTTGGTTGTACAGGCATTATCCATTGGGTCGTTAGTAACTTCTAAACAGTCTCAGAACAGAGTGAAGCCATTTTAAGCTGTTTCAAGCCATTGCGCCTTTGCACGTCTAATTGGGTGTGCTTCTGTGTTCAAACATGCACAAGGGTAACGAGTATCTGCAGCTATGAGTGTAAGTAGGTTGGTGAGGGAAAGACTTCCAGTAACAACTGGGTTATGGAAAGTAATTTCCTTTCTTTTGTTTCTAGGGTTCCACTGTGGCAAGAGAGGCCAGCGACAAGGAGAAGGTACAGTCCTCTGTTGTGAGCCAGGATCCACTGTTATACATACTCACACAAGTTTAGGCTTCAGCACAAGCAGAACCTCTGAACTTTACTGTATGCTTTAAAGAAATAATAATAGTAATAACAATTTAAAAGCCAAGTAAACAATTGATCAAACTAGCACAACAATGGTTAGTCAATTTATAAACAGATCAAAAGAAACAAGACGATTCACCAGCATGTTTTCAAAGCATCTGTGGAATATTTCCGTCCCTCGTCTGTCTCTCAGAAATAATGTGCTGTCAAGTATTTCAATCCACACTGACACCACATTCTTATTGATACAAAAACCACTTTTTAAATCTCCAAGTCTTTTTCTTGTGCACTAAGTTAAACAGTCTCCCACTTTCTGTATTTTGTGGAGGGAATAAAACAAGTGAACGAGTAAACATAAATAGGGACATTTTCTCGTATTACCTTTCAGGTAGTTTACTCTATTTAAACTATTTTTGTCCATTGGATGTGCCGCTGTCCTTTCAGCACATCATGAGAACAGCCGGTTCTGAGGGCCCTGTAAGTCGGAGCCAGTGTGGATTGAACAGATGGACACATACTACTTGCGCACCACCGATGTCTTGATTCTGGTGTCATTTTTGTGAAAAGAACAAGGGCAATTGAAACGTGTTCAGAAACTTTTTTTTTTTTTTTTATACAAATACACTAAATATGAAACTTAGAATTGTCTATTTTTCAAGTAATTTAACCGCTGATGTCAAGTACTGAAAATGAGTCAGTTACTTTAATTGAACTCCATGCCCATTAAAAGCCATGTGGACAATTATAGAACAAGAAAGAACCAACTGTGTTTCCAGTGGTTTCCATAACCAACACAGCTTCAAACAATTCCAGGCTTACTGTCATCGCCCAAATGACCCAACAAACACAACTTTGGTGTCAGCTTTTTTTACCCCCTTGGGTGGGGATGACAGTAGCAAATATCCATCTCCTTCAGTTAGCACCTACTTCATCACCACATTCCCTTTCTAGCCCCTGCACGCTATTTGTGTCTCTTTAATTTGCTTCATCCCCTCTAACCTCGCTTCTGCTGTTCCATTAGTTCCCCTGCTTGCTGTCTGTGTGGAAGATTGAAGGTTGTGTGTGTCTGTGTGTGCGTCTGGGTTCACGTTGGGTTTAGAGTTTTATTCAATCAGATGTCTCATGATTTAGTCGTGTGTGTGTGTGATGTGTTTTGTATGTAGCTGTGTATCTGACAAGGCGGTGTGTGTGTGTGTGTGT
>NW_023339650.1:9278495-9297369 GCF_004916995.1 Morone saxatilis
TGTGTGTGTGAGCGAGAGAGAGAGTGGTATATACAAGATGGGGAGGTTTTGTTCGATTGATAGTGATGATTGTGTGAGACTGGCTGTTTTGAGTTTTTGGCTCTTGGCTGCCTGGACAGAGTCACTTGTCACTAATTAATTGTGTCACTGAAATTACAAAGGACCTGATGGTTCTCTGTGCTACCTGTTTAAATTTTATTAGGGAACAATTAGAAAGGATATTTTACCAGATATAAAGAATTTGTTTTTTTATAGATAAAAGGCTTTGACCTTTTGTGTGATGGAAGTTGCTGAGACTGTCCTTGAACACTGTGACTTTGGAGTACTGTTCATTTGACCTGTCAGCTCAGCAATATTGGAAGGAGACAGTGATTTATTTATTTTATTCTTTTTCATTGCATGTCTCCACATGTTGCTCTGCACAGCTTTGTCTGACCATGAAACAGGTTAGGTTTTTTTTAATATGAGTGTCACAGTTTCAAACCAGAGGGGTTTGAACTTTCCACCAGGGTTTTACAGGAGCTTAATTGTGGGGCACCATTCAGTGAGGCATGAAAGACTTAAGGGAATCCCTGAACTAAATATAGCCCACTGTAAATGGAAGAAGAAACAAAACGTTAATGGGGTTAAAGTGAATGGAAAACAAAGCAGCTCTGGATTTAACACACACATTAGCCTTCTGTATGACCTTTTTTATCTGCAGCTCAGCTGTGTGTGAAACACCATTTACAGTCTAGCAGTAGATATTAAGAAGCATCATCGTTTTTATCAAGCTAACATGAATGAAGGCAACACTTACTACCACTGACTCTTAACTCACAAATTATGACAAGTGGTTGCTGTGTGAATCCTGTGGTTGTTTTACCTTTCAGTGACATGCCACTATTGCAGTAAGCATTATACAGTAATTGCCACCACAGGTAAAGCCATTCACTGCTTATTCTCTGTACGTTGTCACACACAACTAAGCAGCACAAGGCTGCATCCACACTACTACAATCAACGTCCGGACAAGCGTTTTAGTACCATTTCAGAAATGATCTTTTTCCATGAAAACTCATATCACAAGACCATTCAGGGATACTAAGCATGCGGTGTAAACAGGAAGCAGGACATAAAATCCTCTTGGATAATGCTGTTTTTATCAAAACATTATCCATTGCATTGTGTATTTGTGCCTTTTTTCTTCACTGTATTACATTGTACAGTCTTTTTGTGTCTTTTAAATATAGACAATATAATATATATAGGCTAATCAAAGCTATCATATCTTGGTAAACTGTTAAACTGACACATCAAAACAAATCCATTATTGACAACAGCGTCCTTCCACCACACAACAGCTGCTAGTATAAACAACAAAGTCAGCAACGCCTGTAATTCGTTTTCCATGTTGAATTAACCACTGGTTCTCTTGGCATGAGCTGCTGATGCCGTGTGACGGGGTTGTGGGTAATCAGGGAATGACATGTTATGACTGATAAAACCCAATCAGTCATTGTTTCCAAAAGTCTTATCTTCTGCTCGTTGAGATTATGTGAGTAAAGTAGCTAGGTGAAAACATAGCAAAACATATGCGTTTTAAAACAAAAATGTAGTAGTGTGGATATAGCCTAAAGCTCCAGACATCAAATACAAGGATCTGACAAGACACATGCTGGTTTCTCCACATGAAACACCTTTGTACATACCATTACAAGTGCTCAGTGGCTGTGATTACTTTTGTGTACTTAATTATTTTGTAGTTGTTGTTCAAGTCCAGTGTGTGACCACTAGACTAACACTAGTCCCACTAGTGTGAAAACACCAACTGCAGTTGGCCAGTAAAAGGAGATTAAGAGGGAAAACCATGTGTTTTGTTAAGAAGGTACTGTGTGTGTGTGTAAAACAATAATAATAATAATAATTGCTTCATACACACAAACAACAAGCACGGCAAGGTTCTCTCCTGAATGCATGACCGTCTCCCTTTCATGCATGCGTCTGCATGGTATATAATGATTTTCTGCATCTTTTTTAAAGTTACATTATTTCTAACACATTCCGATGTGTATGAACACCAGCCCCATTCTGTTGCACATTGTGGACATGTTCTGTTCTACCCACATATGACATGTATTTTTCTTTTCATAAAATAAAATTTGCGGTTCCTGTAGTTGCTGTCTCAGATTTTTGACAATCAAACAGCAGCAATTGGCTTTCTGTAAAGCATTTTACCAAGCAGATGAAACCATACTAGTTACTTTATTTTACTTTGTGGTTAACCACAAAAAACCTGTCCATGGCCCATTTAGGACACTGACCAACAACACTGGTGGAGGGGATTTGTGCGATTGCAGTGTTTGTTGTATGTTACCTGGAAAATATAGAGGTGGTGTTCGTATGTTATTAGATAGCTACTGGCCCTTGGGTTGTGGAATACCACCTGTCTCCACTAGGTCTCTGCTCAGTAGGTATCTGTTACAGTTGTTATGTTTTTTTGTTTACTCTCCTCTTTCCTCACACCAGCACTGGCTGGTGTTTCTGGTGAGGGCACATGGCTTTAATGTGCCAGTATGACTGAGTGTGAACCGCCTTGATATTTTATTAGTAGTCCCCAGTAATTGTAAGCCCTTAGGAATAGTACCGCACCTGAATAGATGCTTGGAAGAATACAGATTTATAGAATCCAAATTAGTTTAGAGTTGTTTCCTTGCTTTTCGTAGTTCCAACAACTCCTAGTCTCCTTAGAGTGGAGCTGCCAGGCTGCTTCCTTTCTCTGCCAGCCGTCTATGACAGGAAACAGTCATAATATCAGTGCAGGCAAACCTGAGTCATGTCGTAAATACGTAACTGTTAAATTTGAACATTTAAGAGTATTTTTTAGGGACAGATTAATGAGACCAGTGGCATGAAAATAGCATAACAGCAAAAATCTTTACACTTATTTATATCGTCACTGGATTAACCTGTTGGACACTGATATACACTTTCTTGACCCAGCCATTGTAAAGACATCTAAGTATTATAAACATCTAGACTGGTCGCACCGATCTTTCGCGTTGATACCCTTTCCAACCCTCTACCAATTTGAAAAAAAACAATTGTGTTCTGTTACATTTTAAACACTATGCCTTTACTTCCAACTTCCTTCCTCCCTTCCTCTCCTCTCCTTTCTTCTCTCCTCTCCTCCACCCCTACCGTCCCTCCCTCGCTCCCCCTTTTCTAGCAGCCGCCCCAACCAGAGGATGTGCCCCCGCGGCCCAAATCTGGTAACGTTCAGCAAAGGCTGCAAACACTGCGGATTGCCACGCGCTTTTACTGCGCCATGAAACACGTAAGAGATGTAAGAGAACCAGGGCTCATATACCAGGCATGATCTATTAAACCAATCTTATTTTATTGTTATTTTTTGTACGGCCGAGCATTTTCGTTTCCTCGTCTTCTCCAAGCTGATACACTGTTATTTCAAGGCCATATTTTGCATACTTTTCATCCATTTACAATCACCTTTTGCTCAACTTGTCAGCCAGTTCAGTTTTAGTTTTCGCCAAACAGTTTCTTTTTGTTCCCACCATTCACTCAACGGCACCATGTATCTGAAACACTGGAGAGAAAGAAGTGGAAGAGTAAAGTGGTGGCATGAATGGGAAGGACACGCTGCGTGGTCAAAAATAAATAAATTCAGGAACCAGAGATGGGAAGAGAAAGTACATACTTGTTACGTTGCTGGAAAGATGATTTATTTCTGAGGGAGAACTTCCTTGCTTTGTTGGCATTTTTATTCCAAGTTAATGACTGAAACTAACTGGCGAGTTACATAAAAACTGTACATGTTCTGCAGTAGAAATTGATAAGCAGACAACATTAACCAACCAGCGTACATTAACCACAAGAGTGAAAAAAAACAGAACACACATATTTTGATTTGTCTTCTAAATCAGTTAAGAAGAAGAAGAAGAGTTAAAAGAGTTCAGATAATATTTCCTGGCTCTATGTCCAGCACCGCACTGCAGCCTTTGTTTCTTGAAAAAGTATTTGGCAGTGGGTGAGCAGGTGCCTAGGGACATTAGTTAATAGCTAGTCTAATAGATGAGTCAGGTTTGTTTGGTGTTTTATTTTAGGTGTTAATGCTGTATAATATGTACAGGTAATCTGATCCAAAGGCAATGTGAGTCTGGTCAGTTTTATAATATCCACAGACTTCTGTTTATTTTATGAGCAGTCAGTATTTTTGTGATATTACCAGTGTCTCAGTTCTCTGTTTGGTTCTATTTCTGGGGGGACATTGCCTTCCAAAAAATAGCCCAGCATATGACAGCTGTAATGGTTTTAGATATTCTGCTTTTAGTTTAAAGGCAGAAATGGTTTGGTGATTAAAGGGAACATTTGACAAAACCCTTCAGGTGCCAACACTTTGAAGCACTTCTATTGTTTATGCCCAGCTCACATACTCCAACTGTTTTGTTTTCAAGAGTTCTCATACAAATCCAAACCATTAATTATGCATAAGTGATATACACATCTTATACTGTGTCTGCACATATAATAATGCTAAATAAACACATGAAGTGCTTGATTCATGTTTCCTTGCATGCGTTTGATATAAACCAGCTGATTTGCTATTAACTGATAAAAGGATTGGTCAGACTTCATAATTTACAAACTGCATCACTGATGTGAAACGTGCTGGTGGGTGTTAATCTTGGCCGTCAGTTGGAATATACTGGACACAATGGTTCTAGGAACACCCCAGTGTTGGCATACCACAAATCCTTTGTCCTTCTGAGACTCCCAAGACATTAATGTTGTCAAAGACCAAGATCCGTTTTCCCAGCCAGCTGACGGGAGACCAAAAAGAAATGAGATTCATCTTTTAAGGTCGGTGAGAAATCGACAACCCATTCTTTCTTCCTGCCTCTAATATATCTTCCTGTTTTTTCTGCTTACTATACCTCAATGTAGTGAACCACTCAGGAGTCGGACACATTTCATTGCAGCGATTGTAATTGAGAAAATCAATAACAGTCCCACTGATAGAATCCTATGCCTGACTGGGAGAAGGTATAAGACGTAATGAAGCGGTTAGAGAGACCGAGAATGTATGGCACGGAAATCAAATGCAGTTGAAAATGAAAGCGTAGACAGATGGATGAATGTTAGAGCTGGTGGGTCGGTTTAGGTGACGGACCTGCAAAATGCTTTCAGGTGATGTTCACTCTTTGCAGTCAGCCTTGTGTTGCGTCCTCATTAACTTTTTATGTCGCATCTATATTCAGTCCAGCGAGTTGTACATCCCATATTTATTGCAAATTGGAGGTCTATGTCTGTGTATATAAATATGCTCAAATGTTTCATTTTGTGATCTGTATTCCTGTCTTTATCTGTGTAAAGGTCTAATCTGTATTTGTATGTATGTGTGTCAGTGTGCTGTCCTCATTCTAGTGCTACAAACTGCTGTTGTGCTGCTGCTCTTCTCCTGCTGCCATAGAAACACTGTAGTAGCTGAACTGCTGCTGCTGCCCTGTTACCACATTTCCTGCTCTCTTTTTCCTCGGTGACTCAGAACTAGGCCCTGTCCCTCCTCACATAACACCTGCTCCCCCTACAGGCTGCTGGCGGTTCTGCAGCAGCCTGATGAAGAAGAAAATGACTCCCAGTAGATAGACACTTAAAAAAGGAAACTCCTTCAATCTGCTTCTAGGCTGAATAGTGGGAATCTGTCACAGAGATAGAGTGCGCTGGCTTTACAGAGCTATAAAAAAAAATTAGATGCAAACCACAGTCTGGTTTCCGAGAAGCATCTTAAATGAACGATTGTGTTCTCAGGGAGGGATTTACTCTGTGATCGAACTGATAGGAACGGGATGCTTTTCAGAGACCAGCCCAGTGCCGACAATGACGTTTCATGGCTTTGAGCTGGATGTCCTTTTTTTTCATGACACAAAGTGTATGGATCTACAAGATGCATTTTAAAAAGCTGTCCAACCTTCTGCGCAATGTGCCACAATAAATGCCGAGTGCCCTTTGTTTCGTGGTACTGAGAAGTGAATACATTTCACTGTAAACAGTATGGAAAATACGTAAATTGATGCATCAGATGGATCTGTGCCCTGCTGTGAGCATGCTGCATGTACTGTTTTACGCAGTCAGATCACTTAGCTTGAAAAGAGGTCTGCCTTTGGTTTGGACAGACTACCTGTACTTTTCTAGCCAACTCATTTTTACCAGAAATATATGTTGCATTTGGCTGAATCAGACTTATCTAACAAACCACAGGTTCAAAGCCTCATTTATGTCAACAGGGTATTTCAACATGCAGGATCCTGGCAGGCAGTTGTTTTTAAACAGGCTGCGTGACTAATTTTGAAGATTAGAATTAATCTTTGTCATCATGCATTTTGAAATACCCATTAATTCTTATAGCTGAACAAGAGCGCTATCTTTTAGTCCTGTGTGAAGACGTGTGCAGTATATTATTGTATTAATGTAAGTATTCTGGGGGAAAAGGATGCAGAACACTGATGCTGGTATTACTGCTTTTAGTAAATCTTTAATTTGTACTCAATGCTTGACCTTTTTATGTCAAATATTTCAAACAATACTCATATATTCAAGAATTCTAGCTTTGTGTGATTGGATTGATATTTATGTCGGCCCACTTACTCACCTTCTAAAACAAATATTGACACTTAATATGAGCACCAGAATTCTGTCACATTTTTGCCCAGGTCTGCCGCCTACAGTACCATTCCTCTCAGGTCTAGTGTTGTGGTTTTGACTGTTGTTTATTTGGTCGCTAATCTCCAATGCTAATGGGCAGGCCAAGGAGTTGCCCACCTACAAGGACAATGACTTCATCAATGATGGGCAGAAGATCTACATTGACGGGGAGAACAAGAAAATGTTCCTGGAGAAGCTCAGGAAAGATGTGGAGGTACGTGTTTTAACGGAGGCTTTCTGTTTACATATGACATAACCCCCCCCTCAGTGTCACCCATTTCTGTCTATATTAATACATTTTCTCTTTCTCTGGCTCCACTCTTTCAACTTGCCCCTCCTTTCTACTATTTCCCCTCCTTAAAAACATGACCTTCCCATCTCCTCTCTTGCTTTTATTTCCTCTACCGTGCTACCGTCTGTCTCCGTCCTTAGTTCCTGGCCCAGCTCAAGCTCATGGACTACAGTCTGCTGGTGGGGATCCACGATGTGGAGCGAGCCGAGCAGGAAGACGTGGAGAGCGAGGACAATGAGGCCGAGGAGGAGGGTGAAAGCGACGGAGGGGGCATCGGAACGCCCCCCGACAGTCCCAGCAACACCCTGGACAGCACCAAGCCTCTGTCACCTGGGGAGTTTGATCCCGCCATTGATGTCTACGCCATCAAAAGCAATGAGAGTGAGTAGCCAAGTACATGTGTTTTTTAGGCTTATAATAGTTGCCTTGTAATGTGAGGGGTTGTTTTAACAGCTTAATAATAAATACAGTACTGGGAGCCCCCCCTACTGGGCATTGTAGTTGTCAAATCTGCTGCTGTCAAATATTATTATCTTGAGGTAACAACCTGGTTTTGCAGAGGATAAAATCAAAATAAATATATAGATCCTCATTCAGGGTGCATTTGTTTCAAACTACAGCTGCTCCCAGGAAGGAGGTGTACTTCATGGCTGTCATAGACATCCTTCAGCATTACGATGCCAAGAAGAAAGCTGCCCACGCCGCCAAGACTGTCAAACATGGGGTATGTAGCTGCACACAGGAGCTATTGAAATGGTTCTGTCAAAAACAAACTACGACACATTTTTTTACATGCATGGGACGAATGACAGACGTTTGCGTGTCCCCCTACAGGCCGGAGCGGAGATCTCCACAGTGAACCCAGAGCAGTACTCCAAGAGGTTTTACGATTTCATCACCACTATCCTGTCATAGCCTCCAGGAACGACAGGGGGCACAGAGGCACATGGGAAAGGGAGGGCAAGTGGGGAGTAGAGAAGAGAAGGGACGGAGAGAAAAACCATCGAGAGGCTGAATTAATAAGGTGCTGTGATGGCTTTGTATCACTCTCCCTCATCCATTCTCCTCATCCCTCCCTGTTTTACTCTCTTTTTGTGGGGTGCCACGCTCTGCAGCTAAAGAAAACATAATTCGTTTACATTTAACCTCTCCTCTGTTGAGTTTTGTTTATGTGTTACTTTGGATGATAAGGGTGTTGAAAGCAAGTGTCCGAAGTCATTACGTTTTTTTTTATATAATTTGTTTTTGTCTGTATGGTTTATGTGGGAATATGGCTTTTTTTTTATTGCCTCTAATACAACATCAAGCACCCTGGGTTTTTGGGGGGGAGTGTTTTTATTTGTCTTTCCCTTATGATGTTTGGAAGGGGGGGGGGGTTGTGTATAGTGTGAGCTCAAGGGGTTGCAGAGGTCAGATTGCGGCACATGGAGAAGGCTTAAGCAAGATGTAACAAGGAAGTTTAATGTTGAGCCTCGCCTAATGCAATTGCTTCATTTCAGGAAGTAGGAAGCAGTCTTCCAATAGGCCAACAGTCAGAGCCCCCACCCAAATGCTATACAAGTACTCAGCCAAACAAATCTTCCTATTTGGGTTCCTCCTCCATCACTCACCCATTCGATGCGTCCCCTTCCCCCTCCCACTCCTTTGTGTATAGTTAATGAATTAAACTTCCGGGTTGTCCTCTTGCCACACGCTCAAACAAACACTTCTCATCAGTTGAGATGAGTTTACTTGTTGCAGTAAATTGTACCGCTTGTTTCCAGCACTAGTTGCAACTCAGTGGTCGTCAGTGCATTGTTCCTTTTACTTTGTCAAGATGCACAGTGATTAAGAATGATTAAGGGAAGGATATGTACCTTTTTAAAATGAGAAGAGGAGTGATTCGAGCACACGGTGTCATTTACTTGCATTCACTCTGAATACGTTGGGCATTGTTACGAAGGCCTGGTCTCTGTTCCTGTGGCAGGAAATGACCCAGAAGTCTTGTGGGGCTGTAGTGATAAAGAGTCACTCCTTGTTATATCTTCGTAAAGGGTGTCACATTAAAACATCAACAGCCCTTAACTTTCTGTTGCCATCAGCACCTTATGAGTAAAATCAAAAATGTTGCACTTTTATTTGTTGTTAGAGGTTAGGAGCTCTCGTTCTGTTACATGCGCTGCAACAAAGAGGAAAAGGAACTTTGCTTTCTTAGAATTGAATCTTACGAGGCCTGATCTCAAATCCCATCTCCTCCGCCATTTCTCACCTGGGTACTTCTTACTGTAGGGATTGGTTGGGAAGAATTTACTGCAATATTAAGACGGAGAAAGTGAATGAGTTCTGTTTACAGGGCTTTCGTAAAACTAACCTTTACAATCCTTTTTTTGAAATGCTCTGCGGTGTCGTGGTGGTGGGTTTTGGCACCAGGCAACAGTGCGACTGTGCTTGTGCGTTCAGGGCAGACAGAAGACTGTTTACCTCCAGCATCGTACCAGCGCACACCCAATGATGGCGAGCGATGTGTGTGTCAGTGTTCAAAAGTTGTAAAGGGGCGGGAAAAAGCAAGAGGAGGAGGGAGGTTGGGAAGAGTAGCTGCAGATGTAAAGATACGTGTTGTTAAGTCATTAACACCAACAGCGTCGTTCTCTTCTCTAACCTCAGCTGTGAGTCTGTTATTCGTTGTTTGTGTTATTTTTGACATTTTTTATAGGTGGTTTATCTGTGTTTGAATTTGGCGGTTTTATGAATTGATGTGGTAATATTTTTTTTGTTTCTGTTTGAGGTTTTTTTTGTATATTTTGCACAAGAGGAAAGGAACCAAATGTTACGAATATGATCCCAATTAGTTGATATGGTCTTAACAAGGGAAATGCAATATACTTGTATGTAAGTGAGAAAAGCTGTTGTGAGTGTGACGTTGTGTATCACTTCTGGATAACCAACTAAAACAAGTAAAGTCGTCCTCCTTGACTATTTTAACCCATGCAAAAAGCTTCCATCACAATATGTTTGTTTGATATCATAGATTATATTCACATTTATATTTTTACATTGGATTTTAGTCATTAAATATAGTTGTATTTAAAAAAAGAAAAAAGGAGCCACCCTTAGGAATGAATGATGGTGCTGTGGTAAATGAAGAATGATACTGCTTGAATTTATACAATGCTTACTATCGATGTACTTAAAAAAAGAAAAAGTCATAAAAAAAATTGCATGTCACAGGACTAAGTTTCCTTTTCCCTCTCTAGTCTGTGTTGTTGGCTGTTCAGGTTCTCTTTGTGTCCCTACACTTTAACCAGATTTGTGAGCTGTTCAGCGTAAAATAGTCCCTACCATGCTTTAAATAACTGTTTTTCATTGTATACACTGTGCAAAATGTGTGCCTTTATACTCCAAAATTATTTAATTTTATATTTTGTAATCTTTTTTTAAAACAAAGGTAAAAGGTTATTTTAATAATAGGGTGTTTACTTTGACATGCATTATTTCCAACTTTATTTTCAACCTTCTTCCACTCCGACCCCTCCGTATTTAGATCTGTTCCTATTACTCAGTCATGCTAATGATTGTGTTTTAACCGACAGAAAGAAGTGAATAGCTGTCTTAAATTTGAAAATAATGGGTCGGTTTCAATTCTGTAAATTCAAATCCACCATCGTGATTATTCAGTGTGTACAGGCGTTTCTCCTCCTCCTCCTCCGAGCGAGGCCGATGTTAATCCCTTGTTCATTCACGTTGGTCCTGCCTTTATAAAGAGTGTGCGTGCGTGTGTGGAAGTGCATTGTGGAACGTGCGTGTGTCGTGATTGTGTTTTGTCGTGCTAGTCCTCGCTAACTGATTGCCCCCCCCCACCCAAACCTCAGGAGTCTGTCAGCGATCTTCATCACATTTATTCACATACCACAGATGCAGTCACATTTCAGGAATGTGATTTTTTTTTTTTCTTTTGAGTGTTTGTCCAAAATTTCACCTTCAACTCCTTTTCATTTCCGAAACAGGTTTATGTTCTCTTGCTTCCTTACCTCCATTTTTTTGTGTGTAATCCAGATCACCTACGTGTTATCAGCTGATAGTTCATCCTGAGTCAGTGAATAGTTGATATTTCTGTGTTCTTTCACTATTAATGGGCTGTTTTGTTTCTATTGTCACATAGCTCATACTGTACATAGATTGTGTCCTAAAGAAAACGGAATGAGGGAACAAAATCGTCTTCTAGTCTGCTTTGCTCTGTTTGGCCCTGGAGGCTCCCCTGTAGTCAGACATAAGCAAGTAGAAATTTGCATGCTGGGAGAGTGAGTTCTCTTTTGCTTTGTTTTGGGGGATATTCACTCTGGATCTCACGTGAGAAAGGCAGTGACAATGCCAGACTTTAACAGATGCAAGTTAAAGACGATAATAACACGCGCCCTGCTGCTGTACCGTAAAATGAATCCTTGCTTTTGTGACTTCTCTCATGAATGAGCTCCTTCACCCGTTCACCCCACCCACCGGTCCACCTGCTGCCACTGTTAACTTGCCAAAAGCATCTTTCAGCAGTCAGAACTACCCCACATGAGCTTGAAGAACATCGTGTATCATATAATGTGTTTGTTTGAACTGAATTTGTTTGTTTTTTAACGTGTACTGGGGAATTGGAGCGAAGTGTGCTGATATGTGAACATATGTCCAGAGTTGTGGGAAACGGCCCCTGTGTTGATGTGGTTTAAGTGTTAAGGGGAATATTTGGTTACAAATACAAATGACCGGAGGCCGGGCAAGATCTGCAGAGCTGGAAAAAAAATGTCCTTTGGCTTTAAAGTTCAAAATCAACAAAATCTTTTGTGGAGAAAAAAATAATTTTGGAAAAGATTTGAACCCCTTTAAATTTGCATGTGGAAGTTAACACACACCAGGCCAGGAAAAGGTCCCCTCCTGCAGTTGAGCTCCGGTCTCACAACAGTCCTGAGTACTTTTAGACTACATCTAAAAGACTTCCATTACTGTGTGTGTGTATGTGTGTGAGTGTGTGTTTGTTTATTGGTGTCTGACAATGGTTGGTGAGAGTTCCCTTTCAGTGGCAGAGAGGCCAAAATGTTGATGTATGTTTATTGTTCTTCACATTTAATGATGATGATGATAATAATAATAATACACTCCATTCCATAAGCGTTCACTCAAACCAATTAAAGCACTTGTTCTGCTTAACTCAAAGTCTACCTCTGATGATTTTCCTTTGTTCTGAAATTCCGTGTCCCATATTTATTCCTTCTTTTTTAAATGTCTGTTATACACTGATGTTTTTCTGTTTAATGGCATGCGTCTGTCACTGGTGGAGAGGAGGAATAAATGCGCGGTTAACGAAAAGGAGCTTTGCGGGCTTTAAGCCTGGTTTTCATTTTTCAAAAAACTATTATTCCAATTTTTTAATATTATTATAAACCTTGTGAATCAGTCTCATCCCCACTTAGTCCTCCGTTGCCTCTGATACAATCAAATACATCTCAATCCACATTTAAAGTAATAATTAGTTTAAATTTGGAAGAAAAACCTGAAAGATGAACGATAACGAAAAACGTTAAGGCGTTGAGAAAAAACCGCTTCTTTCCTCTTTTTGCTGTATTTTTGTTTGTTTGTTGAATCGTCATAACTATGAAGCAATATCTCCAACTGCCTCTGTTTATGAGCTGGAGCAGATGTTCCCAGACAGACAACAAATGTGCCGTTGGAAACACCGCAAACATTCATTTAGTTCCCGGATATAAATGAGCATAATGCCGCAAGCGCTTAAAATCGTTGCACTTTGCGTCATTTACACTTGAATTTATCAAAACCTATAAATAAGTAAGTCAGAATTAGCGCTGTAAACGGCACCGTGCTGCACTGTGTGTGCAGACCGACTGTAGAGCTGAGCATGCTGGGAGCAGAGAGATGCTGTTTCTGTGAGTGAGCCGAACAAACACACAACTGACAGATACAACACAACGAAGGACAACAAGCTATTGTGACTCCGGTCTGCGTTTTTGTTGAAGAGGATGGACACCAAATAATAAAAATATATCCTTTCTACTCGCTGAAGATCAAATGGAACAAATATAAATAATGTCAGAGTAGATGGAGGCACAATAAAAAGTATTACATGCACACATACATTTTTTTAAATAAAAAGGTTTGTCGCAACGCTTTACCAGAAAACAGACCACGCCTTCATTAGTTCCTAATTATTCACATTTAAATTCAAATCTGGATGCCTAATTTTTCTTTTACATTAGTGACTTCTTTTTTTTAAAATCATTATTATGCTTTATATTTATCACCCCGAGAGATGAACTATTGTAAATAACCTACAGTGTAAGTGTGCTATGGTCTGACCTGTACAGTCTCTTTGTCTTTAGTTCTTTTTGCCTTTTTCATTATATCATTTTACATATGATGTAATTTATACATCTAATGAAGGCTATTATTTCTTAATATTTAAAATATATATATACATATTCCAAAGACAGGTTCACACACTTTTATTCAACATGAATAAATTAGAATAAAAAAGATGTTCTTGGGTCCGCCGTTACACAAAAGGCAGTCTATTGCTTTGTACCGGGCTGTATAGCAAAATGCCAAGGTTAGGCTATCCTACAGGCTGTACTAAGGAAATACGCAGGCGTCTTCTTTTTGATCCTATTTTGGTTTGTTTATACCTCAAATATAAAATATGCTCATTTCTATTCTATTTATTATATCCTCTAAACTCGGCAGCTGTAGGCTCTATCTTTATTCTTCCACATCAACTCAAAGTCTGCATTTATTCATTATTATGAATAATATTAAAAAGGGAAGCAATCAAAGCCTGGTTCAAATCCCCGGAAAGAGATCATTTACATCGCAGACCGGAGTCCTGTTGCTGTGTGGATGTAAAATCAGATTTCTGACAGGAGGAGGGGGGAGGGGGAGGCGGCAGCTGCAGCAGCATGTTCAGATCTCCGCTGCGGTGAGAGGCGGAGGCTCATTTGCAGCGTCAGTACAATGTGGAGAACAAGCAGAGACAACCCTGCAGACAATAAACAAAGAGCGGCTCGCCATGTGCGCTGCAGCTGCCCCACACACACACACACACACACAGACACACACATTGTAGCTGCAGTGGTGAGTCACGGCCGCCAGGAGGCAGTCTGACCCCTGCAAACCACAGCAGAGATGGAGCTAGAGATTCATTATCCCAGATACATAGAGTAGCTTATTCTCTGTAATGGAAAATGAAGGTGTGATAGCTGCCCTTCAGGTTCCAATCCATCCAGCCTGCTGAAGTGTCTTTGAGCAACTAACATTCAGGGTTGCTGCTCTGTTGCTGAATGTGACCTCTGACCTCTCTGTAGTGGGCACAAGAGGAATAGTTTGCATCCTTTATTCTCTCCTTTATCTTTAGAGTCTTTTACACAGCATATAGTGATAACATTGGAATATATGCTCCTAATACAGAATACAATGTATAACACAATATAAAAGATGGAAAACTTTTTTCTGGTTTAAACAGCTTCAGTTTACTGTGAAGGCATATGCACGGTACATCCTCATGTTAACATTTCAGCAGGATGTGTGAGCTGATGTCAGGCCGGCTGGTAGCTCTCTAACCGCTCCAGCAGGACCTCCGAGTAGCCAGGCGAGTAGTACCTGAAACCACACACACACACACACACACACACACACTCAATGTGTTTTATACTGAAGGATATTTTGTGCTTTTTTACCATTATTATACAGCCAGGAATTTTCTTTTTACAAACAGTAAACGTATTTAATTGTATTTGCTGAGTTAATTCTTATTAAACCTTGATTGTAATTATGCAGTGTTCATTTTATTGGAATTTATTTAGGCTTAATTTATTGTTAAACCACCGTGTCTGAAAAAACATGTCTAAGAAAAATGCAAAAAGAAATAAGAATGTATGATTGTTATAGGACAGGTTTCAGCTGATAGTGATAGGAAAGATGGTGGGGAGAAAGGACATAGTACTAGTACTTGTGTGAGTCACCACACAGCTCTGAAATTACTACTGTCTGTATGGTCATGTGATCTAATCAGTCACTGCTAGATTACTGTTTTCGTTTATGTGTGTGTAGTGGGGGGTGTACCACACCTGACTATCTCTTCAGGGAAACAGCTGTTGATAGCGTTGATGTGCTCCTGTAGAAGGGAGCCCGGCTCAGCCTCGATCTCTTGCAGTTTCTTTAGCCCCCCGCTGGTCACGAACAGACGGCGAGCCTTGCTGTCATGAGGTAGAACCTTTGATAGGAGGGATGACAGGGTGTGTAATACAGATAGAAAATCTCAATCACTAAAACTTAAAAAACTGACATTTATATTATAAAAATGCAGATTCAGGTTGGGATTCTGGCCTTAAGCTCACTCACCTTGCTGAACTGGCAGACTACATGTTTGAGGATGTTGCTTGGAACATCATAGAGGAGGGGCTCCAGACCTGGCAGGTAGGTGCACTTCTGCAGGACACTCTTCAGAGCCTTCTTAGTCTGAAGAGAACAGGAAGAATTAAACATACTGCATATACAATCATATAAACCTTTTCCCTTCCTCTAGGCTGTTGTGCCCTTTACTTTGGCCGTTGATACCAGCTGACCTGTGACTGAAAATCTCACCATATATGACTTAAAAAAAGAGCTCTGTCCTCTTACAGTGCTCGCTAAGAATCCACTAAAGATCAATTACCAATATCAGTTATTTGTGCCTCACTGTAAGTGTAAGCTGACAAAATATTAACAAGCTACTATAACATTTTAATTAAACGAAATCCGAAATCTTCCTGGTTAAACATGAGCAAACAGTGTTTCCACTCTGCTTAATACACAGTCCCATCAACCTGCAGAGCTGCAGCTCTTACTTTGGCCTGCAGGTCCTCTGAGCTGTTGGCATCCATGTACAGTTCCAGCAGTTTGGGCAGCAGGTGAGCTGTGGCCACGGCCTTGGCGTGCTCAGGGGTGTGGTGACCTATCTGGCCAATGGACCAGGCTGTGGCCGCCTTGATGTGATGTTCTGACTCCTCGGACAGACACAGGGCCAGCTGGGGCACCCCCTGCAGGACAGGAGGACACACAGCACAGCGAGACTGTCAGTCCAGTTAGTATGACCTACATACCGGACCTGAAGGGATGTGTCGGGTTCTCGTGGTGGGTTTAGCTGTCACACACTGAAGGGGAAGTCAGAGGAGAGATTAACAACCACACACACACACACACACACACACCTTGGAAAGAATGACCGCCATGGCTAGGTTCTCACTGTGAGCTGCCACATATCCCAGCATCATGATCCCCGGCAACCGCAGGTTTCCACGACAATTGCCCAGATAGTCGATCACTGCTGCCATGCCACCACAATTCACAATCACCTGGGACAGCTGGAAACACACACACACATACACACACATGCATTACTTTGTGTCCAGGCAACACATACATACATTGCCTTACAAGTGTGTGAGTGTGTGCAGTACCTCTGGTGTGTGTTTCACCACCTCCCTCATCAGGGTGGTGACGTTCTTCCGGACATACTCATCTGGATCTCTGAGGCAGGCCACTGCTGCAGGGAAGATCTCGGCCTCTATCACCATCTCTGCCAGGCTGACCGAGTGCTTACTGATCTGACTGAGGGCTGAGAACACCTGTCTCTGGATGGGAACATGTCGGAATAATTCACATTGTTGTAAATTCCACTGAAGATGCATGTCGTAGCTTTCTATATGGAAATGACACTGACTTTATATGTTACTGCACTACATCCTGCATGCATGAAATACATTTACTGTGGAATTGTTTAAGTTACTAAATCTTTCTGCAGTCGATGTTAATATTCAACATTTAGATTTTCATTTGAAAGATTTCTATCTTTGAATTCTGTCAATGATAGGTGCCGCTTTTTGATCAACTTTCTGTATGATTGTGTTGATTACAAGATCTGTAAAATGTCAACACGACAATGTTTTATAACACTGTACTATGTGTAATCAGAAATTAAACTGATTTACTACAATGGATATTTTTACTCAATGCAAGAAATGTAAAATAATTGTATAAATTTAAGTCTATGATCTATCTTTCTTATTTGTGACCGAGAACATTTTCAACTCTGTATCTTCAATAAAAATATGCTTCAGAACATTTTTTAAATCACTTCAATTAATGTATATGGAAGACAAATACACAGAGAAAGAACAATAACATGGAATAGACCCAACAGAAACTGTAAAGGATAAAATATACAAATATTTAGACTTTGAGAACTTTGTCTTTTGAGTACATTTTTAAAAATTTCTATTCACAAATCTGCTCTACAAGGTTTTGTTATAATCCTTTATTAATATTGTGTGGAGAAAAAAAATATATAAAAGGATATTTTGTTATTATTAAAAACAGCCTTAAGCTTCAATAATCAGAACAATGGAGGAAACCTTGGTCACATGAATATTTAGCATGTATGTCTGTATTACCTTATTTGGCAAGTGTTCTTATAAGATTTGTAAACATTTTACAAAGAAAGGAAAATAATTAAAACTGTAATTCCATAAAAACATCCAGTGATAAATGTATACAGGGTCCGCTGAGCTAAACCAGCAGCTGTTTAAGTGAGACCTACCTTGAGTTTGGCGTCTGGGTTGAGGATCATCTGTGCCAGATGTGCGATGGCACCACTGTCCACCACAGTCTGGGCCAGCTCTGGTGTGTGTTTGGAGATGTCGCTGAGGGTGGAAGCTGCGATGCGTTTGAGGGCCATCTCAGGTTCCAACAGACAAAACACCAGCAGGGGAACAGCACCCGCATCCACAACCGACTGAGACAACACTGCACGGGGATTGGAAAACAAAACAAACACAGAAAGGTCAAGGCGGTTAATATGTGTGCAGAAAAAGGCAGAGGGAAATCAGAAATCCGAGCATGTTAGTGTGTCTTCTTACATGCGTTGTGTCGTGCGATGATGCCTAGAGCCCAGGCGGCTGCCTCCTTCACCCCGGGGTCAAACTCCTCCAGGCAGAGGACGAGGGCGTCCACTCCCCCGCAGGCCACCACAGCCTGGGACAGCTCGGGGGAGTGTTTGGCAACGGCACGCAGCACAAACGCTGCTGCCTTTTTATAGAACCTCTGTGTGCAAACACACATCAACTGTCACAGCCCAAACTGAGCATTAAAGCAACGTTAGACGTTCATTAGGACTGAGATACTGGCCAGTTCATTGGCCAGTTCCATGATTTAATGACAAACCTCTGAGTAAAGCAATGAGATTAGACTTTGTTGTTTGGATTTAACCAATTAATAATTTCAAATCTCATGTAGCTATCCTTTGGTCCCCTGTACTGTTTAAAGCTCATGTTCTGTTGACTTAAATCCCTCAATTCTGTATGTGTAACTATAAGAATTGCAAAATCAACCAATTCTTCCTTCAAATATTTTTCTTTTTACCCAATAACCTGATCAACACTAAGCTATTTCACATTTTTACACCTTCACATTTGAGACGATAATAAAGCCTTATTATTACACCAAATAAGGACAGATTGTATATGTTTTATATGCCAGCTAGGGCTGTAGCGGTTCTGAAACCGAGACCGCGACAGGAGACCGTGGACTGTTGAGTTAAGACAGTGTAACTGCGGCAGTGGCCCGTGGGGTGGTAGGGTGTAGGCCTGTATCCTATTTGTATTGACAGTAGGTTATTCTATCTCTAGGTCAATTAATTCCACCTTGAATTTCTAATGTTTTATAATTACCCTACTATTAATCATAGTCCTTTAATCTCCCACGACTACACCACAAGCACACACAACCACCTGAGCCTCGATGATACTTGCATAACGCCTCCTTTCATGGTCTCTCTCTCCCTGTGTGTGTCTCTCTTCTTCTCCCATCGCACTC
>NW_023339650.1:9297394-9299289 GCF_004916995.1 Morone saxatilis
ACAAAAAATTGAAAAAGCATACATAATTTATTTAAGTACATTCAAAATGGGTTTAATTGGACTTACTAAGGAAATTTAGGTGAAATGTGCTCAAAGTAATTGAGGTAAAATTACTAATATAATTTATTTGCATTTACTTTAAAATGATTAGTTGAGTCAACATAAATACTATATCTAGCTTCAGACGAAATAAAATTACGTTCGTTCAACAAAACATTTTTTTCAGTGTACAGACTAATGTTTTTCCTTCACCCCCAACTTTTCTGTGTATGGCTTGAGAAAAGTCTAGTTCTTTTTAAGTTTCATTTGTAACATCTGTGACATAGCTGACTCTGTATTAACATAACTTTCTGCTTATTTGTTTTAGAATGGCGCTACAAAGAATTCTGATGGAGGAGAAAGGGACGCTGCTCTCTCGGCTCCAACCTCTACACATTGGTGTGGTCTGCATTAAAGACCAACCAAGGGTTATCTCATGGAATTTCACCGACAGCGGTGAGGCCAAACCATCAGTAACAAAAGAAAATAAAATGGTTGTAGTTAGTGATGGATGTTCTGTAGCTACACTCCTACTTTTTGAGGAGTACTCGGCTAAGGTAACTCTTGGTCAAGGGTATGTGATGAGACGTTACTCCCTTAGAGGACAGTCCCCACCTTACCAGATCAGTGTTTCCAGGGACACACAGTTTTTCAGTTCGACACCAGTGCCTGTGTCACAGAAGCTGCAGATGGAGGCGGAGAGGCTCCTCAATCCCGTCTCCAAAATGAGCCCTTTGAAAGGCATCAAGAAGACACAGGGATTGGTGACGGTGGAGGGAGAGGTGGTGAAGGTCAGTTAATTCATTCAAAAAGATTCAGTTATATTTTCATATTGGGATCTTGGAGCATACAATTTATACCTATACATCATTTCAGATCTCCGCCATCAAACGGATGCAGGTGAAGAACAATGCGGTGCCCCTGAAGATGCTGACTTTACAGGAAGTAGGCTGTACATTTTGTTGATAAGATTCAAGTCAGTTAGTGTTATAAAGTATTAAAAGTAAATGTTTGTATTATTAAGAATATATTTGTTCTATATTATTACTTAGTGTTAAAGTTCAATTTTAGGCATTTTATACACTACTGGGTACAGTCTGTTGATAGCTGATTTTCAGGAGATTTTTATTTTAAAGTTTTTTGGGTGTGGGAGCATAAAAATAATAGTCTTTTTTTGTTGTTGTTGTTGAAGGACAGCACACAGGTTGCAGTAAACCTGTGGAGGGAGGCAGCTGTGTTGCCACTCCAGAAGGGAGCCCAAATAAGGCTTACACATTTGAGATCAGTCACATCAAAATATGGACACCACCTGCAGTCCACAACCTTTACAGCATTTGAGGTAGGTTCTTCTTTATTGGGCTTTTTTTAAACATAG
Organism: Morone saxatilis; assembly: GCF_004916995.1. Taxonomy (NCBI): domain Eukaryota; kingdom Metazoa; phylum Chordata; class Actinopteri; family Moronidae; genus Morone; species Morone saxatilis. The sequence goes on from NW_023339650.1 coordinate 9,298,809, forward strand.
ATTTTACATCTTAAAAAACAAATCCTCTAAGAATAATATGCAGCAAGGTGTACAAATTAAAATGTATCCAAATTAAAATATAAAGACAATATATGAATATGTAACAGATTTAAATAGAAACTGGTTCAACAAAGTAAGCAAGTAGGCCTAAATGCAATGAATTACTTTACTTTTTAGTTTCAGCTAATTAAAATGGCTCCACCACTCTTTACCAGAAGATGTAACCTCTCTGTTTTAACTATTAATTTTCTCCCTGCAGGACGTCCCAGTCAAAACTTGCATTCTGGGTGTGATGGGAGTGCTGGAGTGCGATGACAAGCCGGGAATGTTGCAGCTTCTGGTGCAGGAGAATGATACTGTGTTTGAAACTGAGCTGGCTGTTTGGCACCCAGTAGGGAAGAAATTGTGCAAAGTGCCATTCAAAGTCAAAGTTCAAACCGTTGGAAAAAAGATAATTAGTGTTGAGGCCGTTGAGGAAGAG
>NW_023339650.1:9299507-9299954 GCF_004916995.1 Morone saxatilis
TAGATTGCACTACTCAGTATAGTTAGAATTAGCTCAACCATCCAGCAGTAAAATGCAATATAAACATTAAGCAGTAATATTAATCATCTTGTAGCTGCAGTGGAATCGGATTGCTTATGCTTCACGTCTTTAACACATTATAAGCAGTTTTAGAGAATTCACGTGTAAATAGAAACGAAATGCATATTTAATCAGCGATGATGTTATTCTCTTATTCCCTTTCGTTCTGAGGGAATGACTTGGGGTCCTGTTCAGCTCCATTTCATGCTCAATGACAGATGTTTTGATGTCTCCCGTGTTTTCCGTATTTGTATCGCTCGACTGTATGGACAACTTATTGTATTGTTACTGTTGCACAGTATAAAACATCTAAATAAAACATTTTACACTTATGAAAAAAAGTTCGATTTCCTTTTTATAGCCTATCATCAGTCAGCCCGATGCTCT
>NW_023339650.1:9300054-9300222 GCF_004916995.1 Morone saxatilis
GTGCGAAGTTCAAACCCCAAACAGGATGTTATGGGCAAATTAAGATGAACGTAATTTTTTCGAGTTAGATTTTATTGAATAAAATACGATAATAATAATAATTAATTTTAATTTAATATTAATTTTGATATTTTATGTTGGAATTATTAATATTTTATAAGTGGAGTC
>NW_023339650.1:9300248-9300985 GCF_004916995.1 Morone saxatilis
ATAAGTGGAGTCAAATAACACAAATATTTCTATTAAAATATGCTTGATTTTGACATGTAACATTTACTAGGGGTCAGAATCACTTTTTTCAGTGTATATTGCTGTTTTTTCCCCCGGCAATTTGAATAATTAGGATCATTTATAGTTGCTTATTTTAGAAGGTTTTATACCACAACAGATAGTCCTCTTGCACACCAACAGCCACAACTACACAGAATACTGAACTAATGCATAATGACAATTGCAAGGAGAGGAAGAGGGAGTGAGGAAGTGCAAGGCAACGACTGAGGATTATTTTCATATTCAATTAATCTGTCAACCATTTTCTTGTCACTTTCTCATCAATTAGTTGATTGGTATATGAAATGTAAGGAAACTATGAAAAATGTTGATCACTGTTTCCCAAAGCCCAAGGCAACGTTATCAAGTGTCTAGTTTTATCCACAACCCAGAGAGATTTAGTTTACTGTCATGGAGGACAAAAGAAACCAGAAGACATTCATATTTTGGAATTTGAAATAAAAAAATTTAAAAAAATTACTCAAATTGCTGCTCTAAGGCAGTGGATGCAGACAGATCTGACCCATAACCAGGTTATCATAGTTTCTAATAATGCAGGACAGTCATGTCATACAGGAGACATTCAACCTGTGGAAGCTGTCAGTCACTGTTAACAGACACTCCAGAGATGTGCAATAATACATGAAAATGTATCTTGATACAAATACAAAAAAAAA
>NW_023339650.1:9301031-9324517 GCF_004916995.1 Morone saxatilis
AGAGAAATACATTTGTAACATTGGACATTCTTAATTTGTACAAAATGGAGTTTGAACCATACAGGAAGGAGCAGGAGGATTCTACTGTATCTAAGCAAACCTGTAAAAAACGTAAAACTTAACAGTATGTAGAAACTTGCTTTATGTCCAGTTCAAAGATATGGCAAATACCAACCAACCAACCACCAAGCCAATTTAGTTACCTTTAGGAATAACTAACTTTTCCAATATGTCTGGTGATGGTGATCTCCTGTGCAAATAACAGGACCCGGAGCAAAAGAGGGAAGAGACAAAGGCACAGAGTCTATTCTGGTATGTTGTTTTTTCTTTTTCTCTTATGAGTCATGGAGAAGGTATTTTGAAAAATAATAAACATGAAGGACAGAAAAGTTTATACTTAACCAGTGTGGGAACATGTAAGTGAAAATGGTCAACATCAATAAAAGAATGAACACATGCACATAGTAAAACATTTGTTGTACATTTAGCATTAAAATGTTCCACAAAGATGAACGAAAGGGTTCGCCAACTATTTTGAGAATCGTAATTTGTTTGTGCATTTTTTCTTTCTTCCAGCTGCTCAAATGTGAGAATCTGTTGCTTTGTGAAGGTGTCACTTTGGGCTCTGGGTACTTAATACTTTGAGAATTTTTACAAACAACAATCAATCGATGAATATAGAAAACGCTCAGCAGATCATTCAAAGATTAAAATAATCGTTAGTTGCAGTCCTACGCACAATTGTTAAAAATGAGCTCCACCTCAACCAACCACAGTAAAAGACTGTACTTTTATATTAATACACAAACAATAATAATCTATTATTGAACAGTCATAGGGGACATTTTTCTGCATTGAATACTGTAGCCACCCTGCAGCAATGTCACATGTTCCGTGAGTTTGGTATTTGAATGAGTAAGGATTGGGGGTGTGAGTGGGATGGGGTTCAAGGCATATGTGCGAGTTCCCGTGAAAGTGTTTGTGGGCGACCGTGCTGGAGGTTTAACGCACGGGCGCAGTTGGAGTCTGGGCTAACTTTAGATTCTTGGTTGTTTTGGCGTGGTTACGGCCTACAGTAACCTTACTGTTACAGCAATAAAAGGGGGTTTGCTGAATAACACTTTGTCATCTTTTGACCTGGTGGACGCTACAATACGAAGCAACTGTTTCCGAGTAGTTATGGCTACATTATTACACAATGCAAACCTTTGGCTACTTGGCAAACACGTCAATGCGTTGCGGTAAAATAGGCCTAAGCTCCACCTTGCATGTCCGTTATAGACGAATCTATAACGGATAAGGTGAAGCCTCTTTCCTTCCCCAAATACTGATGTACCGATGAATCCCAGTAAAAAAACAAAACAGGAAATCCAATATAAGTTTAAACAGTTTTATGAATGATTGTATTGTATGCCAGGTTCCGCTAATGCAGCTGCACATGCACAACCCCCTGCTTCACGCATCCATTAATCGGACCTTTTCCACGACTAGTTTTCATATTAAAAGAAAGGTTTAGCTATATCATCGGTCAGAAGGATCGGTTTCATGTTATATAGTTTATAAAATAGTTTAGCCTACATTACTATACTATAGTGAGGAAAAAAACACAAACCTTTCTCAAGTGTCTTCAGCGGTAAATCCGACGTTGGAGATGAACTGGCTGACTTGCTCCCCGGTCTCTCCGTTTTGGGCGGTACGTATATGGCCAATCAGAGTGAGGATGCGAAAGGGCACTATTCCAGGAAAACCCTCAAAATGATTCAAAGCATAGAAAATCTGCCCTCTTTCATACCATCTATCTGTGGAATGTTAAATAATAGCCTAATCAATCTTAAGCTGGTAGGACAGATTAGTCCTCAGTTCATTTTCCATTGAAACTACTGATATTCAGTGCAGTGTAAATGTCGTTATTTGTGGGATAAATTATCAACACGCACAAAAAAAACACAACACTTTAAAAGGCTTCCATGTTTAACTGGATGTATTCAGAAACATGATTTGATCACGGGCTAGATCTCAGAGCTGGCTTCCTTACCTGAGTTACCTCCATCACTGCAAACACTTAGCAGCCAGTCCCATTTCTATTATTGCTGTATTTGGTTCAATGGTGCAGAGCATCGGGCTGACTGATGATATAAAAAGGAAATCGAACTTTTTTTTTTTCATAAGTGTAAAATGTTTTATTTAGATGTTTTATACTGTGCAACAGTAACAATACAATAAGTTGTCCATACAATCGAGCGATACAAATACGGAAAACACGGGAGACATCAAAACATCTGTCATTGAGCATGAAATGGAGCTGAACAGGACCCCAAGTCATTCCCTCAGAACGAAAGGGAATAAGAGAATAACATCATCGCTGATTAAATATGCATTTCGTTTCTATTTACACGTGGATTCTCTAAAACTGCTTATAACGTGTTAAAGACGTGAAGCATAAGCAATCCGATTCCACTGCAGCTACAAGAAACTGTTTTTTTTTTTTCCAGTAAAAGGCAATTTAAAGTTGATTTTTTTGTTTTCCTCCAGAGGCAAATATTCCGTGAAGCCAGGCAGCAGCGCTACACAAACTGGTTTTTCCTTTTGACGGAACAAAACCCGAAACACTTCCAAAGACGCGTCAAAATGACACTTGTGGGGTTAAACACGCAAAATCCTCTTCCATAATAGAAAAACAAAGTGTTATCATGAGCATGCATGTTTAAATTGACAGTTTCAAAATATCCCAACACACATGAAATAATCATGATAAACACGTTTCATTGGAAAAAAAGAAAATATAAAAGTCTATCTTCAGTCACTTCTGTAAAATAAAGATGTAGCTTTAAAAAGAAGATAAATGGTTGTCCTTTTCCTTTCCAACTTTCTTTTTTTTTCATATTAAAAAATTCCCACGCCACCCAACTTCCTCCTTCCTTTTATTTTGAAATGCCTCTGATTCCACTACGTTTAAACTTACATATGATGCCATAATATTCAGAACAACAAATGGAGAGAGAAAGAGAGATAACATTGTCTACACAATGGAACTACGTTGGCATGAAAACAGTATTAGCTGAGCGGGTGTCTGGCGTTGGCTGGTCCGGCTCGGTCCGGAGCCCCGCGTCATCCTGAGGAGGTGGACGAGCCGTTCAGAGAGACCTTCCGGGGCTTGCTGCCGCCGCTGCCGCCGCTGCCGAACTGAGTGAAAGACCGGCTCGGGGTCGGAGGGGCAGCGGCCGGGGTCCCGTTGACGTTATTAGGGCCGTGCGGGAGCTGCGGGTGCGGGGACTGCGCGGGTGTGCCGGGGCTCGGCAGCGACGAGGACGTGGACGGAGCCCCGGCGGGACTTCCCGCTTTGTCGCTGGCAGAGTCGCTCTCCGGACCGGATCTGCTCGCGCTGTTCTGGCCTTCCTGCTGCGCATGGCTCACCTTCATCTTCTTACAGTTGGGTCGGACTCTGTACTTCAACGGCAAAGGCCCGTTCTGGGTTGAATGGAGACATAATACGAGGATTTACAAGTTGAATTAAAAGCATTTAAAAAAAGAAGAGAAGGAATAACCTAAAAAATAAATACCTTTAACACAATGTTTTAAAGATGTTTGGAACCAGCACAACGGGATTAACTCCAAAATGCATCATTAGGCTATTTAAAAATTAAAATATATGTAGGCTAAACGTCCAAATATATTCTGAAGGACAGGGGAAGCACATTTCTCAGCAACAAGAATTAAATGTATTTTCAGATCAGTTGTATTTTTCCTCTCCTCAGGGAATAAAGCCCATGTTGGCCTACCAGATAAAGGAAACATTTGGAAATGTAAGCTGTATAAAATTGGCTGAGCTAGAGCCTTCCCCGTCAGTATGTATTTTATGTTTAAATGACAAAAATTTAATTAAAAATATTTTTTTAAATTGACCAAATTGCACCCGTTAAAACAAAAGTGTGGAAACCCATATTTTACAAGCTTTTTTTCTGAGCAGTGTATAAAATCAAATGTAGGATCCTCAAATTGTTAATTAGCCAAATATAATGTAGGCTACATAGACTCATTTCAACATCAACACAGGTTATCAGATATCAGCAACATTTATTTAACTTAAAATTATCAATACTTTTATATATTCTGTACATAAATAGGCGGCAAAAAAACCAAAACATTTATGCTTTATGACTGTTAGTTTCACAACTTTATGAGGATAAACAGACTGAAATTAAGTCTACTTTGTCCAAAAAGATAACTTACTCTTCTCCAAGTGTAGATATATGCTATATCCATTAACGTGTAGTAATCTTTCAGAGGTTCGTCTTCATACATGACTTCAACCTAGAGAGGAAAAGAAGTGCATTTTAATTTAAAAGGAATAAAATATAGCAAAGATATCTGGATTTAAGAAAGATATTGAATTCTCTTGAACCAACAAATGTATATTCAAGTCATTTAAAATGTCCACATTTTATTTGTCTAAAAAGAAAAGTAATCCAGTAAATCAATAAAGACCTGGTAGGTGCTTGGGATGTCCATTTTGCTGCGCAGAAACTTCCTCAGATGCATGACTGTCATGGCTGCCGGACACTGCAGGTACCTCTTGTTAGCCACCTGGAAATGGAGTATTCCAAAATGATACATATGACAATATTTATATGTATATTAATATAGAGTGACCAAGCATCTAAATTACTACTAGCCTGGTCCACCTTAACAGCAGGAACACAGTCTGCTTTACAAAAAGAATGCAGGAAAGTATGTGGACAGATTTTACAATAGAGGTGGCGGATTCATATTCTTTAGTTGCCGCTTTAAAAAGGAGGCTGTAGTATATAGTTCATACATATTTTGCTCTAGGGGATGCTAACAAGGAATAGTTCTGGCAGAGAAGAGTGTGTGGCCAAAATCAGCTCTCCATACCTGATCTTTTGAAGGCTTGTTCTCCACTCCAACTCCCAGTCTGCACAGAATACAACAAAAGGAGAATATTAATAAATGTACAGTTCTGTGATATTTGTCTTTCTATATGTCAACACCCACCCTCCCACACACACACACACACTATAACAAAATTTGATGAATAAGATAACATTTAAATATAATATATATTTTTGTATCTACAAAATGCACCACTTGAGGGAAAAGTACACTTTGTTTTCCTCTTTTTCTTCTTCCACAGATATTACAGTTTTTTTCCTAAAACTTTATCTGACACAGACAGTGCTTGCAGCTTATTCCTCATTTAAACACCCCTTAAAATATGTATATAGTATTGCAAGGAAAGCAAGAAAGCTGTCACTGCCTGAAACAATATTTCAGAACATAAAATTAAATTAAATAACAATAAAGTAAAAAAAATAATTTCATTAATGGTGAAACAGTGGGGGACAAGACATTACATATTTATTAGTCACTTCCTTTAGGAGCTTTCTGGTGCTGGACAGCAGAATTACTGACTGGTAGAAAAATACTTTTAACACTCAGACTGGATCTAACCAGTTTTAATGCAGTATCTTTAGGTCATATCTTTATTTCATATTAAAATAAAATCTGATGGAACACATGGCGTTCCCTAATACATGTGCTTAAATGTTTTATTAAGCATATTATGACATTATTAATAAAGACATTTCTCCACATTGTAACTAAATCAAATATTACATTTGCTACTCTTGTTAAAAACAACCAAATCTCATTAAAATGTGGAATATTATTCAACAACTAAGCCGAACAACTACCTGGTCTGATCAAAGAACTCAATAGAGAGGCTGATGATCTCGTCGTCTGTGATAATTCTCTTGTCCTCGTCTGCCACCTCTCCACGATCCTCATTTGATCCATTAGAAGCTAGAGAAAAACACACACATGGATGCACTGAATACCCAGGAAATCAAGTAAAAAATAAAAAATAAAAAATAAAATAGAACATTGGATTGCAATGAAACACCTACGGAGTGTAAAGTCTTTGGTTTCTTCTAAAAGTTTAGGAAATGTGATTTTCTCTTCATTGTGGCAGGGAAATTACATAACAAACAACACATTTCACGCTTTCTAACTTACCATCTACGGGGTGCTCAGCATAAAAGTCTCTCCTCCTCTTCATTTCATCTGAGGACATTCAGGAAGACAATGAATTACAAGTCTGTTCACCATTAGTCTTCACTGAAATATAGATCTGAACATTGCAGTGCATTCAATTAGGCAAGAATGGTGGTAGCAATGGAACAACTCACAACATTAATGGTTTGATTTAATACATGATGGATTCTTTCAATACAGCTAAAACAAACTGTGCCTCAAAACCTGCCATACATCCCACTTTGTTTTTTATATAACATTCAACCTTATAGGAGTGTGTTTAACTTAGCAATGAAATGAGTTTTGCATGACCTAATTTGAGAGGTTTGATCAACAGCACTTACATATACCACCACACAAGAGCAGAACTTTACAAGAAAACAAAAACACTGAAATGTAATAACAGTAGAAATGATCTGAGCTCAGCAACCACAGTAACCACATTTATGAACAGATTATGCACAAACACATTGAAAAACACTGAAAATCTTCACACATCCTTATATAAACATGCATTACTCTTTTATTTAAACAAGTGGTCACACAGTTGTTGTGGTGTCCTGATACTGCCGGTGGAGAATGCATTAAACTACTGATCGAAAGAAAGAATGCGAATGCAGAGTCAGAGTGGAAGTAAACACGAGATACAGAGATGATTCAAACTTCTGCGCTCTTACTTTTGAAGAGGCCGGGGACCAGCTTGTAGACAATGTCCTGCAGAGTTTTGTCAGACCTTGATAGAGGAAGAGAAACTTCAGTCAAGTCATTGAGATACTGGAATCAACATTTGCAGTTAAAACTAGAAAAACAACTGATACCAGTGGTTGAACCGTTCCTATTCAATTAAGCTCACGGAGAAGACAACAGATGACAGCTTATGACTGAGAAGTATGTTTTTTTTACCCTTTAACATACATCCCTAAAAAACTATTTTCTTGTAATACAGCACATACACAATATGCACATAACAATAGACGTTCATAACAGTTCTTCAAGGGTGTGGAAAGATCTCACATATATTTTGTCAGTGGTCCCTAATAATGTGAATATTTTAAACCAATGACTGGCCGATCCAGCTGCTCAGTTGGGAAACAAAGGGGAAAACCACAAAGGGCAAGAAACAGGAAACAAAGAATGTTCAAACTATTGTTGTAGCTGCTTAACATTTCCAATACCAAAAAACAAAATCTTTATTACAAAGAATAGAAAAAGGCAGACTAAAGGTGCATCAGTTCAACCCATGTTCAGGAAGAAAAAGACAGTTGGTTTACTTTGTGAAACTAGGGCATCTTACTCTTGACTGACTAAAAAAAAAAATAATTAAATCTCTATTTGAAAACAATAAAAAGGAAACTGAGAAAAACTAAAACGATGCAGAATATTCTGTAACCACAGTTCTCACCTAATGTTGAGCAGAGGCTTGGTTTTATGCACTTGTACATCGCAGATGGGACAGTATTTGCTGTTTTCCAGGTAGCGCACAATGCACATCTTGCAAACTGCACAGAAAAGGAAAGAAAAAAAAAAAACTGTCAGTATTAGATGTCATCTGAAAGTATATCCTGAATGTGAACTGGTGACTAAATCTGGTTTAAAAAAGGGACACAGATCAATGTGTATGAGCAGGGAAAGGTTCCTGTAGGCTGTAACTGGCTGCTAACAGATTGTCAGCCAGCAGCAACGAAGGGAGAGACATTGTTTCACGTTTGCTCACATGAGTGAAGACATTCGATGATGGTCGTTGCGTCTATGAAATATCCTCCGCACAGGACGCACATGAGGTGAGGGTTGAGCTCGGTAATCTTTATCCTGGTCGTCCGATGCATGTTGAGAGAAATAAACAACAATCCTGCGTGGGGGAAACAAAAAAAAAAAAAGAACAAGTCAAAACACTGCATGCATGGTAGGCGAGGAGGCATCAGAGGGCTGCAGGTTGCCTTCACAGCGCAGGGCAGACCATTTGGAGGAAGAGAGGAAGAAAAAAAGAGGCTGCTGTTTGTTTGACTGTGTTAAAGCAACATCATCTTTTATGCTAATCCAATAATAACCAAAGGGGAAGGAGCCCGGTGGCAGATTGATAGGCAGCAGCGCCACAGTCACCTGACCGAGGCGCAGTGAATAATCATAAATCAATCACTTCCACTGAGGGATCGATGGAGCTCCGTCGCTCCTCTCCCTCCCTCCCTCTTCATCTTTAAATCAACATCGCTTAACACATGGCGACATCAGAGGGGCAATAGCAGCGCGGAGATAACCGCAAACGAGCTGGAATCCAAAAATAATCTTGTTTTAAAAAATAAAAACAATAAAAGGAGAGAGCAACGATGGCACCGAATACTGTGGACATGTGGAAATATTCTGCAAAATCTGGAGCTTAATGTGACACTTTAACGTCGCCTGAATCAACTGGAAATGTTCGGAATTAAAAAACAAATATGGAGAGAGAACTGCCAGACTTATTAAACCAATCGGACCAACCAAGCCCCGCACACTGATGTCGGCTACCCTCCGACATAAACCGGGCGTCTGCGCCTCACAATGGATCTTTCCCCAATAAAACCGGACACACTCGGGTTGCGGCCGCTCCACTTTACACCCACACATCAATCCCACACCGGGACGTTCTGGTGGAAAATAATATTAGACACGGGGTCTGCGGCGCCCCGGGGTGAGTGTGGGTGGTGGTGAGTAGGGGGGATGGGTATTGATAGGAGACAACCATATTCACTTAGATCATATGGTGTCCACACACAGTAATGGGTGACCTGAGCGCTTTTAAATCCGGCACTCCTCCATTTATGGCCATATTATTATTTAGCCCACATTCGAGCTGCTCGCCAAGCTAACCGGAACAGAGCGATTCTCAACCTCAAAACAGCGCAACAGTCAGCGATCAGGCGTGTGCCGGAACAAACGGAGCGACGTTAGCTCATCTCCGCGGCTCCCAGACCACCGTCGGACTACGCCAGGTGCCGAGAGGCAGGCATGCCATCATCCCTTGTGGAGGAAAAAAAAAAAAAAAAAGCCCGTATCGGTTCAACGGGCTGCGGGGTTTCCTTCGAAAGGGGGCGAATAAAACCAGTATCCAAAGCGTTTACACGGGCTTCCCAAATCGTTAGGGACCCACGGGGAGGAGTGTAAGTGTCCAACTCGGTGAATAACCTCGCCTTTATTCCGCTTCGCTTTTTGCGCCGTGTTTTTCCACGGCGTGTGCGCGATAAGCAGCGCCGTGCAACACCAACATGGCCAGACAGTAAGCGATTGCGCCGAAGTTGAAGCGCACACCGGATCACACTTATTTATTCTGCGCCATTACGGAACACTTTCTAAAACGTAAACACTGCCTGTACTTTGTGCCAACGCGCGTTTTAACTTTCCAAACCGGTTCTGACACAAACCACCGCGAGCCCAGGCGGCGGAATAAGTCAGGCAGAGCCAAAATATCATCGTTTATTCATGTTATCCAATATTTAAGAGCCATGAGGCGAATGTGTCTTAGAAATGGTGGGAAAGGGGTTCTAATTAAAAGCTGGGCTGGGAGTCATCCCTTTGCCGTTGCTTGAAGAAATAAAAACCAGCATCATTTAAAGTCTAAATGTCGCCTCGCCTATAGACTGGACACGGGGAGGTGACCCTCTTTAGAAACACTGGAGGACAGCCAGCCAGTCCAGCTCGGAACCCACTGTTACTTTATGGAGCCACAGCCGGGGCACCATGCCCGAGTCCCGGCCGGTCTCAATGCTCCAACCGACCTCTCCTGGCCGTCTCTGAACAGACCACTGTAGGCGAGTTTGGACAGCGACTCAGTCCGCTCAAAGGATGCCTCACACATGGATAATGATGGATAATGTCGAGCTACATATAAGCAGGGAGCCTGTTGCGCCATTAATCGATTGGCTGGTGTTTGGACAACTGCTGTCCCTCTGTCCTGTGGGAGCTGCTCACTTTCTAAGACTTTCAGCTCAATCACTCCACAAATCCAAACGTGGAGAAAGTTCATTGATAGTGGGAACGAATGCTGCTTAATGGCTGCAGCACCAACCAACACACGCTGGACTAAATGAAGGCTGTTCAAGACTCGCATTATGGATACAGCTACTAATACAGGCTGCACATAGGAGATGCAGTGTGTACATCATTTTATGTGGACAGCCAGGTTTAATTGGAGTCGGCGTTGATAACACATACTCAATTAATTCAGAGCTGCTACTCAACCTTTAATTCCCCCAATAAAGCAACAACAAATGGAGAGATTTTCCCTCGGTTCTTGCAGTGACCCAAAGTCGTGCCAACCTCATTTATTCCCAAACGAGAACAGTTCCCCCTGTAAAGGTTCCCCTTGCACTTAAATCAACAGCAGCTGGAAATAACCCAATTAAAATCGGCAATGGGAAAAACCAAGACCTCATATTAACCGATGTCTGTCAGTTTAGAAAAATCTTGAAATGAATAAACAGGAGATTCCCAACTGGCCACATGACCCTAAACTTAAAGTCAATACAAACAAGAAGAACTTGCATTTCGTGTCTTAAAGTGTGCTCATCGCCCGCTGTAAAAGCCTCCAGTCAGTTCGGCTACATGATCACATCCATCCACACACCTGAGAGGCTGTCTACCTGCACACCCGGGTGGGGCGAAATACATTCATTTTAACCCATTAAGCACACACAGGCTCCCCAACAGCATTCACGAGTAAAATGATAATTTTTTACCCCCCCAAAAAGAGGCTCTGGCTCATGTCTGTCTGTCCTGTATCCCCACATTGAGAGCCACACAGTGCGCCAGCATTTGGCCGTATGAAGGTTGGGGAAAATATGGAAATCCATAATGAGCTTAAATGTCAACAAACAAACAAACAAACTGTGGTGGCCATAGCTCATATGAAATCAAAGGAATTTACCGAAGCTTTGGCTGCTTCCGAGACGCAGCCTTTTGTACCCTGGCCGATGTGTCGCCTACATTTTTTTTTTAATTTCCCTAAAATCCAACCACCCTTCTTAATTAAGAGAATCACACACTAGGAGACAAACGGCCACAGTGCGTGATAAACGATGAACCAGTGTTTACCAAAGCAGCCGTCATGAAACATTTATGCACAATTGAAACGGTTTGTGTCCGTGTCACGTTTATGGGAGCCATCCAAGTTAAGTTAATAAATCCAACATTGGGTCATATACGCCTAAAAGCAACATCACACTCGGTTCCCAACACCCCAAACACCCCGACTCTATAAAATAAAGACGCTGTGTGGAAATACGGGCACAGAAAGACCGTTTGGAGCACTTGCTGCTGTTAACATCTCAGCCAACACAGCCTGCTTCGCCCGAGATCTTCCACTTTACATAAATCCAAACGACTCAAGGCAAACCCCGACCGCGATCAACTTATACGGACAGATCACTGGACACTAGACCATGCAGCACCGGGTGTGCGTGACTCTTAATTCGCGTTTGTGCCCGAGCGGGGAACATCTTTTACAAAAAAAAAGTGGTGCGCAGACACACACACGGAGCTCCACGTCGCTGATCGCTGCAGCCACCGTTGCAAGCTCCACATCCACCGCTGGATCGGTACGTAGAAAAACACAAAAGCACCGAGCCCAAACCTCGCCTTCTGCCCCCGTTAGTTAGAGACGATATCGAATAAGACGTACCTGGAGGCTCGGCTGGGAATCGGTGGGTCTTGAGGCGAATAGACAATGAAAGTTGGGAGGCGATCAGCAGAAAATGAATAGAAGCGGAGCCGCCATCTTGAAGCAGGCTGCAGACGCTGTCAGTGGCGGAGAGCGCACGGCGGACCGGAGCGCATTTCAGATGTGCGAATAAAAACTCCTCTTTTCCTCGCCGCTTGCGCGCTGTGTGCGTATCCGATCTGCGGCGTGGAAACGGTCCAGTCCCCCGGCTTCGGTTCGGGGAGGCTTCCACTTCAGTACCGATAACTTTGCCTCCAAAATATCCGCTTCACCCCCAGTGAAATGCAGCAGTGTGTGTGTGCTCCGTGGAAACTGACACCGTCCCCAAAATGGCTTGTAGTTCGACCGCCCCGCTTTGGTCACGTGGTCTCGTTGCTTAAGGGTGCCCAGGAATTACTGTCGGTGTACGCTGTTTCTCTCAATCTACTACGCATGATATAAAATAACACACAAAACACACACGTACAGCCGAATAGCCTTTTAACCGCAAAATCTCACAAAGAACAGAAGAGTTTGCGCTTTTCTCGAGCTGAAATGACACCCGGCAGCTGCGTAAGGGCGCATAAAATGTACTGTCGGTGTATTCTGGTCTTTGTAATGTATGACGCATGGTTTAAAATAGCCCATAATACACATTCATACAGTTTGATGCACTTTTCAACACGAAAAGACACCGCACATGCACAAAATATGCATCCTACTTTTTCGCTCAAATGGGCAATGTGATAGGGGCGTCTAGAAAGTAGGCTGCTGATGGTGTTCCCTCGCCTCTCTGATGTTAAAAATAACTGCAGCAACACGCACTCACACACGTTCATGTCGTTTTGACCGTGAAAAAACGCCTCAATCCACCCAGTAGAAAACATGCAGTCTATTGGAGGATTAGACAGCTACCTTATTCAGCTCCACTCAGCGCTGTTTTTTTTTTAAAAAAAGAGACCCACGCACTTGGTTAAAATACGTCCGTGTGACAAATGGCTCTGGTGTCAAACCTTTGTCACAGGCTGTTCTGACATCTGCAAGAAATGCCCCGCAACTTCCAACTTGATGAATTGGATCCTTTATCCCTCAGCCAGCGCCGCAGAAAATGAAGGCATCTCGGATGTTTATGGAATCTGAGCCGCCGTGGTGCTTCAGCTGCATGAGGAGCTTTGAACTTTCAGCGGAGGTGCAGAAAGTCTAAAAGGGCGACCAAATATTCACATAAGTCTGTAAAGTCATAGATCTTTGTTAGTAGGTTTTTTAAAAATATATAAATAGCTCCCATCGGCCAGAGCCATCCAGAGAAAAAAGCTGGTCTGATCCCCTTTGCAGGAAAGAAAATACACTGCTGTCATGAAACTATGGCAAAAATCCTATTCAGCGTTGGTAAGTGTTGACAAAACGCATGCCTACCAGTCACTCCACTGGCTCCATATTCAAAAAAAAAAGTTAAACATCTCTCCGACACAAAACCTACAATTTCAGAGTGCCATCAATTGTATTTATTAAAAAATATTTCCCCCCACCAAATTGCAGTGTTCTTACAAAGACAAGTAACACTGCTGGATCAGTGTGAGCACATCAAGCCCTGAAATTATTCAAAGCGCAAGGTGGACTTTTTATTTTTGTTTGTTTTATTGAAACACAAGTTGGAATGGTAATTCTCTCGTATAGCATGCATGGCACGTCAATGTCAGGTACAAAAGAAGCTATTAAGAGACGAGTAATGCCGCTGGAATCTGCTGAAGTTCAGTGCTTTGTGGCGCAGAAAAGGCGAGGAAACAGGACACCGGCACATCACATCTGACTGGCTTTCTCCACACTCTTGGCAGCGTCTTTGAGCTTCCCCACCAAATCCTGAAAACAAGCAACCATTGATCATTTTCAATAGGAATAAAAGTGTCGGGCATTACCTAAAATATCCAGTGAAAAAAATAATATTTACGCCATGAATTATACTCTATACTATAAAAGAATTAAACACAATCTGATTTTTTTTCTGAGTAAGTCTGACTGGACACTGAATGACAGCAGACTGTATGTCCGAACTGAATTCATCAAATATTTTGCATCGTGAATCTGACTGCAGCTTACATTATTCAAATAAAAGGTCAGAAAAATATCAAACAGCCGAAGTCATACAGGAACTTTATGTCCATATAACATTTCTTATCATATTAGATGAACTTAATGTATCACCACCAATATAATCTCTTAGTGTTTACATGTATTTTGTATTTTAAAGTTTTATCTGCAGCAATGAAACCCACGAAAGCGCAAAGATGTAACGATACAATTAAACACATGTATTTTCTTTGGAAGTTGCCCTGTTTGAAGTGGAAACCTCTCCGTACACCAACCAGCCCAATGCGTCTACTTTTATTTTTGTTTTATTGGTAGGGAGGCTGAGTATGGCATGGTGCAACTGCAACTCTGGAATAAAAATGCCACAAGGAGAGCAAGTTGAGGTCCATTAAAAGGCAACAAGAAACAAACTCCTTCCTCTACCTGCAGTTGCTCCATTGTGCAGGTGAAGTCGATATCCTCCGAGCATCCTTCATTCTAACAAAAAGGAACAATTTTACCCACAGAAGCACAACAGCGTGAAAGTGGAGGCTTAAAAACGTGCTCCAAGTCTCACCTCTGTGTTCAATGAAATCGAGTAGAAAGGCTCGTTGACCTTATCGACCTGTTCGTTCTGTTGGGGATACAATATTTTAACTTTGGCGCAAGACACTGCGCAACAAGAAGACAAAATGTGCTCCAAAAACTCGTGTTTTGTGTACCTTCATGTGGTACTGTAGACGCCATGACACGTCGTTAATCTGAGGCGGACGCCTTCCTATGCTATAGAGGATGACAGAAAAAGAGCTTTTAATGTAGGACATTACACAGAAAATAAGCAGGGACTGTGGGGGGTTACCTTCATGAACATACAGTCATTTAACGATGCTGTTGCAGCAGACAGTCAGGATCAAAGTGACAGCCTATGTGTTCTGAAAAAGTATCTCACGTTATCATTTATTTTAGCAGATTTTCTTTAGCCTTTCAGTATTCAATGAGTAGGCCGTTTGAGGTTATTTAACCATATGTCCCAAGGTTTTTGTACCATAACATTTTAGTGTGTGATTAAAAGACTCTCCGTGTTTTATATGAATTGACAATTTGTTTGCAGACAATCTGGCTCTTTCACAAAGAGCGTTTGTTTATGGTGCGCCATAAAGGAGCATTTACATTGCAATTAATCACACTCCTTGACCTTTTCGTCCTGACACGCAAAATACCCTCTCTGTTCCCTGACTGGGCCGAAGCAACAACCGGGTTGCTCTTCCCTCAGTTTCCAAAGCCAGAGTGTCAAAACTCTGATATTCACTCAGGAGGATCCATGCGTAATTTTCATTCACAGTGATGTGGAGACGATTAAAAATGTACCTTCAGTGTGTAATCATCAATGAGCTAAACCGTTATAATTCTGCCAACAAATGAATCTTAAAAATAACATCTTCACCTCCACAAATCTCTCACAGCTCAGGCTTACCTGGCTAATAGGTGTTCCAGTTCTTTTTTATGTTTCTGTAAAACAAAACACGTCGTTGAGTTATGGGGAAGTCCGCCACAGTTACAAGAATTCATGATAGAAAACCCGATTTAATGAATGCAACAGTGTTTTAACTGTCACCTGATATGTGCTGTAGAATATTTCTATTCTCTCTGCACTGAATGTGAGTTCTTCAAGGCTGGAGCTGCAAGAAAAAAAACACCAAACTGTTTACTTTACACTCTCTTTTTTTTTTTTTAAGGTGGTCAAATTCTTGGACACGTTTTTGGATTTTAATTGTAACCCATGCATTTTTTCCCTTTATAAAAAAAGAGCTTACAGAGAAACACATGTGTTAGTGCTTTAGTAGTTTAAAGGTTGGTGTCTCTGTTGTCTAAGTGAATATTTTTTTAAGTTTTAAAGTTTTTTTTTTAAAGGGGGTCAAAAAGAAAACAAAAGTAAAAAAAAAAACTTTCCTAGAAGTCTGAGGGATTCTTTAGCTGTGTATTGGTGCTTGTTTTGGACAATCACATGTTCATCTTCATCCAACTCTGATGATGACTACACCTTCCCTCTCTTATTATAAACACCCAAAGAATGACTACAAAGCAAAGGCAACGCAGATGGACCACTGTGGGAAACTGAGTTTTAATAATAAGCTGCCCAGACCCATTTCCAAATAGCACTTATTACTCCAGCTGATTTGCGTCCATTTGCAAGTTCCATAACACTTAAGTATGGCTTCACTGGCGATTCCAAACGTTGCTTAATAATGTTAATTGATTGTTTATCTGTGGGAACACTGCTGCTAGTACACAAGCAAGACATCCCAGTTGCACATCTGGGACATGGCTAATTAAGTAATTTCAGTAACAACAGCTCCTGAGAGTCACATTGCTCTGCAGTATTTTAAAAGCAGGCTATGGTGTTTTCTTCTAGTTGTACGGGACAGACTTTAAACTCATTGCTGTAATCTTGGGTAGGTCTATGGTCTCTTGGGAGATGCAATCCGCAGGTCACATTATACTGTCCTTACATGTAAATACCGAGCAAACAACATGCTCTAGAGCCACATATTTCCTGCCACAATGTCTGATATGAGCACAATTGTTCACCCATGAACAGACAACCTAATGAGCGTATTTTTAGAAGTTCACTACGAGCGTGTGCAGCATGTATTGACTACACGTTCACAGGAAACCTTCTTGTCTCTAACGTCGCCTACCTTATCGTTGACTTGTCTGCGTTTTGTTTGACCGCCTCCAGTATGAAGGTGGTCGCTGCAGCGTGACTCTGTTTGAGCAGGATCTGGTCGATCTGCTTCAGTTCGGGCTGATCTGTAACCACAGCAAAACACACACACACACACACACGCAGTTAGACCACGCAGCTTTTTATTCCTCCATAGGCACAGAAGTTTGATTGCTTTAAATGGTGTAGGATTGGCGATCCATACTCGTGCTCTCCAGATTGACGTGTAGAATGGAAATCAATGACGATTTGCATGTGAATGGACCCCTCAGCTGCATCAGCCAGGGGTCCTTTGTTTGTTTGTATACTGAACATTTCACTTTCTAAATAATTCTGCCATTAAAAAGAGCTGCAGAAAGTTGGACAACGCGTGGTCGGCGAAAACACGAGAAGCAGCGATGAGATAGTAGCAGATGTAAACATTGCACGAAGGAGAGAGGTCTGCTGTCATTTTGCATCATTTATATTTGCTGCTTAAACCCGATCAAAATTAGCAATAGGCTATCCAGAGGTCTGCTGCGTTCAAAGACCCGCTGGTTAAAGCGGACAATCGGGTGTGTATCCATCATCAGCTTTGACTAATGGCGATTGAAATAGCCTAACATAGTGTTTCTAATGTGCTGAGGAGACTTGATGCCAGTTTAAATGACAAAAGGCATCCCGAGTGGCCGTGTGATTGTGTGACTGCTGCTGAATGTAAAGCAGGCAGCAGGAAAAAGGGGGCGAAGATCGCTGAGAGCCCAGCTGACGGGCGGCTGTCTGCGGATCCACCTCGCCGCCTCGTTAAAGATCCTAACATAAACGCGAGGAAAACCGGTTCAGAGCAACTCGCTGCACCACTGCGGCGCCGTCAAAAGCAGCGAGAAACACCGAGGCAGCTCCTCTGAAACATCCACACGGAGAGAAACCGGAAACAGCGGCGGAGACAAAGCGGCGGCGGCTGGGAAGCGGCGGCGGCGGCTCACCGAGGACTCCAGGGTCGGCGTGAGACGAGAGCAGGCTCCGGAAAGACACGTCAAACAGCACCTGGTAGCTGGTGTGAGCGAAGGCGGACGGGTCGGCGAGAGATTGCAGCCCTCTCTGCACAGACTCAGACAACTCCATTTTGCGAAGAGGTGACCCACGACACCAGACCACGTGACGGATCAGCTGATGTATAGCGTGTGGAGCAGCAGGGCTGAGCCGAAGAGCTGAGGCGATTATACCCAGAGTTGGCGCTGGCAAATGTCGAGGAATCACTACAGGAGGGTCGTCCGAGATGTTATAGGAAGCATGATCTTGTTGGGGAAATGCTCGCATGTGGTGTTTTTTGCCGCCTCCTTGTTGCTGTACAAGACTCAATGAGTGCAGTTTGCACCAAAGAGGCTAAAGACAAACTTGTGCACTAAAGTTTGAGGGGGGAAAACGACCAAAATGAGATGAAATGTAATTATCTGCTTGATTGTCTGAATAAACTGAAACAAAAATATTCTTCACAGATGATCTCACCGAAAACTGGAGAAACTAATGGACTCCTATCATCTCCTTTGCAGTCTTTAATATACAGATTTTACCCGCACAAAGTATTCACACACAGATCTGCTGTATCTGCACACAGACTATTGGAGTCCTATCCTATAAAAAAGTAACACTTTTGGTTTATGGGATGTTGAACATTGTAACTTCTGTGGCTAAACTGTTAGGGCACTCTATTAATAAGTACACTGAAGAGCTGAAACCAGGAAATAACACATATCCCTCGATGGTTTTTCCTGTTTAATCACACCATATGAGAGGAAATTTGGTAAAACTGATGAGACAAGCATATATTATCATTATTATTATTACATCAAGTTGACATTTTTACTTTCTCTATTCATTAAGTACCCTGAAGACTTTAATCCAGCATAAACCGAATGTGCTTTTCTCTGTTAAAGAAAAAGATGAGCTGATGGAAAGGGACTGAAATGACGCACAACATGTAAATATATATATTTTTTTACAACCAATAGGCATTTTACTCGAGTAAAGCTATAAGCCCCTTTTTAATATCCAAAGCATTGTCACTCATGGTTCTACCACCGTGTCTGTAAGACTTTAACTCAGCCATTCATCATGCATATGTTGCTGTTTTTCATGTGAGGAACCAGAGTCTTGAGGCAGTCATCAGTTACGGTGTGAGTGAGCAGAGTAGGTCACTTCTACATTTCCATGATGTCAGCAAAAACGTGTGTAATCAGTGTGCAATGCAGTCGGAACCACATGACAACTAACTCTGTAAAGGAAGTGCATACAAAAAAACACACAAGTGCATTATTAACTTTCTGATTGGGCTGCGTGCAGATGGCTTTTAATGGTGCAAACTGCTCCTTACAGTGTTGCCAAAATTTCCCCAAAACCATCAGAAAAAAACCCCTCAGGCTATAGTTATCATGTGGCACAGGATTGTTCCTCTATGGCAAAAAATACCTGGAGAAGTGCATCTTCCAGAGAAGCAGTGCTGAAGAAAGTTTCAGCAACACTCGCCTCTCTGATTTATTATTTCCTTGTATTTTTATTTTTATTTTTACATTGTAACTCAGTGCAGTTAACACACCCGTCTGTCTATTTAGTCTGGCGCCATAAAATTCTGCGCGGTTCTTCCACATGTTTATGACCACTAGCAGCAGTCAACGGGTTAAACTCTCGAGGGGGGGGAAAAACTATTTATTCAGTTTAAATGTTGCCTGTCGCTGCGGCATGCACAGCTTTTACAAATTCCGATAATTTCAGGCTGCATCATTTTGGGGGGAGGGGGGTCTGCGAGAGCTGGTCGTCAGTCTGATCCTTCATGATGTAGAACCGGAGGAGGACTGCGGTCTAGTGCACG
Source organism: Morone saxatilis (assembly GCF_004916995.1). Classification (NCBI taxonomy): domain Eukaryota; kingdom Metazoa; phylum Chordata; class Actinopteri; family Moronidae; genus Morone; species Morone saxatilis. The sequence continues at coordinate 9,320,394 of NW_023339650.1, forward strand.
GCCACACACGCTGCAGCTATCGCGGTGACCTCTGACTCCGCGCTTTGTCCAAAGTCCATTTTGGCTCGGGTCTGGTTGTGAAATAGATTAGCCTCCACTCTCTCCCCCGGTGCTTTTCCTCCAAGATATGTCTCTTATCGCGATGTGCATCACCAGCCACTTCTCATCTCGGCGTCTCTTACATCACATTACATCATCATATTTTAGGCGTCACAAGCCTGATGTCAGAATTGGTCTGTTACAGTTTCCCTATTCACACATACTGCGTGATGCCCCAAACCTTCTTGCTCTTGTGCTGCTGTATATGTATTGACAAATTGTATGTGTTTTTAATAGGTTTATCTAATTCCTTCAAAATAAAAGTCTCGCCCAGTAATACAACCCTCAAATCCAGTAACTGACTAGGTGAATAACGATGTATTAGAAGCGATAAAACCCTATTAAATAAACACTTTCTATATACTAGTCTTTTCAGCGTCATCCTCAACACAATCCGTTTAAAGCGCACAAGTTTAACAGAAATACATCTTTGTGTTGTCAGATTGAAAATCAGGCTGCTGAGCTGTTTTATTTTTTTTTTAGCCCTTTAAGTATTTTCTGACACAGCTGTATTAAGACATCTTACAACAATCTCTTAATTGTTGAAAACTGCATGATTTGCCCACATATAATCAGCTGACTAATGTGCTCCTGACGTCAATATGAAAACTGTCCTATGGAATGTAAAAGAGCGCTGATGTCTCCAAATCAACTTGGATCAACTTTAACCTTTAAACTTTAAGACCTTTGCAAAAGACAAACACGTTTGACTTGTGGAGAAATAAAGTTGAATTCAACTGAGCTGAAAGTCTCATATACAGCCTGCTGATATTTGCAGGTCAAATTAAATGAAAAGTTGTTTGAATAAAGTTTTGATGCAGAAACCTGTAAAGGCACGCTGATCTGCACCTCTAATAAAATCTCCCCTGCTTTATTTTATTAGGCTTTTGTGTTTTATTGATAATCCTTGGTTGACTGGAGGTCACCACAGTCCCTTTGGTTATTATCATATCTCTCTACTGAATGTCTTTACATGCTAACAATAACAAACATCCCCTTTAAGAGGACGCTGTGGTAATTTGACCTTGGGAGATACGTGCATTGTCAACGAGGAGACACATTTTCAGAGCCAGCTTGTTAAAGCGGAGATCTATCAACGGGGCTGTTTTAATACGACTGACTGTATGTATGATCAGTGTATTGCAACAAGAGTTATAATCAGAGAAGACATTGGCAGATTGTCACATTTGTACATTTTAAATTTTTTTTGCTTGCTATGTTTTTTTATTTTCAAAATCACAACAAATACACATCTGAAGAGTAAAAGTTATCAGATCTCTGAAAGGAGTGAGGATTTGTAAAATAAGCTGACAGTCAAGGCCTGTTTCTGTGGTCTGGCTTGGTGGCTTGTTTTCTTTTTTTTCACAGCTGCATATGATAACAGTAAAATCAACGAAGCCTCTGTCCTTTCAGAGAGTGGATGGATTCCTGTTGTGCTGCATTGATGTAACATACTGCACTCTTACATTTCTCCATCTTTGAGAAGGAGTTATAGAGAGGTGACTGCCAATCCCAGGGGTCACCCGCCCTTTAACGTTAATTATATTCGTATGTCACCGTCACCATACAGCAGAAATACAGTTAGTTATGAGAATCACTGCAGAGAGATACAAGCTCTCGGTTCAGGTCTCTGTGAGTCCTGAATAAGTTCGAGCTGTGCTCGTCTGACACTGACAAAAGGTGTCTGCAGTAAAACGGCCAAATAGGTGAAGTGATCTCCAAATCCTCCTTCGACGACTTATCAAAGGTTTGTATGTTATCTAATAAAATCCAATAACTCTCAGCATGGTCCAGTTGCTTGTGACATTTCTCTTGTCAACATTTGTTTAAGGAGTTCAACATAAGAAGCTCCTGGCTGTTATTGTCTAGTGTGCTGTGATGATAGAAAAAGAGGTTATTTGCTGAGTTAATTCATTACGGAAAGTATGAATCTCTTAAGTTGTCTGTCTGATTCAAATCACTCACATCCAAAGAAAAATCCACTTTTCCCTAATTTGGCTTTAGAACAGGAAGAGTAACCCATCGACTGTAACGTTTACTGATCTGTTTAATCATCAGTTCATTATAAGACTTCATTTTCAAGTAACGTAACTAGTTACTGTTTTTTTTGTACCGTTGCCATTAATCAAATATTCTATATTCTACTTGCTATGTGCGGATATTGTGGAAAAACAAAATAAAAACTGCAGTCTGAACTTATACATTCAACATGAATACGTTAAACGCGCAGATAACCTACAGATATCACATAAGTTCGGTTTTGTTGTTTGATATAAAAGGAGAAAGGTCTGCTTTATGGTGATCATCATGATCTCTGAGAGTCTCAATCTTTACTTGAAATATGCATTTAATGTTTATTGTCTGATTGTCTAATGAGCAGCAGAAATAAAAGCAACGTGGCAAAACATCAACTACCCAATGCCTTTGCTTTGCCATGTTTCATTCTATCATTTATAAGCTCCAAACATCCAGATTTTGCTTTAATTAAAACTTAATTAAGCATGAAAGAGCATGAAACCACAACTCCCACCAACCAGCTCCGGGGTCAGGACCCCGATGTAACCGTGAGGCCCTTAGGAGAGAAGAATAAAATTCACTGTGATTCATATTATTTTTTTAAGACCATAGACTAATCCCAAACAGTAACCTTAGAGGAGAACTTAATTTCAGCTCCGGGGAGGGAAGAAAACTTTCTTTTGCACTTTGTCAAAAATCAAGTCTGTTTAATCATTTTAGCACGTTTTAAACGTTGGGGTCCCCGCAACCTTTCGGCTTCATTTGCTAAAATATATTAGACACCCTGGAACTAATCTACACTTCTCTGATCGGGCTCAAAAGTTTATTTGTTAAAAAAACAGCACACCCGCTGGGCTCAGATCAGTCTATTTAAAGGACATTTTTAAGGCAGCTGGTAGGAGGTGAAAATTGCTTGCAGAGAAAAACAACAGATCTTACGGCGTTGCCCGTGTGCCGTTGTGCGGGTGTGTGCGAGTGTGTGTGTTTATGTGTGTAGGCTACGTGACAGAGAAAGAGAGGATCAGAAAGAATGAGCGAGAGGGAGAGAGAGAGAGATTTTGCAGAGTGATTCTGCCCCCTGTTGGAAAATAAACTCCCCATCCCCTCCTCCCCTTTCGCCTGCTTTCAATGCACTGTCTGCTGCGTTTACCACCTTTCAATTATTCATACTTTTAACTAACAGGCTGATCGTCATATTTCCTGACATATTCTGTTGTTGTTTTTTTGGAAGATTACTTGTTTTTTGTTTGTTTTTTGTTGTATGTGACAGAAGTGTATTTATAGCCTTCACCACAAATGGTGGAAATAACCACCATATATAGGCTAAATAAATAAATAGGAGATGAGTATGAAACCGTTTGTAGCAGCACGTTGGCGCCGATGAATTAAATGTGCAAAAATATGATTGATTAATCCCATTTAAAGTCTCAGAGAAGAGAGAGGATGCCCTGCAGAAAAAAGCAGGGCCATATAGAATCTGTAATTAACGTCTCCCTGTTAAGTACCTCATTAACTAGGTTATATATAGAGCTAATTAAATTGTTGTCCTGCAGAGCCTATATAGTCTCTTCTTTATTGAATCAGTTGGATGTGTAATCCGTCAGATATGGTGGTGAAAGGAATAAGAAAGCAGCGCGGATACGTCCCTCTGATGCTAATATGATAATGGCAGGAGGACGAATGCCCCTCCACGTCCCCAGAGGTCAGCATGGGGTCAGTGTCTTGCTCACGGACACTTCAGCAGGGCGCGTGGGTGTGTGTCGGCGCACCAGCGGCTCGAGCCCACACCCTAAAACGCAAAATGGCGGGAGAGTGGCCTTGTGCATGAATATGCTTGTAAAATGTTGCGAAGTTGTAAAGGCGCCGTCGGCTTTTTTCCCCCTTCTTCTTATAACCGCTGATGGAAATTCACGGAGGTCGGGGCATAACAAAGAGCACGCGCGCACGGTCACGCGCGCCTTCGCGGCCGCTGGGTGGCAGTGGTGTGGTTTGTCTCTCTCTCTCTCTCT
>NW_023339650.1:9324617-9327481 GCF_004916995.1 Morone saxatilis
GAGAGAGAGAGAGAGGAGGAGAAGCTGTGTAGACTGGTCCTGATAGAACAAAGAAACATCCTTCTTTGGGAGTGCTCACATGAAAGTTGATCCTCGGTTCAGACCCCCTGTACAAGGAAACTGAGACGCCTCAGGGCCGTCCTTCGCCCTGCCTGATTGTAAAGCGTTTTAATTTGGGCTGCAGTGGACGCCTGCCTCTGTGTCTGTCTGTCTTTCTGACTGACTGTCTGTATTTCCTGTTCAGATAGCATGTGTGTGTGTTAACTATATCATATTTAATCAACTTTACCAAAGTATTATAATTTTTTTTACTTAGCATAATAAATTATTTAGCTAGTTTATTTATGTGATTATTTTATAATTCAAAAAATATATTTATTTACTGTGTGCAGAATATTACATTATTTAAAAAAATGTATAAAGATGATATCCATAGTGAATAGTAATTTCTCTCTCTAATGAATAGGAGTATTTGTTCTACAAACATTTTGATATTCCTACATTTCTTCTGATTTTAACAAAATATTTTACGGCTCAGGTCTGTGCATGCCTGAAGGAAAATATTCAGTTTGCAAGATTAAGAGGTTTATATTAAGACACGCAGAGGTTTTGAAGGACTATGGTAGGTGCTTGAATGTGCAAACAGCCTTCAGAAATAAGAAGTCTATGTGAGCTGACTGTCACAAAAAAAGAAAACAGCTTTTTTAGCACTTTTTCAAAGCATCACAAAACATCTTTACAGATTCTTTCCACTACAATGTCACACTCATAATTACAACAATCCATTTACACTCAGTAGTCATTCAGACTTCTGTTGCAGCTATCAAACTGACCTTGGGTTTAAATGTCTGTATTTCTCATGGACTGTAGCCCAAATGTGCTGATAGAAAACAGTTAGATTTGCTGGTGTAACAACTTTACTTCTGGGCTTCAAAGCCTGCCCGCCCCCCTCTCCCATTCCTCATGGACCCAACACAGATGGGCAGCCATGAGAGTAGGCTGCTGTGGACTTTTAGAAGATGGATATGGCAGGTGAAAGGATGAATATTCATTGAAACTACTGCAGAACTGTTCCTCCATGACCAACATTTAGCTTCAAATCCTCCTCTCCTCTGCACCCACTGCAAACTTCACTGGGATCCACACAAACACACACACACTCATACAGAAACAGTCTTCCTGAGGAGGAAGGGAGAGCCCGCAGATTTTTCTGGCAACATGTCAAACCAGACTGTAACCTTTGTAACCGCAGAGTTCAATTACTTACTTAACTCACTTTGATCCAGACCTCTGCCTCTGATTGAGGCTTTAACATGTGGACTGACTAAAATGAGGCTTCAGCAAGCTCAGTCCTGAATAAAACATTCAACAACACACAGTTGTAACTTTGGCAAATCCTTGTCTGATGGGCTCATCATAAGGAAAATGCACCACTTCCAAACCAGCAGCAACAATGTTGAAAAACTAAGCAAGCAGTGATTAACTTCAGGGTTTTTATAGCGCTGTAAAACAGATGTGAGTCCGGGTAGGTTTGTTTTAGGTTAAGATACGTTTGTATAACATACTTAGAGAAAAACAATGCCCCTAATTTGGCTCTAAGTGGAGCAATGCAGAGCCAAATGTGTTAAACTGTAAAAGACCCAAAGTGCCTGCCGTGCTCTGTCAGAGGCAGGGCGGGTGCACCGTGAGAATAAAACACTCGTTTTAAATTCCTTTTTTAAGACTATAAATACGTTTCGTGACTGAGACATAATCGCTAAACTACTCTCTCACTTTGTACGACTTGCCTGTTGTGCTCGGCGCGAAGACGCGCCGCCGGGAAGCCGAGCAGGAAGTGAGGGGAAAGCGAACTCCTGACAGCGGCTGCAGCAGCGACAGCGGCCGGCAGGAAGCTGCTATTCACCGGCAGGCAGGAGGAGGAACAGCTGCCCCTCCGCGCTCAGGGAAACACCGCTTCTCCCGCCATTTACGTAGCCTGAAAGATAAAATATATATTATATATATATATTTTTAAATTATAAAATTTAAATTTAAATTAAAATATATGACGATAGGCATAGTTCAGTATTTTTGCCAATATAATAGGGTAAAGGTTACAGACAATGAGATTTGTTATTTTAAAAAAAAGTCACGCGAAAAGTCAGTGACGTAGCCTACTACTACTAATAACAATAATAATAATAATGGATCATAATTATTTTGTTATAGCCTATTTTCTTTTATATATTAGGCTATAGAATATTCATATTTGTGGAACAAAAACTATTCATGAGACATGAGATTACTTAGTTATATTTTAAACATATTCCATGTGTTTTATCCTGTGTTTGCGGATTAGCCCATTGTTATATTAGAATATTTGCTTGTACATTTTCATATATTTTTAATATGCAGTCGCAGCGCTACACATATGAAAAGGTGAACAGCAGGTTAAAGACTGTGTGCCCTGTTATTGAATTTTACGTCAGGTGATATTTGCATTTAATATCCCTCCGCCACACATTGGGCTGCCATATTGTGACTGTGATAGACAGGCTTAAAGAGCTGTAATTGCAATCACATTGAACCCCAAAAGCTTTTATTGTCAGAGTATGAGCCAGCGCGCGCACACACACACACACACACACACAGACACACACACACACACACACACACACAGACACTCCGCTCTGGAGGGGTAAGCTTACTTTAGGATATATATATATGTCTCTGGCAGAAAATCACCACGGAGCCTCTCTCGCCGACACATCTGTCACATTTAGGACTTTAACCGGTGACGCTGCCTGGCGCGCGCTCCGGGTCATAATGGGAGGTGATGGTGGTGATGGTGCTGACTATAGAGATGGTGAATTAGAGCAGGCATG
>NW_023339650.1:9327581-9338200 GCF_004916995.1 Morone saxatilis
AGCCTCTAGTGGCTGGGTAGTCACTGCATGTCTTTCTGTCCTCATTGGAAGTGATGAACCCTTCGTCTGTAATGGTGGTGAAGACAACAACATCTTGTCCTATTTGAACTCAACTCGTTGTGTTCTTTGGTAAAGCACACAGTGTGATATGAAACATGCAGTCACATTAGCGGACGTTTAAATCTTGAGAGCATACCTTGTAAAACTTCAGAAAAGTTCATACGAAACTCCTTAGCTCTGGCTGCATGCAGAGAGAACAAACGGAGAGAAAAGAGGGAAGAAGAGGACAGAGGCCATAAGAGATTATAACATCGCAGTGTGAATCTGCAGTTCTGTCTGCAGTGAAAGAGGACTAAATTAGTACAAAGACACAGAATTACAGAAGAGACACAAAGCTGCATGATGAGTCAATGTCACACATTAGATTTAGACCTCAGCTGCTTCACAGTAAACGCCACTTCATCAAAATCTTCTCTCCAAACTCATAACAAAAGGTTACGAGTGGGTTGCAGCACATGTAAATTGGTTTGTGACGAGTTCTGGGGCCGCAAAGAAAATATCAGATATAAAAAGTTCTGAACAACAACAGATATGGTTTCAATTACAACTGTAAATACCCGACCGTGATGCCTGATATCTGCAGGATTCCTGCCCTTACAGGGGATCATTTGGGTGTTTCTTAAATACTAGAACAAGAGAACATTTCAGTGGTCTGTGTGCAGTTTTGTACGACACATTTTCATGCAGCAGGGCTGACGTCACATACAGAGCAGAGAGAAGAAGTTTCACAACACCGCTATCCTTACTGTAACCTGGTTGAACAGGGAACTCTATATATAAACTGAGGCTATAAAGCTGACACAGTGCTCCTTCCCCTCATACTGTATTCAACCTTCAATGGGAACTCGTAGCTCAGTAACTCTTATCTCTCGTTTCCATCGTGACAGATGTGTGACAGATGCAGCCATAAAGTCTCCAACCTTATTGGTCAAATGGGAGATGAAGTTTGAGATAAGATAAATGTGATGTCTTCCCGTCTGCCTGTCTGTCTGAGAGAAAGAGGTTGTGAAAGCCGTTTCACGACTGTCATAACCACATGTTCCGATATGAAAACCACAATTTCTTTTGCAACTTTCAGTGTCTGTGTGTGAGAGACAAGCTGCACTGCTGCAAACCAGAAACTATGCCAGCAAATGTGTGTTTCATTATGTGTTTGATGCTCCAGCTGAAACATGAAACTCATGCACAACTGTTTGTAAGACTAGAAATCAACACAGATTAACATCCAATATGTCTTTATTCAGAGTAACTTTACACTTGTTGTTCTAAATATTAGTGGATCTCGTGGTTTTCTCTGACAGCAGCAGTTTCATTCTCAAGGAAATGATTAAAAGATGTAAAATTACCTCACAGCAAATCTATAAAAATACAGCAGAGAGATGAATATAAGGGGCGTGGCTACGAGGCTGCGTAGTGTGTGACACTAGAAGCACATTCACGCAGTTTCTCTGCCCTACCTGGGTCGTAACGAACCAGATTCTGCACAAACACTGAAACCTCGGACAACCCAGAACCACGATCAAACTCCTGTTGCTTACCGATGACACTGTCGTAGTCCACGATGTCGAAGTAGACCACGGCCACAGAGCTCCAGACTCCCAGCAGAGCCAGGACCACAAACCAGGTGAACATGGAGTACTTAGAACCTCCTCCTGCATCTCCTCCACCTCCTCCTCCACCTCCTCCTCCTCCTCCTCTCTCCGTCCTCTTTCCATTCTTGCTTTCCACCGGCGGCGTCTTCCCCTCTGAAAACATGAAAATCCTGGTTAATATTACCTCAGTTTAGAGCAACGGTTGTCCTGTTTGTGTGGTATGAACCCAACAGACAACAGCACATTGTTAGAGACACAGAGGTGTGTGTGTGTGTGTGTGTGTGTGTGTGTTTGTGCTTGTGTATGTGTGAGTGGGAGAGGTAAAGAGAAAGACACCCAAAGGTGTATAAAGCGCATGCATCCATTCACTGTCATGATCAGCAGCTATTATCAACAGCCTGAGCTGGTTGCCAATCATACTGAATTATTCTGCAGTGAATCGACTCGCAGGCAGTTGACCAATGACTGTTACCTTTGCGCAGAAACAAACACTAACTCTGCTCTATTTCATTTCCTACCCTTTCTGTCACTCCTTTCATTGATTGGCTCCTGTGCTTTCAACTAGAACCTCTCTTTTAGCAGTCCCACCCTCCTTTATTTCTACTGCTGTCTTTCCTTGCTGTTCCCCCTTTTGTCCACAGCACCCAGCTCGTCCTCCTTTTTTGTGCTTGTAGCTGAGCAGTGATGAAATCTGGGGTCCCTGTGGCAACAGGCGCTTTTAGTGCATGTATGTATGTGTGTGTGTGTGTGTGTGTGTGTGTGTGTCAGCGTGTGACCTGGTGGTTGTTGAGGGGGGGGGGGGGGGGGGGCAGAGGGGGAGGGGGGAGAGGGGAGAGGAGGAGGAGGAGGGGGGGTGTGTGTGTGTGTGTGTGTGTGCAGTTTTCAGGGCAGGGGAGTGCAAGCAGCAGTCTGATCCATACTAATGTTCATTGATAGGAAAATCAATGGTGCATTGATCCAAGACTTGGCTCTGAGAGAGGGAGTGGGGTGGTGAGGGGCACTGGTGGAAGAGCAATGGAAAGAGGAAGAGATGGAGAAAGAACAGCAGAGGAAGGAAAGGATTAGGCAGATAAGAATGAGTAAAGAGAAAAAAACAGGGAAAGAAAGAAGTTCAAACCACTGCAGGCCTCTGTGAGTCTGTGGATGACAGAGATGAGGCTTCAGCCCCGGTGGCTGCTGTTGGGGGTGGGTAACTATATGTGTGAACAACCTGTCGTGGCCTAACTATTCTCTTTTCTCTCTCTGTCTCGCAGAACTGCTCTTGAGAGTGGATGAACAAGCCTCAAATGGAACCTGAGAAGAGGAAAAAAAAGAGGAGAAACAGGAGAGGAGAGGAGAGGAGGAGGAGGGGAGGGAGAAAATCAATTTTCCCAGACAGAGGCAGGCTGGTCTAATGGAGGTCTAAAAGAAGAGGAGGAGGAGAGGACATATTTTCCTCTGATTACCTCCTGTATAGCCTCCCTGGCAAACCTTGAAAGCTAGCATTGCTACAGCGGCCTCGCTCATCCGACCTTTTTTCGCAGAAGGTATGGAGTCTAGTTGCTTATTTCACTAAGCAGTCAGGCTTTGAGGTAGAGGACGCACACACTGCAGCTAAAAACATCCCAACATGCAAAATGACAAGGAAGTCAATCAAACTGAAAGTAGATCATGTCTTCATGAGCAGAAATGCACATTTTTCTCTTTACTCTGAATTCTCAACAATAGAACATTTTGAAGCCACATCTAAGTTAATTTCTCCTCCTTTTTCAATCTCTAAACTGCCCTTTGTAGAAGTTATGTAACCCCTATATTTCGGACGGAGAAAACTGGAACTGGATTAAAGGGATAAAGGTTTCCATTTGGCTGAGATGAATCATTTATAAAGTATAAAGGAAGGAAATTTGTCATTAGTGTCTCTGCCAAATGAAGGGAGATATCTAGAGTACCCCTTTGCTTGTGATTCTCCGCTACAGCGGCCTCTCTGAAGTCATATGACCAGGTCGCTATGTTCAATTTCCTGCTACAGGCTTGATTATTATAAATTGGTAAGTGAAGTGGACATTCAGTGCAATGCAGAAAAAGCAGGCAGTGATTTGTTCCAGTTCTAGCTGAGTGAATTTTAAATCTTGTTTATGGCTCTCCTCATAAAGTAAAATGAATGTGCGATGGTAGAAAATTTGCTGGAGAATTACCAAACTGATGCCTGGAAAATGGGAGCAATAAATCGAAGAATTTTTGATGTAAAACTTTGTATAAACCGATGAAGCAACATTTGTCCCAGTTAGAGCACGTGTGACAGCTTCGCTTTTTAAATAAATGATTGTGAGTTCAAATCTGTTGCCTCATGTTGCCACAAGCCATGTGAAGTTAAGAGTCTAAAAGGCTGTGACCTGCAGTAGAACCAGAAAAGAGAAAAAAAAAGGGACCAAAACAGGGACAGATGTTCAAAATGCTCCAAAACCACAAAACCACAACACCGCTCCAACAGCCACTGTGTGTCTACTTCTGTAGCTTTGTGATGTGCTCATTAAACCTGTGAATGTTCAACCAGCTATTAAACGTTTCAATGAACTTTTCTTTGCTTACTGTACAAATATAGTGTTTCTTTCCCAGGGAAAGGAAAGGAGGGTTTGAAAAGCTATTAAATGTAGCTGAAGGAGAGCTTGTAACACACTGTCTGTCTGTCTGTTACTGTTTTTCTGTCACTCCCTCCCTGTCTCGTTGGCTCTTTGTGTTTTTCTGCCTCTCGGCCTGTCTCTCTCGGCCTGTGAGGTGAAAGTGGCTTCCATGGTAACGGCACACTCTGTTTATGCCACGACGTCTCACTTCATCACAAGCTGTTGATGGCTTTGATTTGCATGCGTGCTTATGTGTGTGTGAGCAAGTGTGTGCGCGTGTTTGTGCCCCCCCCCCCATTTCTGCAAAACAGAATACTCCCTAAAACACACTCACATACGCATCATACAGGTGTTTGTGAGACTAATATGGCAGCTTAAAACTATAATCCACACATTCCTCCATAAAATAAAGAGAAGTTTTGTGAAAAAGCTAGCTTCTCTGATGTTTCTTCTTTAGTCGTCTTTAAAGTCACATTTGTCTTTATAGGATCGAGCTCAATATCAGGATATGACCTTTTTTTGCCATCTCAATCACCGGTTTTTAAGTCCACTTAAATGAAAAAAATATAAGTAAATAACTCTCTTGAGACACTACAAAAACACCAACATGTGCATTTATCTTGTGCAAACTGCCATATGGAGTTTAACTTTAACAAAACCATAGAAAGGAAATTGGCACTTTAGCTGTAAAGATAAAAAAATGTAAATTTAATCATACTCATTTCCTCATTCTGCGAGCTGATCCCGTACACTTAACCACTTAAATTAGCAGCAGAAACAATGATTATGACTTCTTTTCACCAAAACCAGTCGCCCCCAATTAGAGAAAGTGGAAGGTAGGGGATATGAGAGGGGGTGAGAGCAGAGGAGGGAGTGAGGGCCTGGCTAGCCGGACCCCCTGCAGGGCAGAAAGGGGGGAAAAATGGATTCCATACCAGGAAATCCATTAGGGCAGGGAGCGGCATGGAGCTGGCAGCACAGAGCGGCCGCCGTGTTTTTAAAAAATTCCTCATTAGGTGTAATTTCTAAATTACAATCAGCATGGGCAGAATGAAAAAGCGAGGATCTGACCAACTCATCAGGATAATCAGGGTAATAGCATGATTCGGCGTGTGTGTTGGAGCAGAGAGAGACAGAGATGAAAACTATAGAGGGCAGAGGAGGATGGAGGGTGAATTTTAATTCTGCTGCTGCTGGACACTGACTTTAGGATGTTTTTCTGCCTTTTTCTGTATTATTTTTTTCAACTAAGTGATCTAGGTAATTGCTGTGGTTGGGTTTGGATAGTTAAAGCAACAAGCTAATGCACAGCAGGAGTGTATAATGTCAATATCTCTCTTCTCTTGCTATCGACTCCCACTCCACCCCCTGAATAAGACAGACCCGGAAAAATTGGTGAAAGTGAAGCGAAACAGTGGAAAAGGAGGAAGACGAGGGACCGAAAAAAGAGGGTGGAGAGCGAGAGAGGAGAAAGAGAGTAGGGGCCTCCGTAAGGAGAGGGAGAGAGGAGGGGAAACGGCAGGAGGGGAGGAGGGGAGGGAAGGAGGGAGGGAGGGAGGGAGGAGAAGAGGTTAATTTGCACATATTAGAGAGGGCAGGATTTTTCATTAAAAAGAGATTGAAGTTGATATATGCCTGTGCGCTCCTGACACACTGTACACTCTGATTGTGTTAAGTCCTTGACAGAACAAAGGATTTCCCCTCTCTCTCTCTTTCTCTCTCTCTCCCCCATCTATCTCTAACAGCCATTGCAGCCCGGCTACAGCTCTGGCAGCATTTCTGTGGCTTTATGGAGCTGTTTCATGGTGAATAGAAGCTCAGACAGAGTGTCATATCACCTCAGGAGCCCCCCCTCAATGCATATGCATACACTTACTTTCTTTCCTATGTAAATCCATGTGCATGCAGGGGAGAAAATGGCTTTTATGCATGCACGCAACCGTTCGATTTACTCCTATGTGTGTGTGCATTGGACCAAGTGGTCAAAGGCTTCAGCCTAGCTTTTGGGTTATCCTTCCTGGTTGCAAACAGGAAGCACAAGAAAGCCAACGCCTTTTGATATTCATTTCTATTCCCCGTGACTGAGTGAGGCATTTAATAAAGAGCTGTGTTCACCACAGTTACTCGTTGTTGGTTGTTGGCTGTTGGTACTTTTTGGAGACTTCCAGTCCATTGTTCAAGGCCGACATTCACTCAGGTAAACTGATCTGGTGTCTGCCTGCGGCCTGAGGCGAAGCAGAAACAACAGAAGCAATAATAACAACACTTATTTATGATCTGTTGTTCAGGACACACGCAACTGGTATAAATCTCTCCCTTCTTTCCTTTTTACCCCCTCCCTTTCTTTTATCTTGTTTTCCTCCGGCCACATCTGTCATTCCACGCTGGAGGGTTATACCTGATCTTTGACCTTAGTTAGCGCAGCCCTTGAGACCTGATTCACTCACACACACACACACATACACACACATACAAGGCTGTACACACAGCATAGGAGATATTGATTGGTGATAGATAGATAGAGCAGGGCGGGCCTGATAAGGAGGCCATATTTGATGTTTGTTCTGGCAGTAGAGAGAGAGGCAGAGAGAGATTAAATCACAATGAGCAGCCTGCTCCGTCCTTGGCTTCGTCCCCACTTGAGGCTTTACAGGAGTTTAGGGGTCGAGCTTAAAGGATGACGGGTGAGGGATTGTGGACAAGGGGCGCCCGGTCTGCTTAAATCCACTGTGGTAAGAGCCATTGATTAACATGCACTGCAATGTTATTCAAGGGTGTGTTTTTGTGCAATCCAAGGTTTTCAACATTTCAAGCTTTTAGATGCACAACAACAACTGCTTCTATTCTAAAGACAGATCTTTGTTTTGCCTCCCTTGTCCTCCATGTACAATGTAGTGGACTGATTGACAGGCATCAATACATGTCTGTAGGCTCACAATGGACACGCACACACACGCACACACATAGAGAGCTCATTCAACCACGCTGCTCTGCATATCCTTCTGTTCAAGAATTTGTGTTTACCCCCTCTCTGTCTGCAAATACTCCTGGAAAAATAGTCCCAGGTACTCTTTGGTTACATGATCATGAAATTTGTAGCCAGTGCATTTTCTTTTTTTGCATGTGACCTATTTAGCATTTATAAGCGGTATATAACATGTAATAAACGCTTTATAACACATGATACTGTAACATTTATTAATGCTTTTGTTGACAACTCCTCCTAAGACTGGTGTATGAATGATAATAGAGTAAAACACAGTTCTAATAAAATCAAAATATGTCTTCAAGTTTTAACTGCTGACAAATACTGTACATTAATAAACACTTAAAATGTTATTATATCTACATTATTACGGCAACATTTATTAAATGTCTTTAAATACTAAATGGGGGAAGCTTTGTACAGTTGAGTAAACTCATTTAAGATATTTTACATCTGCAAGTATTTTATGCAGGAATCTTCTTTTCTTCAATATATTAGATTTCCAAAATATCATGGACCACTTTCAGGTAAATCCTCTCACATGCTTTTATCATGTCACCATAAAACAACCTTTGCATCCTGCAGAGCCTCACCTGAGCTCGAAGCATCACGTCCCTGAGGCCTGAGGCGATGACAGCTCCCAACAGTGAGACAGTCGTCAGTCATACAGCAGGATGAAGGGGTTGGTGTGATGACAGCGACGGCTCTCCGGCCTCGGTGCCATTCCTCTGGCCGCTCGCGACCACACACATCTCCTAAAAGGATGAAACAGGGAGCACTGATGATGTGGTTTTCAGTCCTGCTCAGGGTTGAAGGCACAAGCAGGTTTCTCTTTCCTTTAATCTGATAATTGGTTGGTGGACTAAAAAAGGTCAAGCACACGAAAGAGCTAGAAAGTCTGGAGACACAGGAAATCTGGTACCATGGTTGAAGGGCTATTTGGATTCAAGTACAAGTAAACCTCTTATAAGATACAGGAATAGAACAAGGAGGAGCGCGGAGTGATTTAGTTAAAAGACCACATAATCCAGTGATTGTCTTTTTCTCACCATCTCAGACAATAACAACATAGTAGATAAATCAGATGCATTATTATGTTGTCTTAAACCTGATATGTGATCAGTTAAAAAAAAAGAGTCAATCACTCGACTGTCAAATGAACAAAATGTTGTTTAGACTAAATATTATTATCATGTTATAGTTTGATTGCAATTCTAATTCATAAAATACACCTCCATCTCCAGGAAATACTTCATGTCCCACTGTCCGTTTTAGATTTGGAAGTATTTGGTGGATTTTTCTTCAAAAATATGCTTTGACTTTAAAGAAATATTGCTGGACTTCTGGGTAAAAACACTTCTCAAATCTACAAAACTCATATTTTGTAGCAGATAATTGTTGTGTCTTTAGGTTTCTCAGCACATTGCAGCAAACCAATTTTCCAAACTCTGCTGTATTGTATTTTCAGGCAATGTCTGCTTCTTGTCTTCCAGGCTGCTTTTAGTTCACATTAATTTCAGTGTGACATGAAAATGATCTTGCAAAATAAAGAAATGTATGTGCTTTTGTTGTTTCCGAAGATACACAAGGCTGGATTACCAATCTGTCAAAACAGACGACTGCCCCAGTGCACCAAGTTCACAGTGTGTCAAATGAGTTTATGGTAATTTGATTAACGGACAATTTGTTAGAGAGTTTGTCACACTACGGTACCGTATACACTAAGGCAGGTCCTGCAATATTACCTAATCTTGTGTAGCACTATAAATCTTATAGAGGGATGCTGTGTCAGAATCTACTTCTAACACCTTTCTCCTTTGAGTTTATATTGTGCTCACATGGTGCAGATTCCTAAATAAAGTAGCATTTAATCAAATTACCTTAAACTAATTGACACAGAAAACCCCGAAGCCAGTTAGTATTATTCCATTAGCATTGGAGTACAGCTTAGTTTCTGGGTGTCTCAGCTACTGTTTGCTCTGTACTTAACAGGAACTTGGAGCTGTCAGCATGCATACACAGGACCCTCTAACAGGTTATTCCAGCCATAGAGATACATTTAATACATTCCTGACTCTACATTATTTATTTCACTGAAGGTAAACACTGTAGATCACTCATTCTTTAAGCTTCCACAAGTCCATTTTGCATTTTGATGTCCTTGTTGCTGTCAACATAAACATAAACTGATGCTTGAATGACACACACTGGACTTCTGGAGCAAAAACATCATCTGAAACTGGAACGTGGACATTAAGCAATAAGGCTGGAGACACGTTTGTTTGTTTTTTCCTGTAACAGCACAACCTTTAGTTTGTTTTAGTAAAGATGGGGCTAATTTCAACTTCCGTAGGGGATCTTATTTCATAATAATATAACATCATTTAGTACATGATTTATATATTTTATTAATAATCTGAATCTACAAAATAACTAGTAGTTAATGCTGTCAAATAAATGCAGTAAAAAGTACAATGTTGGCTTCCACAGTGTAGTGAAGCAGAGGTTTTTTGTGTGAGTTTATTTAAACAAAAGAGATACAATGACAACCTCACTTTGTACCATCAAAAACAACATTTATAACTCCTATTGTAATATTAAAATAATCAAATAATATATATTTTTAATTATAAAATACCTCCAAATTACTCAAACACAGTACAGAATAACAAAATCATAGAAAAATACATAATTATGAGCCTAAATATCCACAAATATTTTATAAATCTACAGTTTTATTCTTTAAAGTGTCCTTCCCTTTCCGGTGCTACCCCGTTTTCCCTCCGACCTTTTACAGGAACCTTCCTCTTTGTTCCGGCCTCAGTGGAGCGAACATGGCGGCGGAGGGAGACGTCGATTTGGACCTGGAAGCAGAAGAAAACTGCACTGGAAAACCGGCAGAAAAGCCTCGGAAACATGACAGCGGAGCCGCTGACTTGGAGAGAGTCACGGACTACGCGGAGGAGAAGGAAATCTCCAGCTCTGACTTAGAAACGGTGAGAGCTCCGGGCTAAATGCTAACGCAGGAAACATGCGGCCACTTCTGGTTCCACCGTCGGTTCATCATCACCGAACATCAAACCATCAAACCATCAAACCCTGTGAATGTGTGGCTGTTACACTGCAAATACAGTTTATAGGTAGTTAAAGACTAGTTACCCTGCTGCATGTATATAGTTTAGAGGTAGTTAAAGACCGTTTGATTGGTAATTGTGCGGTTGGAAGATTAAACTCAGAAGCTAAAGCTGTTTTCTACAACAGAGTATTAAAGCCATAATAAGAGAAAACAATATTATTTCTGGGCGAAATTACGAGATTAAAGTCGTAATATTACGAGAATAAAGTCGTAATATTACGAGATTAAAGTGGTAATATTACGAG
>NW_023339650.1:9338300-9350800 GCF_004916995.1 Morone saxatilis
GCGTGGATCGTTGCCAGTGTGATAGACGCGGTCTCGAGGGTTTGGCGAGATATGTTCGACAAAGGTGCACCTGGTGCTTTAGGGATTTGAGTTCTCTCCTCCCCTCCTCCCTTTATCCGCTCTTCCATCCCCTCTGCCCTTCTCCTCTGGACCATTTTCCAACATTACCCTGCGGACCTTTTAAAAAGATTAGACTGCAGCTTTTAAATTGGCCACTAAATGCGTGTCAACAACTTGAAATGAGGGAGACTAATGGAGAATACTACTTTTAATATCAAAGAATAGCCTTCCCAGTTGTGGAATACGCTTCTAGTTTATGTTTATACTCTAATTATAATCAGTTGTGTAGTATGTCAGGCAATTATTGAAGCCCGTATCCCCATGTAAACTCAGATCCGTTTCTGTGCAGCTAGTGTAAACAGAATATGCATGTGTTTCAGTTACCCAGTCTTTTGTATCAGTGCAAAATAGTTACAAACAGCATCAAGAGACCTGTTACGTTGTTTGATTTGATATTCAGGTTTGGCGTCTTTGCAAACTGACTACCAACTAATTTTCTGATTATGTTTGTTTATAACTGAAGTCTAGTGGAAGAGAGTAAAAATATAGAATCCTCAACTTATAGTGCCAATTTGAAAAAAATAAAAACAACAAACTCAGTTTTAAGTTTTAAAGTTAAAAGTAGGCATTAGAAGTCATACGTTAAGTACTGCACACTTGCCCTGCTCCCTGTGATAGATATGATTAGCTTGTTACTGCGAACCAAAAACAACAGAAGTTAGTAATTTCACCTGTTGAAGCCTGTTTGGTTCAAGGTGGAGCTATGTTTAACTGACTTACTATACAGTCTAGGTAGTTTATCTAGTTGTTTCCCAAGGCTGAGGGTCAAGCCCCCCTCCAGTGCGGTCATCCAATGATTAATGGGCAGGAAAGAAGAAAAACAGAAGTTCAGCTACCACAAATTTGTTGTCACATTTTGGGACTTTTCTCTAATCTTTTTTTTTTTTTTTTTGGTGAAATGATTGGACATTTTGTCTGCGTCTAACAACTCATAAAGTTACCAACAAACACCCCTGCTTTAATCTCAAAAGTCCCCCCTCCAGCTCAAAAAATATGTTTCTCTTCTCTTTCCTACAGTTGGATTGTTTGAAGCTTCACTGTGCAGAATGATTATGTGCAGAGTTCGACACTAAAAAGGATGTTTTCAACCATTCATCTGCTGAAAGCAGAAACTTGAAGCACTAGTTGCACATTTACACTTGAGAGTGGATCTTGTGTCCAGGCAGGAAACTTTAGAAATGAACAACAAATTTGCCTAATATGTAATGAGTTAGAAGAATAGTATTTAACTGTGGAAATTCTAAACTATAAATGTATTATATAACTCTTTACATGCATGTGCTGGAGGGTCCTTATTATTTTATTTTATAAGGCTTTAATTCATACCTGATGTATGAATACATAATCTATTAGATTTGACAAGTCATTAATTACTTGTCAAATAAAATATACTGGAAAAGTACAATATTACCCACCTGATGAATAATATAGTGGAGTAAAAGTATTAAAATAGCATTATAAGAATCCACAAAATTAGTACTTCTACAGTAATAAAACAAGAATTTACAATCACTATTCTGCCAGCACAGCTGCTTTACCACAAGTGGACAATTGACTTTTAAGCTTGTTAGTGTGAAGTTCCAAACCATGTTTTTTTGTTGATTAATGGGTAATTTCCAGACCTGCAGCAGCGAAAATATGAATTTTGTCTGCTTAAGAAAAAAGCAGGTAATGCCCTGCTTTTGATGTCTTCTGCTTTAGGACACACAGAGGCCACAGCTGTTTTAATGGTAATATTCCTTGTAACAAATGAATTAGAACATGTTGTATTAAGCTACCTGTTGTCCACAGATGCTTTTCAGGGTGAAAATGCATTCTAGACAGTATCACCAGCGGAGATATCCTTTTGTGTTCTCCCTCTCTGAGCGGCAGGAATATCAAGTAGCAGAGAGACAGCACGCCAGCTCCCTTTGAAACCCACACACACCACTTTACCTGTCATGAAGCCCTTGAAAAAATCACAGTTACAAGCACACAGTTCAAGCAATCACTATATTGCCATTTACACACAGAAAATATCTTCTCTCCTCTATCTTCTTTCTCTCCTCTCTCTCTCTCTCTCTCTCTCTCTTTCTCTGCCCCTTACTCCCACAGATGTATTTTGCTGAGCAAAGAAATTGAATCAGCTGTGTGTGTGTGTGTGAGCTCTTGTGCGATCACATGTACCCCCTCCCCACACCACCACCACCACCACCCCCCATTTCCAAAACACACACACTAGCCTTCCCCTCTAGCCCAGGGGTCTCCAGTCTGCATAATAAACGAGGCCTGCTGATAGGTGGATGAGCAGGGGAGGGGGAGGGCTCTCTCTTACACACACACACACACACCAGCCTGTACCATTATGCAGCCTGGGTCTTTTACCATTTAACAGCTGTTGCCGTTGGAGAAATCCCAGGTCTCTTTACATGCTTGTTGTTCACTCATTTATCGTGATTGCAGCAGCGGTCCGACTGCTCTTCAATCTCTGATGTTCTGATTCCAATACAGGAAATTAGCTTCAAGCCTCCACAGGGATATGTTCCTTAAAATCCACTGCAGTGTCCTTGAGCAAGGCACTTATCCATCAACCGCTTAGGGCAGCCCCCAGGTGTTTGTGTGTGTGAAACCCTCCCTCTTTGCACAGCTTTTTCCCTGATGTTTATTAGCTAATCATAAAAATACACACATACAGTTGGAGCCTGTAATGTCAGAGGATTTGAGGTTGGTAATTTGTTATGCATGTGGAAGCTTTTTGAGCTGAAACACTAAACTTGCTTGATGAATACTAAAATCCAATTTGTCACCTGACAACAAGTACAAAAAGAGGAAATGATTAATAACACACCTCTTCTTTTACTCTATCACTTTTAATGTAATTATTATATATGGACACACCCACACACCACTAACCAGGGGTGGAATTATTTAATAATATAGATATCTCACATAGCCAACCATTTGAAAGTAATTATCAGTAATAATCTGCTGCCTACTGATCTATTTTTACCTGATGATCAAAACCAGATCTCATCTCAGATCTATATCCTGTCACATTCATTATAACCCCACAAGATTACATTCATCTCTGCCAGCACCACCTGTCCTTGTAATGGTGTTTCATTCTTCACCCGGAGCCCGTTCACAGTGATGGTAAATATAGGAAATACAGTGATGGCTTTTGACTATTAAGGTAAGATGTAAACATTTGAAGATAAAATCCATTATGTTTATGAATGTGTGTGTGTGTGTGTGTGTATTTAATTTCTGGTGTTATTATATTTTTATTTGAGGTCTAACATATCAGTACGGATGCCTAAAACATCCCTGTAAAATCTGTTGGTCTCATGCAAATAAATATATAAATAAATACATTATTATGTCACATTTGTACCACACTAAAATTAAGACTAAACCTGCTTTTGAAACAACATAACACATAAAAGCCAAAGGGAAAAAAGGCAATTGCAAAGAAAAAAGGGAGGTTTCTAGATGAGTTTAATTGAATTTATACATAATTTAGTGCATTTCTGTGTGGGTCATGTGGCTTCTCTGCAGTTGGCTGCTGTGGTCGATGGTCAAGACAAAACCCAGTGGAGATCGCAGACAGGCGGCTGTACATTTTACACAGACAAACATCACAGCAAAACTATTTGATCTTATTGGAATATAATTATATTATAGTAATATAGTGGAGGGTTAATTGATTAAGGTCACCAAAACCTAATTTCAATGTCAATTTAAGAATATTATAAAATATAATAGGGTCATGAGGTCACAAAAACATGTGCCTATAAAAAAGTGCCAATATCATAACGTCACCAGACCCTCATTGTCTGTTACATTATACACAAATATTACAGTGTATGTAGGCTACATTACTTGCTTGCTAGATGAATATATCTGAAAATATGGGCTACAGCCAGTGGAGTGTAGTGCTTTCTGTTTCAGAAAGTGAGCATAATATTGTTTTTTTCTAACAATAATTTCGGGAGAGTGTGTGAAAATAATATTTCTGCTTTTAATCCAACATTTGAGAGGATTTTTAATGTTGCGCGAATCTTACATGAGTCAACAGGACGAGTAGCCTCGGACAGAATAAGCAGGGTGATAATGTGGACGGCAGAGCTGCTGGGAACTCCTCTCTGCTGCAGAGCTGCATTTCCCCTATCGAAGGGGAATAGCAGACAACAGAAAATCGCTTATTTTAACTACCTCCCTTCGCCGCTGAATTTATATGCTCTTGGCGCACAGTGAAGTTGTCCTCCCCGCTTGTGTGCGGGTTTTTTCGGAGCTCCTCTCTTCTCGCCGGTAGTGGGAGCCGCAGGCAGCGGAGCAGGAACGGCTCGCTGGCCGCGCACCGCGTCGCACGGGCGGCAGGCGAGCCGACCAGGCGCCGCTGAGTCCGGGGAAGACGCTGCTGCACGCCGGGGCGATCAACTGTGTACACTGCAACCAATACAGCTCAGCATCTGCCCCGCATGTGGCCCGCATACAACTTATTTATACAGCCTATTAAATCCCAAGAAGATGTTTATATTATTTATTTGTATTTAGAAGTCTTTCAAACCTTTAACACGAAACGTTTTTATCTCTCTAAAATTAATCCAAAATACATAAATAGTACAGTCACCTTTATGCAGCCTATTGGGATTTATTGAGAGAATTTGTATTTATTTTTTAGCAATTTGCAATTTTCCTCTGAGGGTTGCCAACGTGAGACAAATGAATAAGACATGTATAACATAGATGGATAGACAGACAGACAGACAGACAGATAGACAGATAGATGTTGTAGATGTTTCTACCCTCTCTCTCTCTCTCTCTTCTCCTCTCTCTCTCACTCACACACACACACACACACAAACAGTGGGTGAGAGCAGGGAGAAATGAGGTTTGGAGGTTTTTCTTTGCATTCCTTCTCCCATGCAGAAACATCTTCCAAATATTTATTTGATCATCCATTTGTTCCTCACAGCCAATCCAACTTTCTTCTATTTACTCAGTTTTGTTTTAATTCTGCAAAATATTTACTTTTTTCTTTTTTTTAAATAAAAATGTGTTGTAGTTTTATTCTCTCTGTAATTGTTTTATATTTATCAGTAACTGTTTTTTGGCTGCAATTATTCAGCAGTGGTTTCTTGTGTATTCTATGATGTTTTTAGTTTAAATGATGATTGTAAAATTGTTTCATTTTATTGATATAAACTGAAAAGGTGACTCCAACAAAGTCCTTCTGTGGAGTTTTTCCTTACCTGTGTGTGGTTGTTGACTAATAATCCCTCAGAGATTCTTTTAGGCTAAATAAACAAAACGGACGGAAATAACAGTGCACTTATACTTTTATTGTCCACTCCCCCCCCCCTTCAGTCACTGTGTGTGTTGTTATTGCATCCAGAAGCTCCAAGGTGTCATTGAACTGGGAGGCAGAGGGAGAGAGAAGGAAGGGTGTGTATATGCGTGTGTGTGTGTGTGTGTATCAGGGGGGTGACAGAGGAGTGTCACTTAGCAGAAGAATACAGGCTATCTGAGAATGAAGAGGGATGAGGCTGAATCCTGCTGCTTCTCCTTGCCACCATTATCCTACAGGAGAGAGACCTGTGGGGGGCACGCACACACACGCGCACACACACACACACACACACACTCTGGGAATCTCCTCAGCTGTTCCCCCTACAGTCTCCTTGTCCCCTTCCTCCTCCTCCTCCTCCTCCTCCTCTTCCTCCTGCCCCGGCCCTAAACACCTCTGTTTGCCGGATCTGGTTCCACTCGGCACCGGATCAGGGCCCCTAGCAGCTGACTGCAGGTTTCTGGCTAGGATTAAGCCTCCTAATGGCAGCCACTCTGTGATGATTTACACTGCATTACTGTACACACCAGCGGCTGCCTCCTCCTGCTAATGGTTTATTACATCGGAGTCTCTCTCAGCTTTATTGCTCTTTGCTCTCTCTCTTTGAGGCTGAGGTCTAATTAAATAATTTAACTGAATTACCAGACATATGCCAAAACCTGTGTAGGAATTACTCATGGCACTTGGTTAACCTGTTTTATGGTTCTGCTTTCATTTCTAGTGTGTGACGTCTTCATGCAGGATGGGAAAGATGATGGCAACAAATCCTGGATGTAAAAACTCGTGGGAAAACCATGAATCTCCAAACTACCCACTTTACAGGAGCAAAGTAAAACAGCTTTACTTTAAACTTTGAGATGGTGCATTTTTCTAATGGGTGGCCTTTAAATGGTTTATGAACTTTTTTCAAAATTCAAAATCACCAAATTTGGAGGTAAGTGGTTTTCATTGCACAGCGATGAACTGGAGTGTGGACTAAAAACACAGGTGTGACTTTAATTGTAGGTCACAGTGGTAGTAGTGGTTGATACATTTAATACAAGTAAACATAAATTAAATAGTCTTCAAGGTGCTCTCTCTTCTTTGTAGTTGCTCTCTTCCATAATTTTACTTTGGTAAAATCATATTTCTCTGTTCACTGTGTTTTTTATTGTAGACATTTTTATGTATAACAACCTAGTCACATACAGTAAGATTTGCTGCTTTGCCTGAATTATGAATGTAGTAATTTGTGTGTGTACTGTACAGTTGTAGTTTTTCAAATCATTTCAAGCTGTGTCATTTGGTTTTCATGGATACAATCAAGACAATACAAATAAAATCCAGAATCAAATCAAGCTTTTCTCTCTTTGGTTTCACTCGGCTTCAAGCGGTCTTGATTGCAGTTTTGTTCTCCGGCTTTTTGTTGTCTCTGAAAAATGCCAAACAATTAAAATGCTTTATTTTGAAGCAGGAGAACAAACACTAGAACACGGGGACAGAAACTTACAGAGGCTGCTCAGTCAGAGGCAGGTACCCATGTTGATGCATTCCTCGTTGACAGCAGCTCAGCTCGCATCTGAAGCCACAGATATCTGCCCAACATTTGTCTAATCATCCAGGGTTTAACCCTCCTGCTGGCTTATCTGCTCTCTGTGTGCCTCTTTCTCTCACAGCGTGTGTGTGTGTGTGTTTGTGTGTGCGTGTGAGAAAGAGCGAGCTCTTCAGTCTGCTAACACTTGGGCTTAGTAGTGTTTTGACTTTGTGATCAGGCACCTGGTTGGGCAGCACACAGGGGTCCTCCATCAGCTGGCAAGCCCTCCCACCCCTGGGGTGGGTTTCTGGGGGAGTATGATCGATGATGGACACAGCAGTTCTGCCCTGTGTGTGTGTGTGTGTTGGTGTGGGTGTGTGTGTTGTGTGTGCTGCGCAGGTGGTGCTGCTATACAGGGGAGTGGGAGGGCGGAGCAGCTCTGACTGGTGAGGTCTTGAAGAGATGGTCTTGGGTGGTGTGGTGGTGGGAGGGGCTATGCCTGTTTAAAAGCCTGCCTTTGATTGCAGGTGATAGTGAGGGAGGGAAGGCGCATGTGGATATTTGGTAGTGGAGGGCTGTGGTGAGCAGTGCTTGGAAAAAGGAAGGAAAAGGGGGGTTGTGTGTTGAATGCAGGTTAGATTGCTCTTGGTGTGGTGTGTGTGTGTGTGCTGTGTGTGCGCCGGGGCGGTAAATCCTGAAGGGGGTGGGGGGTATTTTTGGGGGAGCAGGAGTGCAGGAGGAAAGTGAGCTTTTAATTACCAGGGCAGAAGCAGATGTAGCAGAATGGTGCCCCCACCTCTAAACACACACACACACACTGGTTGTTTCTTGGCAGCTGGAAGTCATCAGCTTTGGGGGGTGTATGTGCATATTTGTTAGGACAGGAGCCTTGAAGCACATTGTTTAAATCTAAAGATGTTCAGCTCCTATTGGCACTTCTTAGCTCGATGATTATTCATTTTCCTCCCCCTTGTTACTGAATAAATCACATCTCGCTGCCGCCATCTCCTCCATAATTTTCAATGTAATTAATGTCATATAATAAAAACCAGGTAAGCCATTTCACCCTTTTCAACATACCATGTCATGTAATATTTGCAAGTTTAAATAATATATACTTAATATTTTCACATTTATGCACAGCTTATCTGGAGTCACCTCATGAATCGTTTTTTTTATACGTGATCAGAAAAACAAAACAAAAACTGCTTTAACCAGAGCTGTATACATTTAAAAACTTAGGCTACTTCTTTATTTGGCTTACAATAATACAATACTATCATGTATCATAACAAGGTTTTAATTTATTGATGGATGTGTTCTGTACTATTTTAATATGTTGTATCCATGAATTTACATAAAATGTGTTATACTATTTTTAGGGTGTTTCTTTTTTTCTTTTGCCTTCTGGGCTAATTTTAGCTTTTCTTTCTTCTTCTTCTTCTTTAGCCCTATCAAATAAACTTATAAAAATAAAATGAATACATATATAGTGTATACATATGGGTGTCTAAAACTGTATATTAAATGCATTTCAGAACAATATACTGCCAGCATTGTTGCTATAATTAATCAAATCTGCACTATATTTATGTCAGCAAGAAAAACATTTTGAAAATAGGATTTGGATTATACTGTTCTGAAAAAGTGTTTAAAGTATTGGGAGTTTAAAAAGTATCTTTACATGTCAGTATATTCAGTATTAGTTTAGGTGTAAATGGCTCAATATTGCACATTAATTCCTTTGTAACCTTTACAATAAATTCACTGTCCAATGCATATTTTCAACAAACTCCTTGACACAAAGGCTGAATTATTACTTTATCCATAGTGTTTCTTTATTTTGGTGTTTTGAAATACAATGTCAAATCCCCTGCCCCCTTGTTATTTTTTCACTTGTACAAAACTGATCCAAAGAAATGTGTGCACAGATGAAAACACGGTGCCCCAAGTATAAAATGACTTCTCATCAAGAAAATGGTGCAAAACTTAAAAAAGAAACACAATGTCCCTGAACATATAAAAATAAATTAATACTTTGTGTGTCCAGTCACTGTCAACCTTTTTGTCTGGTCCTAAAGATTCACACACACAAACTGAGGCTTCATTGGCTTTCCTTCACACCAGCACGGCCAATCACAATCACTTATGTACACCAACGGCCAATGAGAAAGGTCTATGTACACTTAACGAGGTAAAAACTGTGCCACTGAACACCCCCCTGACACACTTCCTCCCCCCTACAAACTATATACAACCACACCCCCCCAATCAGCCAACTATCAAGTAGCTTCTAGCTTTCAAACACAACACAGAATAGAAGTCATTAAAAGGGTTTACAGCATGATTCAACTGTATGAAGAAAGAAAAACAAAAAAAACAAACAAAACTTTACACAGTAGTACAAAATGATGTTAAATTGCAACACCAGCAGGCTTTTAAAATATATCATCTTTTGCCCGTTACACAAACAAACTCCAAATAAATAAAAAGCACAATACAAAGTTGGCTTTGATATTAGAGAATGCAGCAGAATAATATTTCCTGGTTTTATTAAAGAGACGGCACGTCCAGCCTGACTTTAAAAAATCTTTTTTGTAATCTGTTGCCTACGCAACGCAGCTTAATTACCAGTAGCGTTGTTCAATGACGGGGACACAGGTAAAAGGAATATAAATCCCGCCTCCCCCCTTGTTGGCCTCAGGCACTTGGGTTTGGACCCTGATTGGCCAGTCCTGACTGTTGTGGGTTTTTAGCGGCCGCTGCTGTCGGCCTTTTAGGTCCTGATAGGCTGGTCCTGCTCGAGAGGTAGGTGCAGCGGGGGGCTCAATCAAGAAGATGAAATGTAATGACTTCCACGCGCTGACAACCCATTGAATCATTTTTCTTTGTGAGTGTGTGCCATGTGGACTGATGTATCCCTCTGAGCATTTAACTTGCTGTTTTT
Source organism: Morone saxatilis (assembly GCF_004916995.1). Taxonomy (NCBI): domain Eukaryota; kingdom Metazoa; phylum Chordata; class Actinopteri; family Moronidae; genus Morone; species Morone saxatilis. The sequence goes on from NW_023339650.1 coordinate 9,348,210, forward strand.
TATATATTTATTTCCCTTTTTTACATTTCACTTCCCTGAGTGAGCCCCCTGTATCTGGCCCAGAGAAGAGACAGTCAAAAGCAAGGCTTCTGCGGTGACTGTACGAGGCTTGGCTCACTGACATTAATGGATCTACACAAACGGAGTGAAAGAGACACGGGAAGAGAGGCAACAGTGAGAACATGTGGGATATTTTCACAAGCCTCTCACCCAGTATTCCCCTCGGGACCGCTGCGAGACAGATGTCAAACATACATCTGCTACTGTTAAGTCCTGTGGTAGGGAGTTGTAGTTTCTTTTTTATATTCATGTATTTCTGCTATTTTTCTTTTTACACTTAAAGTTCTGTGTGTGTGCGCTAGCTTGAGTGCACAACTCTGATAGCTGAGGCCCCTGAGAGAGTGAGACAGCAGAGAGACCAGACCGAGAGGGGTGCGAGTGTGGAGGATTTGAAGCTGTGAGAGAAAGGATGTAGACAAAGGAAAAGAGATGAAATGATGCAAAAACATGACAGTGACAAGAGAAAGAAGAAACGTGAAGACGACGCAGAATGAAGAGATTACAGAAGAAAATATCAAGAAAAACTAATTAAAGGAAAAGCTGACCTGTTAGTCAACTTGCCTGTTGAGAGAAGAGAACAGACACAGCATGTGCTCACTTACTGACACTAACGCACTAAGTTGCCTCCAGTGATATCAAATGAAAATCATTATCACAACAGTGATAAAATAAAAACCTCAAGCAGCACTAAAGATAAAAAGTAAAAAAAAAAAAAAAATGGATGGAAATAAATAGAACAAAAAACAAAATGCTGTGTTAAGACTGTCACCTGAAAAAGTTGCAAAAATAAACCTGAAAAGATCAGCTAGAGTGAGCTAGTGACAGCAAATGAATGCTATCACAACTGGAAAGAATAATCTACCACGGGACACAGATTCCTCTGCTGCCAATGTTCTCAGCACTGAACTACAAAGTTGACCAACAGGCTGATCTCCCGAAAACTCTGCATATTTATTGAAAAAAGAAAACAACCAAAAAGGAAAAAGAGCATCTGCCGTCATGTCTTCTCCTGCCCTGCGACGCCCACGGCCTTCTCAGCTAGCCGCGGCTTCTGTGCCCCCGAGGCGTGCGTGTCAGCGTGTGCGTGCTGCAGCGCCAGGAAGGGGTTGGCGGTGATGGCGCCTTGGCCCTGGCTCTGGGCGCCGGGCAGCAGGTTGCTGATGGGCAGCTGAGCAGAGGAGAGAGGGATGGAGGGAATCTGGGCAGAGGAGGAGAGAGACTGCAGCTGCTGGAGGTCCTGCTGCTGCTGCAATAGTTGGTAGAGCAACACCTGCTGATGCTCCTGGGGGAGAGAAGGAGGGAGGGATGGAGGGAGGAGCAAAGATGAGAACAGGAGGGGGAGAGAGGAGGAAATAAGGAGCGAGCAAGAGGAAACAAATGAGTGTGAATGAAATTTCAGACAAGAAAGGGAGGGAAACAATGGGAGGGAGAGAGGTTAATAAGCTTGGTGATTTAAAGACATTATTTAAACAATGTAGTAAATATCTTTGTGTTGTTTATGTGTGTGATTAGTGGCGATGGCTGCCAGTGTGTGTGTGTGTGTGTGTGTGTGTTGTGTGTGTGTGGTGTGTGTGTTGTGTGTGTGTGTGTGTGTGTGTGTGTGTGTGTGTGTGTAGTACCGCTGAAAGGCTGCGAGGGACAGCAAGCTGGCTGGAGCTGATGATGCTGCATGAGGAGTCCTGCTGCCAGACATCAGGCCAGAGCCGCGCAGCGCTGGACGAGACAAAACACAACTCGCAGTCAGACAAACACAGTGTCCTCACGCAGTATCAGGGACAAGACATTTTTACACAACTTCAAAACATGACCAGTTTATACAGAGGACACCACCAGGAACTGCTGACTACAGCAAAATGAAAAAACACACACAACCAAATATGAGACTGCCTGAAGAACAAGCATTTTTACATGTACCTGCATTTAATATATTAAGAAAAGAACAAATTCACGATGAATGGATATAGCTAAAAAGGGGATTTTTTTCATAAACTACACACACACATCGCAACTGATATGTTCACAACAAATCTCCTTTGACAGACTTTAGAGACATGAAGGAGGCCAGCTAACAGTCTCTGCGATGCTGAACCCGAACTTCTGTCTCACTGTTCTTACTAGTTGCTGAGCTGCTAGGAATCCAACCACGCAGCAAGAGGTAGACAAAAGAAGAAGAGACGCATAAAGTTCCATATCAATAAACATCCTTTGGGAAAGTAAGAGATATGTTGTATGTTTCCCCTGACATGAAAGAATGATAATGTGTGTTTCAGTACCTTTAACAACGTACGCATTTAGAAATCTTTAATCCACTGACGTGAATTTGTTGAGGTGGGTGATATTAATTTAATAATATATTATATATATATATAATATATAATAGCTCCTGTCTTTCAGTTTACTCAGCTTGCTGTTATTAGCCAAAAAAGAACATCAGAAAAGGATTTTTGGGAAATAAACCGTTCAGACGTACTATTATTACGGGTACGTGACGGCCCGTAGCCACTCCAGTAGTGTGTTGTGAGGGCTACGAT
>NW_023339650.1:9352665-9356267 GCF_004916995.1 Morone saxatilis
AGAGAGAAAGAGAGAGAGAGCATGGATAGAAAAGGAGAGATAGAGAGGTCAATGGGGAGATTAACGACCCAACATAAACGTCAGACAAACATAGACACTGCTGGCTATAAAACTACATCAATTTGTTGTTACAGTGGCCTCTAATGAAAAGGGGCCAGGCTTTCTGTCTGTGTGTGTGAGAGAGAGGGAGAAAGAGGGGAAGAAAGAGGACATGCAAGAGTGAGGGAGACAGAAAGAGGGAAGTGGACTGTCTTGATGCGATAAATCTTGGTGTGTGTGCTAAGACAATCTGTTGAGTGTGGAAGAGGGGAAATGAGGGACGGCAGGAGAGAGTAGAAGGGACGGAGAGGTGCTAAATGTGAGGAAAAGTGGGAAAAAAAGACACTAATGGCAAGATTTTTCCAATTTTGACTCACACCGCAAACGTAAATACACCGATTTTAAGTGTCAATATCACAAAATTATCAAAATAATGTTTAAAATGTATGACCTATTTTTATATTAATACATTAATCCAACTACAACATCCTCAAGGTAATTACAATGACCTAAAAAGTGCTACTAACATTCCCCCTGTCACCGTTTCTATGACAATATTTTCTTTTAAAATTAAATGCCAACACAAATCACATCCCATAAATGCAACATAATATAGGTGGAGTGTAAAAAATAAATATCCAAAATAATAAGAATTGTGACTGACCTCATCAAGTGAAATTATCCAACCCACAAAGAAGTAGAATCAAACAAAAATGGATTTGTACCATCAATATTCCCATCCTGAAAGATCCATACAAATGTTCCCAAATGAAGCAGATGTCGAAAATCATCAGACTGTCCTTCCATGTGTGATTAAACTAAGGGGGAAAAAAATCTAACTGGAGTTGAAGGATGGTTACCACCTTCAAAAACACAAGTTATCGTTGGCTGAGTGAGCGAGAATTGCCTGTAGGGGTAAGAGCGAAAGGGAGAGTGTGCATGTGTGTGTGTAAGGAGTGAGAGGAAGAGAGAGGAGATGAGGGGCCAGCAGAGAGAAAAACAGAGAGGGGGATGGGTGAAGGAGGGCGGTGGAGGGGGGGCAGTGAGGAATGTAAATGGGGTGGGAATCTGAGTGTGTGTGTGTGTGTGTGTGTGTGTACACTCACCGCGGGGTGGTCTTGGGAGAAGCTCTTATGGAGAAGCCCTGAGCTCCGACGCCGCTGCTGCCGTCTCCCACCTCCTGATCTACACACACACACACACACAAAAAAATCAATTGTACATCTAAGACCAAGTCCGCACTTAGCCGGCTGAAGTTGAAAACGCTTTATGTGTGAAAACAACGCGCATCCACAGCAGCATTTTCAGCCCATTTTTGTGAAGATCTCTTGCTCATAAACAGGAAAACAGCTAAATCTCTTCTTCGTTCTATTTTGGTGGGCAAACAACAAAACTGTGCATCTCAGCCAACATCTGGTAAGGGGTGAGACAAACAGTCTGGTTATTGCTGAGTCTGTACTGGTTAAACCACTGCTCTGTACCTTCCTACTCTCTGGGATCACCTATACTGTGTTTTAATATCATGTTTTTATTGTTCTCATATTTACGCTACATATTTCTCAAAAACATGGCTAAATACAATAGATTGTCGATAGCACTACTAGTCCCGAACCCCTCAAATGTCTATTTGGATTTCTTTTATTGGAGTTCAAGCCTAATTAACATAAAATAACAAGTCATTTCGCTATGTATGATCACTTTTACTGTACTTTTATTTGGCAAACGAGAGGAATATATATATATTTGTTCATGTAGGATTTATAAAGGATAAAATTGGTTGATTTGGCAGTAAATCGTATTATTAGTTTTACACAGCAGACCCTAAACAAGGAGAAAGTAAAGACAATGTCACACTAACACAAGGGTTAACTTTAAAGCTGCAGTAGATAACGTTTATAAAAAATAACTTTTCGTCATAGTTGCTGAAAATTTCACTATATCCTGACAGTAGTACATGAGACACAAGGCAGAGGACTTTTCCTAGTGCTCCCTGGCATATTAAAGAATCCACTGTGTGTGAAGATAAAACAACCAATCAGTCCCAAGAAAGACAGTTAATTGTTTAGTCTCACTCCCAAGTCATCAAATATCAAGGCTTTTGGTCCCTGGGAATGAGACTGAAAAACCAACCGTCTTTCTCATGTCTTATATACAACTGTCAGTATATAGTGAAAGGTTCAGCAAATATGACGAGATTTATTTTCATAAAAGTGACCTACTGCAGCTTTAATGTCACTCAGCTTATACCCAGGCTTACAGTACATTATTTTCCAAAAGCTCAGTTGTCCTCCACACTAAAATACATTGCTATTGTTCTCAAAATGTATCCACTCTGCAGTTTGTTTTTTAAAAGCTCAGTTTTTGGGTGAGAATAAAAAATAAATTACACCGACAGAGTGCCAAAACAATGAGAAAATGCACATTTTCCTATTTAGTCGGCGTAGTGCAGACGACATATTGTAATACTTGTGGATCTGCAGCCTATGAAACTTTGTCTTTCTTCCTTTATATCTCTTTCATAAGCCTTCATTCAAACTGCATGTGCATTTGCCTCTTTTCCTCTACCTTCTGTGAGAGTCTCTACCTCCTCCCTCTGGGCCCCTGGCCAGACGCTTCTTTTCATTTTCCTCAGTAAGAGTAATGAATTACACATGCACACACATGCAAACGCACACTTTTGCATTTACACACTCACAGAAACTCCCCTCTACTTAAGACAGTCAATCCCAGCTTTTACCCCCATCAGGTCACCACTCTAGTCCCTCGCTCGCCTTCTTTTTCAAGTCCTTTTTCTCTCGTAACCCTTTCCGTCCTGGCACCTCCCTCCAGACACTCAAAAGCAAAGAGAAACGGCTGCTAAAGTAAACAGCCTACATGCAAACAAACACGCGCACACCTTGCGTGTTTGTGCTCACATGACCCTTACTAGTTCACAAACAGAGCTTCACGCTTGTGTAGCTGTACACACGTGCTATAGACAGACTAACGGTAAGAAAATATCACACAGGAATGTTCAGAAGGGCTGCGTAAAGTCATTTTTATTATCGATCAGAGATTAATCAATTTTATTGAAAATAAATCTGTTTTGGTAAATGATCAATAATTTTAGTCAATTTTCATAATTAATTCTCTGGTTGCAGCTTCTCAAANATGATCACTGATAACTGAATGTCTTCTGCTGCTTCTGTTGGACAGGTAATCAATTGATCAGGAAAGTAATTGGGAGATTAACAGATAATGATATTGGTATTAAAGATATTCAAGACATTAAAATACAATATGGAAAATGTTGACATTTGTGCTTGAAAAACGGCTAAATAAATCCAAACTCTAACATCAAATAATTGATTAGTATGCACAATTTTTGTATTCTCATACACATCTTAAAATTTTACTCCGTAAATTAAATATATTTCTAAAAAACATAAAAGGAAAAAGTGAAAAAAGTTTAACAGTTTGTTCCCGATGCTACCAAACTTTTGTTTCAGGAATTACACAAAGCTCACTTTTGTGTACACACAGAACCTGCCCTGTCTCTGTCTGTTGCACACACACACACACAC
>NW_023339650.1:9356331-9369465 GCF_004916995.1 Morone saxatilis
ACACGGAGCCCTGTGGCCCCCTGTCATTCAGGCTGATTAGTGAGTTGACCTGCAGGTCAGAGTGGATCTGGCTCTGATGACTGCTGACCGGCAGCAGGAACTACCTACCTTCCTCCTCTTAGCTCTCAACTCTGTCCTCCTCTCCCTTCTTTTCATTTGCTTCTCTCCTCTGTTCAACCAGATGTCTTCTATCAGGAAGTGGCTACTCTGATTACTGAAGCCACGTTCTACTCCTTCATCAGCTCTTTTGCACCGGACAGACAACAACACCAGCTCTTTTTCGGCCTTCTCTGCTCCTCTATCATACCACTACCTTAACAAAAAACCCCTTTATCTCAAACTGGCCACAGATTAGAGGAGAGAGTTTTACATGTGTATTATGCTGTAAGTGTGTAAGCAAATGTGTGTATTTTTGTATGACAGAGAGAGAGAGGGGGGTGTCACAACATGTAACTGGAGTTGAGTAGGAGGAGCTTGAAAATATCATGAGTGTTGACCCTTGACCCTTCTGTGGGATAGTGGGGGTGTGACCTATCCATTATCTCTCCAACACACACACACACACACACACACACACACACACACACACTCTTTTCACGTGCACATACACACACACGTTGCCACATTAGGTGTGTGTTGCTGTACCTGCTGGTGAGGCCTCAGACTGGGCGATGAGTGCCGCCATGGCCGAGTTGGGGTTCAGCCGGTTTCCAAACATGTGGGAGGGAGCGAGGTTGAAGACTGACCCTGGCAGACCGCTCACCTGTAGACAGAGGCACAGATACAGATGAGAAGAAGCCAGAGGAAGCCATGTTTCACTGTGATTGAAATCTTCTAATCACGTTAGAAGCAATTTTTTTTTAAGGGATTTTTTTTTTTGCCTTTTCCGCATTTATTAGATAGCTCATATGATAGAAACAGAGGCAGGAAAGAAGGGGGGGGACAAGAGAGTATGACATGCAACAAAAATCCCCCCACAATGCAGTTACATGGTATGCGTCTTAACTGCATGGTTATTAGGAGGTTTTTAAATCTTGAGAAATTAACATCAAGCAATGAAGTGGTCTATAAAATAGAAACTGTGTCTATAAAATAATGGAAAAGCCATAGAAGAATTTATCGTTGAATTCAATTTTAGGGCTACAATTAATGATGATTTTCATTCATTCATACATTGTTACATTGTACATTTACACACAAATAATTTTTTTTGTTTTATCAATTAATAGTTTAAGTGTATGAAATAACAAAAATATTTTCCTAGAGCCCAAAAGACACATTAATTGAATTTACAATGATACAAATAGTAATTAAAACACAATACATGACCTGAATGGTTAATTCATTATTGTTGTTGATTCATGTTAATTTTATGTCCATTGTTTTATAAATATTTCTTTCTTTCAAAAAAAAAAAAAATAATTTTTGAACAGTAGCAAAGCAATGTTATCTACATATGAGTTAGAATTTTAGTTAGTGAACTGATATTCAAATCACATGTTGTATAATTTTCTTTGGAGGTCTGACAGACTGGCAGGCTGTTACACATTTAATGAGCCAGTCCAAAGCTGAGAATGAATCTAATTTGAGAATTTAAATTATCTGGTCTCTTCTATTGATTCTGCATTGTCACAAAGCATCTACATGTTATTTCATGCCAGTGAAACTCGTCTCAATGTGGATTTGACAACACTTTGACTATCTTTTCATGTACAAAAAAAAACAGGATATAATATGGATCCACAGCTCATTATTCTGTTACACACACAAATACACAGAGGGCTCAGAGTGCCTCGACACCCCGACAGTACGCTGACATGCTGACAAAGTGTTTCTGATGCATAGAGTTTAATCCAATTAAGGCATTTCCCAAATAAGGACCGTGGAGTAAAGGGTGGGGTGAGGTTAGAGGGAGGAGAGCGAGGGTGGAGCATCAGGAGTGGAATCATGTCTATCTAAAATAACAAAATGGCTGACTGTTTTGGTTGTTGAGGAGTTCCAGAAAAAGTTATGCAGCAAAAAACTTATTTATATCACTGGAAGATGCTCTTTCACATTACATGAGCGTTGCAAATTAAAAAAAGCACAAGGAGATATTTATTTGAAATGTTATTGAAGAAAAAGTTACATGGTGTCAAAACACAACTTCATAGTTAACTTAAGGGATAGATACGCTTAAGAGCTTACATTGTCTGGTTTCCTAAACCTTCAGTAGTTTGACTGATGAGAGCTAGAAAAAAATGCTTTTGCAAATGAGCATTAAACGGAAAAACTCTCTGAAAATTATCTGAAAAATTAAAAAACAAAACAAAGTGTGTACATGCAAATCCTGCATTTGAGAAGCTTTGCCAGCCTCTCTCTTATTTTCTGTTCTCAAGTCTTTTTTATCCATTTGCTGAAATTTACGTTGCACCCAGGGGGAAAAAAAACCCTAGAAAGTCATAATCTCCTATTACGATTTCATGGAAGTGGTTTGTCTGAAATAATAAAATCTGGAAAACATCCTGGAAATTCCCACCACTGTTAAATGTTAAAAAAGAACCTGTACCCTCCGTCCATTTTTCCCCCTCACTGAAATGACTTTCCTTTTAGAGCCCCCCCCCTCCTCCTCCCCTCTTCATCCTCCTCCTCCTCCCCTCAGTGCCATAATCCTGCCCCCTTTCCCATCAACATTCATTTTTCATTTTCATTCATTTTTCATTCAAAGTCTCTCTCGCACTCCCTTTCTCTGTCCTGGGCTGATAGCCAATAACAGTAGGCTGGGAGTTTGCTAGCGGACTGAAAATAGCAAATGGTCTCTGTCACTCACTCTCCCACACACAAACACACACTCACATACACACACTGAGGGAAGCCTGTTGTTGGCGTCCTTCTATAGTTGCGTAATTTCAGCAGCCTCAATTCGGAGTGTGTGCGTGTTCCAGATGCCCAGAGCAGTGCATTACACTACAAAAAAAACACACACTCACACACACACACACGTTTTTAACAATCTGGAGCGATTGAAGGAAATGAAGGGAAAAAAATTACATTTCTTTCTCTATTAAAGCCTTCCACACTCTGGCTTTCCGCTGCTCTCGTTCTGTCTATTTTTCCTCACACACACACACACACAATGGACACCACAACAGACTAAAGCCCAAACTAATCTATTACATGCTGCAACAACAGGCGTGTGATATCCTGTGCTTCCTGGGCCTCCGTTTTATAATATGTGCTGAACAGAGAAGGAGCGGGGGCAAGAATGAAGGCAGGCCCAGGAATTCAACCCCCGACGCCCCATCCGCCCCAAAACACTCACACACAGCCGGAATCCCCCCCCCCCCCCCCTCCCCTTCCTCCTCTTCCGCTCCATCCCTACTGTGGTGCTTGTCAGATGTCTTACATCACCAGGACAAACAGAGAGGAGAAAAAGAGAAATGGACGGGGACACGAGAGAAGGAAGGGTCGAGGGTGAGAGAAAGTGTGTGTGGAAAAAGAGAAAGAGAGGTGGTAAGTGGACCACGGCGAGAGGAAAGAGAGAATGGCAGTTCGTGGGACAGGAGACGAGAGCGTGTCTTGGGAGGGTTGAAGGGGGGAAAGACACTGGCGGCTTCGCGCGAGTGCTGTGAGGCGATGACGGATGTTTTGGGGGTGTTGCTTGCTGCTTCTGCATGTGCAGTGTTAAAAGCAGCCGGAACACACGAGTTGAAAAACTGATTAACTTTTGTGAAGAAGAGAAGAATAAAAGTTTAGTCCACTGAGATCTGTCAATGACCCATAATTCATATATGTAGAAGATCTATATAAAACCTAGCTCAGCTGTTGTTCAAACAAGCCAACTGTATATTATAATGGAAATATGTTTAATAACATTATCTTGTGCATGAAAAAATTTCAAGATAGGAGGGATTTTCTTGAAATAAGCACCCTGGATCCACTTTCTGTCCTTATGCATAGTGAATGACTTATTTCCCAGCTTTGCCCACAAGTGTTTTTTTTCCTCCACATTAAGGGACATCATAATAGTGAGTGTTGATTACAATAACACACAGTCTATGTGGTTTTTCCAGGATTTCATAGTACACTGAATTTCTCTTTTTTTTTTTTAAAGAAAAATCCCAACACATTTACAGATTTATACTAGTAAAGATGCATCACTCAATATTATAATACAGACCATGCTCACTAAGGCAAATAGTTATTGAATTAAGCTGGAGAATCACATCTATGTAGTGAAAACAAATGTAAAATACTTTCTTGTGATCTGAATACACAAGAAAGAGCCTCTAAAGGTGCACCGTATAAAATCAGCTATAGAATAACTGAGAAAACACAATCCACACAAGGTCAGCACACACGCATTTCACAAATAATTAACATGCAGTGGATTAATAATAGTGCTGGGAGATTTGGTGCGGAAGACGTTTAATTAGTGTGCTTTGGTTTATTTGTGTTCCCACAGTTTATCTGCACTTCAGCTCACACATGCGAGAGATGTGGGTGAATTGACAGATGTAGAAGGTGCTGAATGAAGAGAGAGGGTGTGTATGTGTTTGTGTGTGTTGGTGAAGGAAAGAAAAAGAAAGATGTTTAATGAGCATGTATTTTCATGTTATGTGAAAGCGAGGAGGGCACTGAGGGTTTCTAGCACCCTGTGTTTGGACTCACGTGTGTGGAGGCTGTGCTGGTTAGTGGTGCGGTGGCAGTGAATGGAGAGGGAGGGGCCAGAGAAGGCGTGGGCTGCTGCTGGGACAAATCAGAGCTGACTACGGCGACAGATCCCGTGCTCGACGATGACCCATCCGCACCAGAGAAAACACCTGTGGAGAAATCAGAGATGAACAGACATTAACTATGCTATCTTTATCTAATAATATATTTGAATAATACGATAAAACACTGATTTTAGAGAAACAGTGTTTGACAGTTGATGCTACAGCGACAACAATAATTACAGTATAAAAAGCACAAGGGTAAATAATAAAATTAATAATGGCTGCTGGTTTCCTGTCCCACTGTCAGGGCTTACTGAGACACTCATTAATGTTTTTACCCGAGCTTTTCTTTTCATGCCAAGTGAAAAAGTTGACATAGTTGCGGCTCAGACATTTGTCGTATTTCCTTGGGATTCTTGCCTCGGGTCTTGGTATTTGGTACATGCATTATTTTGTAAAATGTATTGTTGCTTCATACATTGTCCTTGTCATATATAAGCTCAATTATTATTTTTTTCATTATTTGAACTACAAAATTATTTAAAAATGTTGCAACCACCCTGGTTAAACATCTATTTTCTCCATCATCTCTCCATTTCTTAGGACTTTTCACAATTGAGTAACACAAATGCAAATAACTGGAGATAGAAGTAGACAAATTGCTATATTAGAGTATGAATCATTTACAGACATAATGGAACATCTAAAATTACGTTTTAAACAAGGCTCAGATCGGTTGACTTTAACCAATTTAATGCATGATTAATAAAATCAACAAATGTAATGCATGATTAAGTACGCAGGCCTGCTCGAGTGTGCGATAATTTGGTTTCTTTATGATTGTAAAATCTCCATCAATTATAATAAACACAAATTCAAACGCACAGAAACACACACACTGAGCTGGTGACCCACAGTGGCAAAAATCTGACGACACAAATCATTCACATTAAGCTTTTACAAATTAGGGCAGAAGAAAGAAAGGGGGGGGGAAAAATAATAAATTTCAATCGGCACGTTTTCTCCCTCCATATGTATTCTCCGTGTTCTTTTAACTTATTCAGACAAAACAACTTTATTCAGCTTATTAAAAATCATGAATATTATATTACAAAACATATGCTAGTTATAAATCACCTACGCAAACATATTGCTCCATTTTCACACACCCATACCCATGCTACATTCTCTTATCTCTGCTCTCTCTCTCTCCCTCTTGCTTTCTCTTCCCCCTACCCCTCTCAACCTCCCCCTCAATCACCCTGTGCTCGCCCACTAACCAGGGATAAGCCCTGCCCCTGGCCCCCTTTGACCCCAGCAGAGGAAGGGGGGAGGTGGAGGGCCCCTCAGCCCCACAAAAGACTGAATGGCTCAGGGCAGCACACATTCACTGGGGGAACAAGAGATCTTTGTGCCAGGAGGGGAGGGGTGGAGGGAGAGCGAGCGAGAGAGAGAGAGATACGAATACTACATGGGCCTACATACTATTTATAACGCTTTGTAATATGCACCAGAAAAATTGATACCCAAAGCAGGGCTGCTGTGACTCAGGGGGCACGAGCTCCTGAAAGATTTTTAGCAGCTGGATAAGAGGCCAAACCAACAGTTTATCAGAGTTTAGCTCATGCCATTGATGAAAAGAGTTACACACAAAGGGTCGGTGCAAAAACAGTGCCAGCAGCGAAGGAAAATACAGATTAATTTGAATGCACATTGACTTTGTGATATAAGAATATAGGTTATTTGAAATGTACCGAAATAGAATCACAGTCTATGTATGCTGTATTTTAAATGTTCCATAAGGAACGCTTGAATTAAAACAAAAATTATTTCTTATTTGAAATTATTTTCCTGAATTAGAAAACCAAACTAAACAGCTGCTAGTTGTTTTCTGTTTTTTAAGTAAGCAGGGAATGTAAACGCATTTACAAATAAATGTTTTAATTAGTTATACTTTTTTAAATTTAAAGTTTAACTCTATTACATTTATATCATTCATTTTTTTTTTAAATATCACTTTTAGGTGAAAACATTGGTGCAAATCTAGTGATTCTCAGGTTTTAACAAAAAAAATAAATAATTTAGTTAAACAAATAAATACATTTAAAAATGTATATAGTCATAACAACAAGGCTGTTTTTTTAGAGTTGTTGAGGAACTGATATTTTGGTATCTGGTATGAAGATTTTCAAATATTACAAAGATTGTTATTCATACAAACAGATTCTCATTTGACTCCTGCTTTAGATGGGAATTAAAACTTCCCCTTCAATAACAAAAGACGGCGAAGAGCCAAACATTTTTCTACACACACACACACACACACACACACACACACACAACCTCACTTGCTCTCCTGTCCAGCCAGTTAAATTGATATTGCCTCCACTCAGCCATATGGCATTGTGTGTGGTGTGCTGTGAGAGAGGAGATGGAAAAAGAACAGTGTCCGAGCTAAAGAACAGGTGCAGACAGACAGGCAGAAAGAGAAAGGTGTTGGAGAGATAATGACATAAAGAGAAGCAGTGTAGAAGAGAGAGAGACTAATAATGAAGAGAAAAGGGGAAAAAACAGATTTAAGGAAAATAGAAGAGAGAAAGAAGATAAAGAATGGAGTCAGATTCTGCTCTGCCCCCATTACAAAAAGCAAATACCCTTTCTGATTGAATTGCTTTCAGCACCACTGGTATGTGCCTTCGTGTGTGTGTGTGTGTGTGTGTGTGTGTGTGCGCGCGCACACCATGTTTTCTTTTTAGTCAGAATCTGAAAGGAGATCTTCATTCACAAAAAAGTAGTCATGTCCCTCTGCTGTCACATGGAAGTTTTGACTTTTATTAAGTTTTATTTTAGTCTCTTCTTTAAAATCTTGCCTACTGAATTCGGTTGAGGAATAAATAACTGGGTCATTTAATCTGTCTGTCCATCGTGAACCTGTGGATTTGTTACACCTCCTCAAACTGCAAAAAGCACTTCATACAGGGCTCTACGGTGTGAGCATTTTTCTTAAATATGCAAGTAAAAATTATAGCCTGAAATTGGTTAAATAAATAAGATGGTTTGAATGACCTTTCAGTTCTGACACTGTTATTAGCAAAGCCCAGTGTACAACATATTATGTTTGTTTTCATTTAAATAACACCTGTTTTGTCCCGGAAGTGTTTTACAAAAACATCAAAGTAAGTTAAATGAAAGTTAGGATGGCAGCCCGATCTGAGTCACACCAGATACTTACTGTTCACGACATCAATATCTCTCAAATATGTGTTTTTATTTATAAGGTTGCCTTATATTCAGATCATGAAAACTTTCCAGAGCACTTTAAGACTTATTTTAAATTTAATTCTCAGGTTCACTCTTATCCAACGCAACAATCTTAAATCTACATCCAAGATTTTTTCGTGGCAGGAGGTCAATTACTATCAAAATATAATTTGGGGTTACAAATTAATGGAAATACCTTTTCCCATCTTGGCAAAAAACTCCCATCTCCTAGAAAATGTTCAGAAAGAATGTCTAAGAAAGCCCATTAACTGCTGTTTAAAATTCTAATTCTCACACAAACACACCTTTTACATTATTTTTATATTTTTGTTTCATATTGTTATTTTGTTGTCATTATAACTTGTTGTTGATGTTATACATTTTTTTTCTATTATCAGTTTGTTATTACTTTATGTAGTTATAATATTCTCTGTATGTCAATTTTCTGTTCCTTATAACTATGAAATTTTAGGTGGAGGCTTTATTTTTCATTATTGTTAAGGTTACAGTTGCATATACATTAACACTGGCATGAACTGATCTTGAATAAACAACACGCAGTAGCGCCAGCATGGCATGTTCACCTAAAACACTTATTACTAGTGTCCTAGTTCTAATGCTATTAATAATCTGCCATACTCTAATATCTGTAAGAGAAATGGCTCATCCACTCACATCCATGGCCTCTATCCAAGATTCGCAGAATGGCTCATATTATGTAATGATCATGGTTGGAACTGTTGGTTCTTATAAGGAGTACGGCCAGACCTGCTGTATTTGAAAAGTATGCTGAGATAAATTGTGTTATTATATGCCGCTATACACATATATGAAAATTGAAATTGAAAAAAAAGATAAAAAGACAGACAGACAGACTGTGGTAGTAAAACTGCATTAATTGTGAGTACACTTAAGCATTCACATATACTTTTACACCAAAGAGCTATACTCACAAAAGTGTGCGTGTGTTCACTGAATGAATCCTGAAGTTGTGCATGTGTTTTGCTTACATAAATGTATGTATTTGCTCGTACATTTACTATCACTGAATTAGATGATTAATCTGGAAAATGTAAGAAATTGAATATCGACAAACCTTGGCTTTGAAGGCCATGAGTTTAAGGATCATCTCCACAGTGAAGAGCACAGTGAAAATCACGTTCAGCATATCAGACAGGTGAGTGACGTGGTCTGACTGGTTACAGTGCTGTGGGTTAAAGAGGCACAGATTGACAGTTGCATAAATATAAAGTCAGACAATGATTGTACAGTATGTATGCAGTCTGGCAAAAGGTTCTGCAGCATCTGGCTCAGGAGCACAAGACCCAGAAATTTGGAATTCAAGTAGCAGGGTCTTTGTTGCCTCTCAACAGTCTGGAGCTTGCAGGAGTATTTAGTTAAGCACATCATTTATATAATCAGCTCTAATTGGACAGGAATTTCACAACACTTTTATTACATTTGGCAGGCTACATCATTAATATATATAAAGATGGACGACATGACAGCTCTCCAACAGTCAGTCCAATTGGCATCTTGATGGCTGGTGGCTGACTGCATACAGGTCATAAAGTTGTCAAATTAATTTCTCCCAAAAATGTTTAGGTCTTATCACTCTGATGTATGTTCAAGTTTTCATTTTTCTGTTAAGGTTGATTTTAATCACTTATTTGTAGCTATAAGGTGTTAGGGTTAGGGTTAGGGGTTATAATAGGGGTTTCATTGTCATGATTGTCAGCAGAGCCCTGCATTCGATTGAGTCTGCCGAGAATATAGGGGCGGGATGTATCTGGAATATTCTGGCTTCATTTTTGTACAGTGGGAGGAATATGGAGCTGTTATTGAAGCAAAACTATTTACAAATGTGAGTGGAGAGTTGTGTAATTGTATCTCAATCTGTGTGTGTGTGTAATCAGACTTGTAAATGTGTAAAATAATCTGTAAATATGTACTGAGATCTGTTAATGTATACAGGAATCTGCAAATGTGTGTTCAGACTCTGTGTGTGCGTAATCAGATTTGCAAATGTATTTAAATTTGTAAATATGTAGCCAAATCTGTAAATATGTAGACAAATCTGTAAATGTTTATATAGATCTGTAAATGTTTGGACAAATCTGTAAAAGCAGACATACATATTAATTGTCGAGAAGTATTTGCTTCAAGAGCTAGAATTACAGACATTGGCTCTTTTTACACAGGAATTTTGCTACATTTTTGCTGTGGCAGATCTGCAAATGAGTGTGGAGATTTGTGTGTGTGAGGAAAGATTTGTCTGTGTGCATCAGTAACTACGCCCACTTCTGTCTGATGAAAGAGACACTAGGGGTTCAGGCGGGGGGACAGGAGAGACGTGAAGCGGAGATGAGGGAGATGGAGGTATTTCCAATTCTTGGAGCAAATACCAGCCATTAATATCTATGTCTGCATTTACACAGGGGCGGCTGTGGCTCAGAGGCAGAGCGGGTCGTCCCCCAATCAGAAGGTTGTTGGTTCGATCCCCGGTTCCTCCTGCCACGTGTCGAAGTCCTTGAGCAAGATACTGAACCCCAATGTGTATGTATGAGTTAGTTTCTGTTTGATGGACTTTACCATCACTGAGTGAATGTGTGTGTGAAAGGGTGAATGTACGTAGTGTAAAAGTGCTTTGAGTGGTCGGAAGACTAGAAAGGCGCTATACAAGTACAGTCCATTTACACTGACAAGTGGCTCATAAAGCTACGGTAACCATGACGATGGAATTTTTTGTGGTTGACTGGCCACTTTCCGACCTTACGTCCAAACTAGTTCTGCCCCAAGCAATCATGGTGTAATCGTGGAGCAACTGATTTTAACAGCTGATTTACTTACAAACTAACTAGCAGTTACTGAGCCTCTAGTGTCGACTTTATTCCCTAACTTAGGGGAGAACTTATACATAGCTGCTGCAACGCAGTCCAGATCTTCTATACTGTAAAGTGACATTAGTGTGAGGACTTAAAAAAACAACCAATTTTCTACACACACCCTATCACAAACATTTAAAAGATGCTACAATGACATAAAAGTGTGCAGCTATTACAGGAGTTACATCTGGGCTTAAAACAGATCACTGTATACATCATCTAAGAAGAAATTTTATTTTATTTAAGTAATTTTCAGTGTGAGTGATCAATCAAAAAGGGACAGAGTAGCCTGAAACCCTCTACTTAAATCCTATCTGCTCTATCAGTAACATACTGAATATTTTGAGACAATTTTTGTTCCTCAGACACACGGATGAATAGATAGATGTGTGTGTATGTATGTAACGTGTTGTATTCATACCTGCATTCCCAGACACATGGTGTTGAGCATAATAAGGAGGAACATAAGGTACTCAAAGTAGCATGAGGTGACGATGTACCACACTTGATACTGGTAGGGGTTCTTGGGAATATAACATCGCAGTGGACGGGCCTTGAGAGCATACTGCACACACTGGCGCTGCAGGGGTACACAAGAAGGAAACAAAGTAAACATTATTAATAAGAATTTACTTTTTGGGTGGTAGCAACAACAGACAGCTGTTAAATTTGGTAATTAAATATATGTAATGAGACAGGACTTCAGTAAGAACAAAGCAAAGCATGCATACATACAGCACATACAAACAGCAGCTATATTAATTTACAGGTACTGTATATCTACACAAACACATATACATAGACAGAAACAAGGCTATATTATAAGAACAAATGAAACAAATCAGTCAGAAATATTATTTTCAAAGCAGATATTATTGTTCCAGTCACAACCAATAATGCCGTGTGTCTGACCAAAACACAGCAGTTCCTAACATTCTGGGTGCTAGCTGATCAGTGTAGACACAAGAGAAACATGACACTGTTATCATCGAAATATATGGGGTGCATGCAGGCAGAGTTTTTAGCATGTGGTTGCATGTGGTTGTACTATATGCAAATTAAGTTTTGCCAAGTGATAATGCAATTGATCATGCAGGGTTTGGAACACAGGCTATATTAAGTAGTTTTGAATTAATTAACTAAATAATTTTAATTACATGTACACACATTCATTTATTTTAATGTGAAATGTAAAAACACCCATAAGGTTGCTCTACTGCATCGCATTGCCTCTGGTACAATGAGGTATTTATGATTGATTGATTTATGAACAGATTTTTACACAGTTCTATGTAGTGCCATGTTCTGTTCAATAATATTTTATTTGTATTACCCTCATGACCAAATTTATTTTAGGACACTTTTCAAATAAAGCAGGTTTAGACTGTACTCCTATTAAAATTATTTACAGAGACCCAACAGTTCCCACCATGAGGAAGCACTTAGCAACACACAGATGTTTGCACTAAGATGCAAGCAGACCCTAGCCACGCAGGCTTGTTACGCAGCTGTTTTGATAACTAACTTACGATTACAAGCAAGGCTTTTATTGCACTTGCTTGATGCAAGTGGGACAACCCCCCATTTGCGTCAGATACAGAAACTAAATAGTGAATCCAGTCAATTTTCATGATAGACTCTGGATCGAATTTACCAATAGATCAATATTATTCTTTTACAGAGACTTGAGCATCAAATTGGCATTAAAAGGAACCGCTCTAAGCTGGTTTAAGTCAACCTAAACCAGCTGCTATTGTTTTCTGTTTTTTAAGTAAGCAGGGAATGTAAACGCATTACAAATAAATGTTTTACATTATTATACTTTTTAAATAAAGTTTAACTGATTACATTATATCATTCATTTTTTTTAAATAGTCACTTTTAGGTGAAAACATTGGGGGTGCCAGAATCTAGTGATTGCTCAGCGTTGTTAACAAAAAAAATAAATAATTTAGTTGAAACAATAATACATTTAAAAATGGTATAGTCAGTAACAACAGCTGTTTTTCTAGGGAGTTGGTTGAGGAACTGCATATTTTGGTATCTGGATGAAGCATTTTCAAATATTACAAAGATTGTAGTTCATAGCAAACAGATCTCTTTGACTCCTGCTTTAGATGGGAATTAAAACTTCCCCCTTCAATAACAAAGACGGCGAAGAGCAAACTTTTTCTACCCACACACACACACACACACACACACACACACACACACACACACACACACACCACACACACACACACACACACACACACACACAGCACACACACACACACACACAGCACCACCAC
>NW_023339650.1:9369490-9377620 GCF_004916995.1 Morone saxatilis
ACAAGCCTGAGCTTGTAAAACTTATACCCTATCTGTGTGATCAATAACGTTAAGCCCCTGAAGCAGAACTGCCTCCATCGCCTGACCTTCCTCTTCCTTTTCCCGTCCTGCTCAGTGTGTCTGTAAGCTTCAAAAATATCCACCTTGATTAGTTCAAGCTGGTATTATCTCCATAGGAAATCTATGTTGTCTATTTAGGGAGGGTTAAGTCCAATCTAAAAACTAAGTGGATGGCATCATACTGTTATTTAACAGCTGAATCAATGTTTTGACTAAGAACTCGCTTTAAATTTTGTTTTAGGAGGAAATTTCTATCAAAGCAGCGGGGCGATGGTGAATACTCGGGCTCTATAACTTGTTTTTTGGAAAAAATTCAGACAGTCATTTAATCATAATTTAAAAATGGAATGTGGAGACTGCCATTATGGCAACAGGAAGACATTTGTTAATTTCTCATGATTTTCTACCACCAAAGACAAACAGAAATGTATTCAAACATCTCAACAATGTGTAGAGGGAGCAGAGTCAAGGCCAGTCAATGTAACTGTGTGCGTGTGTGTGCTTGTCCATGTCTGTATGCATGTATCACAAAATGTATGTGGGTATTTGCCATAAAGTGAAAAGGTCGTATCAGTTGCAGACAGTTTGGGCAGACAACAACATTCAAGAGTCTCAATTCAAACTGAAGAGTGATGGACTAGTGTAAATTCTACTGAAAATATTATTACCTTCTACTTATTCACCATAGTTTACTAATGAGGAACACACATATTTTCTGATGCACATGAAAGAGCTGTCACTTTGAAATTGTTTGTCTCCAATATTTTCAGAAGTGTTGTTTGTTAGAGGTTTTCTGCATAATATGTGTGTGTTTGTGTGTGTGTGTGTGTTCTTCAGCTTCAAGGGTTTAACAATCTTTGTTTTGGATGAATTCTGTTTTCCAAAAATTCTTTTAAACTCAATCCATCACAGTTCTCACACTTGTTAAATATGTATAAAAAAGTTAAACTTTCAATCACATTAATAAATGTGAAATTGTGAAATAAAATTTTACAGTGACCAAAAACTGTTTTTATTTATGAATCTCCAAATAATTTCTTCTAATGTAGAAAATAAATTTCCCTAGTACAAGAAATTTCGTCGACAAACTTAACTAATAGGGATCTAAGAGACACATCTCACCAACAAGCTTAATTTGGTATTTAAATGAAATCCTGTTCACTGAACCTTTCCCTGGTTTTCACAACTTCTCTTCACATGTGTTTTGCAGAGAGACCAAGATGCTGATAATTACGTTTTCACTGGGAGAAGGAAAAGAAACTACAGTGAAGAAAACTTTAAAAACAATTACATAAATAAGCTTATCAATACACGAAAATCAGCAATAAACATCTTGTGTTTTTTTGTCTCTTTCCTCATTCTTTATTTTACCCACACTCCCACTGGCCTGAATAAATTCATGTCCACCAAACATCTTTCCTCCCCCACTAAGCTCTACCAGCTTGTCCGTCCCATCGGTGACCCCCCTGCCGTCAAACATTAACCCAGCCAAAATCTAACCCCCTGCCTCTCCCTACCATCCAACACATATCTATCAGGCTAACTATCTATCCATCAGCACAGTGGAGTCAGCAGACAGGATGGAAGGAGGGGGGTAAACGCAAAGATCCTCCCCATTACTGCCCTGCATTAACCCTCGGCTAAATATTTACAGTAGGAAGACGAACACATGACTCTGGGACACACACACATACGCACATATAATGCACAGCCATACATAACCACCACTGTTGTTTTCCCTATCGTCTTTCACCAGCTGTGGTCAGAAATGCCGCCACTGCTGTAGGGAAAAGCACGAGCACCAAAAACTCAGATGGACGTGGAATCACAAACAAAATTATCCTTAACCACCACTGCTGCAAGAGATTATATTCGGAAAGCAAACAGCACCAGTCCTCAGGTTTGACTCACCAACTTGTGCTCAAAGCTACCAAAATATGTAATACCTACTAAACGCACACTTGAAAGCATGACTTTCAATATTTAACTTGTATTTACATATTATTAACAACAACTACATTTGGGCATTTGCAGTGAAACAATAATTCTAAAGTCTAATTGCTGCATTTAATGTTGGTTTAATAACAGGTTTCCTCTCAGTGACATATAACTGATAAAAGCAATATATATGTATGAGAAAATTTGTCAATAACAATTAACAACATTGAATTGGGGGTAATGAACTAATTTTTAAAGTGTCTCATCTGATAAATGTCACCAATGCACATGCAAGTAGACAAACAAATGTTTTGATCAGAATCTGTGTACTCCCACTTGGCAACCACATAATATTTCATACTTCACAACAGAACAATGCTGCTATGAGGAAAAACATGATATTACTACAGATTTATTGTATTCTATGGATGCTCCAATCCAATCAACCTGACACAGAGTGGAATTGTCTAATATTTGTTAGAGATTTTGAAGGTTAAGGACAAATAAATAATTTAACAAGCTGTAATCAATCAGTCTGAAAAGAGTTTCAAAGTACAACTGAAAATATTTTAGAATAAGGACTCATCAAAAATAGAAAATAGGCTGAGTAACAGACAAAGAGCCTGAAGGACGTCTCAAGCAAGAGCCTTGTGTAAAAACTGGCGATCAGCATCGGGTAAGATGATCCTGATAAGTGGTGGATATTGGTTTCATTAGAGAATCTATTTTCTATACTTGCATTTGGACATGGGACTACGCGAACACACGTACACCGTCAGCTGCATAAAGCATCAACAGGTGAGACGGGGATTTGAGGAGTGAGCAGAATGCAGGTAAGAGAGAGCGGCTGAGAGGCAGGAGAGAAACAAAAAAGGGTGGTGATTCTGGAAGAAAGGGGAGATGTGGGATGTGTGGGCTGTACTGAGCCATTTCCATCAGCAGAGGGGAACTCCAAAGCATAAAGACAGTTGCCAAGCAACTGATCACGATGAGAAAAAAAAACAAAAAAAAAACAAAACATACAGACCACTTCCACGTGTGTGAGCAAATAACACCCGCCGCACTCTGACATACACACACACACACACACACACACACAAGGAGCCAATCATAAAGGTGTGTCAAATCCTTGCTATTTGTGATCGGTAATGTTAATACTTTGCTGCACAGAGGCAATCCACATATATTTCTGTTTAATTCATCAGCATTTGGGGGGAATGGAAAGAAAGCTCCACAAACCAGGAACTGGACATAAAGAAGTGCTACAACACTGCCACACAACCACTTCCCTTTTAATCATTGTGATGCCACTATGGTGAGCACGACTGGGCAACTTCTTTGTCTAACATGACACAACTGGCGTATAAATCTTGAAATAAACCAGCCTGTTTCCTGATTTTAGCTTCCAACAACAATTTAATTATTTCTGCATATTAGCTTCAACAAAACTGTGAAGATGATTTCCTAAATGCAACTGACACTGACAGACAGAAGGAGTATTTCTCTTGTTCATTGTTGTGAAACGTTGTGTTTTGTGTGTGTTAACTTGCTGAGTCCTCCTCACCTGGCCCAGTGGTCGTGGAGCCGCTGTTGCTTTGCAGATTCCCATTCCTGAGGAGTGACGGGGACTTCTGAATCCCACCACTGACACCCATGACCCCAAGCCCCCTCTCTCCTCCTCCTCCTCCTCCTCCCCCTCCCCCCACTCCCACTCCTAATCCACTGCTGGAAACTAAGCCCGGCCGGCCTGAGAGCGCTGAGGATGAAGAGGAGGACGGGGAGGCGGTGGAAGAGGCGGTGTTGGCTGTGGAGGAGGTGGGGAGAGTCAGGGAGGGAGCTGGCTCCGAAGGCTTCACATCCGTGGTGAAGCAAGGTCCAAATCTGTTTCGCCAGTTGCCCTTCTTTTTCTTCTTCACCCCATCTTCCCCTCCTCCTGCCGCTGCTCCTCCGATCCCCGGGCCTGAGTTAGAGGGTTGGGGCCGTTTGTAGCCAGTGGACCCACCGAGACTTGTCGCCTCAGTAGCTGTGTGACTATGGGAATTCTCATACAGCTTCCCGCCCACTGAAATGATGAGAAAGCAGAACTGAATATTTAAGCATAAAGCCTGCCTTGGGTGTTTTTGTTGTAGTTGGCTGGCCTGAGATCCATCAAAGAATCTACTTTAGAGGAAAGCACTTCCTGCGTCATCAGTTCTCTTGTAAATTAGGGCTGCAACTAACGATTACTTTCATTATTAATTAATTCCCTGGTTACTTACTCAATTAATCTATTGCTCTGTAAAATGTCAGACTTTGAAAAAGGCCCATTGCAATTTCCCAGAACAGAAACTGGCACATCTAAATAGCTTGTTTTGTCTGACCAACAGTCCTAAAACCCAACGATATTCTGTTTAGTATAATAGAAGGCTAGGAAAACAAGCAAATATTCAGATTTTATTGTGCTTCCATAAAGTTACAGTATTTTCAAAGGACAAAACTGATGCAACAGAGGTATCTATGGAGATATCCTAATTTTTGGTCCCCAATACGGGTCAAGCTTCAAAAACACTGGGTGCTACAGTTCCCATAACGCAACCTAATAAGTATCTTTTGTTAAACCTTACTTACTGGTAAAAGCTCACATACAACATTCTGTTGAAGGCCCCAAGTCTAAAAAATTACTAACTGTGGCATCACTGTAATAATGAGACCAACAAGGTAACCATTAAAAATATCTGCTACCTGCAGACGCTGTAGTGGCGGACATCAGAGAACCGAAAAGTGTCGTAGTTCCCTCTGAAGCTCCGCCCTCCGAGCTCGGCTTCACAAGGCAGCTGCTGAAAGATGGTGGGGAGGAGAAAGTAGTCCCACCCCCGGGACGCAACGATGAATCTGAGAAGCTTAGGAAGTCAGAGGAGGAAGGAGCAGAAGGAGTCTTGCTGGCACTGGTCAACAGGAGGCCTGGAAGAAAGAAGCAGACATGTGGAAAACAGAGACAATGTGAGAAAAAGAGAGAAAGACAGAAGTGTAGATAGACAGGAATGACATGTGAGATGAGAAAGGAAGAGAGAGACCAGGAGTGAGAGGAGGAGAGAAACAACACAGAGGAAACATTACAGCTGGAAAAGTTTCCAAAAGCAGCAGAAAAAAAGATAACCAAAATAAGCATTTTATCTACTCTCCTGCTCTCTATCTGCTGTACAGTCAGCCCCCCCTCATCCTCCCGTGAAACAGATGAACTGCCTTGAAAGCACATGGATGGATACTCCAACACACACACACACACACACACACACACACACAATTTCTCTGCTAGACACACACAAACAAACACACACCTGACAAGGGCAATAGTACAAAACACAGGAGCTCAGTGTGAGCACCGACTCCTTTCAGGTCCTGACCTACCCTCATGTTCTTTCTTTCTCTGTGTGTGTGTGTGTGTGTGCTAGTCTGTTCCCAGACAGGGCCCCCGATTAAAGGAGCCAGTCGAGACGAAGCACCGTTATCACGGCCACACACAAAAGTCTGGGGTCTGGCCAAAATCCAGAAAATGACACAGCACGCGCACACACACACACAAATCTCCCTCTTATTTGGGTTTTAATAGCATTACTGTAATTGCAATTATGCTGCACAGTTTTTTGGTGGGTGGGCAGAGCAGGAAGAGCAGATGATTTGTCATTGTGTTTCCATTTTTCTAACTGCAGGGTTAATTCCCAGTTGTGGGAAAATTAACATACAGGACCATTTGCAGCCATCAATTCACCTTGGTGGAAAGGCCCTGTGGAAGCAGAGGCAGATGTGGAGGATGTTGCCATGGTGACCACGGCGGAGGGGAGGGGTTTCCCTGAGGAGGTGAGAGACTTGCGGCCGCCCCTCTGTCCCACCGCGTGACTTCCACCGCTGTTCTTCTTGTTCTTCACCTCAGACACCGCTTTCCCAGCATCTGCAGCCATGCCATCTTTGGACCCGCCGCCGGAGTGAACGGCTGACACTTCTTGAAAGTTGGCGGTGGTGAAACGGGCGGTGCCGTCGTCCAGTCTCTTCTGTGAGGGTGCTGAGAGAGAGGTGACGCCTCCCCCTGAGCTGCTGCTGTTGTAGGTCTGGAAAAGGGAGGAAGAATAAAATTATGGTTGAACGGAAAGGGAGGACAGGAACCACGAGAAGCACCGGAACACGGATAGAAAATTATCAAAACAATGCCAGTTGAGAAAGGGAGGACCAAAAATGGTGGAGAGGTCAGCGGGAGGACAGGATGTTTGAGGGATACAGAAGTAGAGCAACAAAGGTTAATAAAGGTAATAAAAAAAAAAAAGTCCCTTGCTGTAATTTTTAACCAGCCAAGTCACAAATCACCAAAACAAAGCAGTACATAGTGGAGGGGTGCCCTCACCTTGTCTGGGACCATGATGTTTGGAAGGACGAGGGAGGGTGACATGTCCATGGTCTTCTTGTGTTTCGGTTTATGTCTGTCCCGCTCCTTGTGTTTCTGAGCATGGAGAATAGAAAAAAAAAGGAGAAACAAATGGGTGAAGCTGCTTAAGATATGATACAGGAAGGAGAGGAAGAAAGACAGACACAGAGAGAAAAACTGACTCCAACAACCATTATTTCATAGCCCTCTGCATTTTTGGAACATTGGGAAAACACTGAATGTGGAGACATACTGGACCACATATGTAAGTGTTCTGTGGAAGATTACAGCCAAACAGATGTCAAAAATAAACTAAACTAAGGAGTTATTAGGATATAAGCATAGAAGAGGGAGAACGTGTGTGGCTGACGGAAAGAGACATAGAAAGAGCATTGTATTTCAAAGGCTCGGTCTGAGATGAAAGCTTGGAGATCTACAAACACAAAGAGAGTGGCGGGAGAGAGATAAAAAAGGGGCAGAAGCAACAGGAATTCAGCACGCTGCAGTTTAGAGCAGAGTGTGTCTAAGTGCCTCGCACCGAAGCGCACAAGGTCTTGTCGTTTCATCCAATCATATCCTGCTTCTTGGACGATCACAGCTCAATTTACACCCTCGCTATCACACGCGCCGCCACCCTCCTCTCGCACCCCTGATGTGGCGACTGGGTGCCAGCGCATTTACACCTCACACGCACACCCCGCACCCCGACACCTCTTTGCACGTGCGTACAAGCACACAGGTGCATGTAGACTCGCACACACTTTTATGTGGACCCTCACATGCATGCAGACACACATCCACACACGCGAGACACGCTCTCAAAGACAGGCGGCGAAAATATGCAGCGATCCTGAGAGACGACATGGGACTCAACATGCTTGTAATGCTCAGTGTCATGACAACTCTGAAACACCAGAAACCCGCCCCTCCCCCTTCTTCTCCCCCCAGGGTCTCGTTGAGGAGTGATTGCATGGAGGCTGGTGACAGTTTAGCCAGACTTCCTCTATGACTGGCAGTTAACAGACATCATCAGCCAAATCAGGAGATAGCAGCTCCACTGTAACCTCCCTGCACGCTGGCATCTGCAGAAACTAACACTTTGAGGTTAGGAGTTCTGTCTTTGTGTGTATTTGTGGGTACAACCTTGACTCAAGTCTGCAACTAGCAATTATTTTCCCCTTTTTGTTTTCTGATAGATAGCTAGTAGTTGAAATCATCTTAATCCTCTCTGACAGTAACATATATTTTCTGTATCCGTCTCATTTGTTACACATTTCCCCAAATAAACTGACATATTTCATATCTTTGGAAACGTCTGAATAATTTAAAATAGTGTTCAGTGAGTCTAAACAATATTTGGCTTCACAGCATGAGCTTGTAATGACTGAGCTATCGGTGGGAGTGCTGTATGTTATGGGGTTTTAACCGCGCAGTTAGTCTACAAAATGCTTAACGAAACAGTGAAAAATGCCCAAGCCATAGGTGGTGTCTTTAATTTGCTTGTTATGTCAGACTAACTGATTAACAAATATAATCAATTTACAGTGATATGATAGTAACGTCTCACATTTAAGCAGCTAAAACTAGTAAATGTTTGCCCCTTTTGCTTGATAAATTACTTTAATTATTATCAAAACTGTTGGTTAATTTAATCAGGGTTTTCAGTTTACAGCCTGCTGTTGCTCTGTACAATGACGCTGCTAAAAACAAAAAAAGTGCAGTAACTTTACCAAAAA
>NW_023339650.1:9377637-9378669 GCF_004916995.1 Morone saxatilis
AAATAAATAATCTGATTCGACTGAGGATCTTCTTGCCTCATTACTCGAGCCATCACCTTGTAGGTAGCAGCCCTAATTTCCTGTTGGTCATCTTATCAACTAAATGCTTATAAACTACTTTAAACAATAGTGCCCACCTTACAAATGAGCCACAGAAAGCGGATAACCAAAAAGAAACATAGGAAAGAGTAAATTGCTTGAGAGTGAGACGGTAAACCTAACCAGCTTCTACTGAAACAAAAAAGAAGAGCTGATACTGAAGAAAATTAGGAGGTGAGGAGACAGAGAGGTAAATTCTTTGGGACTTCCCTTGTTGTTTTTCATTAACATTCCAGAGGTAGGTGTTGATGGACAGAGGCTGAGCTGAGAGGGTCAGATTAACAACACACACACACACACACACCACACACACACACACACACACACACACCACAACACACACACACACACACACACACACACACACACACACACACACACCACACACACAACACAACACACAGAGGGGACGAACTGGCGTGGGAAACATAACCACACACAATGTAACCCTGCACACCTTATCAATCAGGTCAATTGATTATACAAGGAGAGACAAAAGCCTTTCAGCGGTGTCCTTTCCACTCTTTCTTGGTTGCTGACCATTAGCAGCCTGATATTTGACATGTCCGAGTGCCTTTGAGCTGTGTGGGGTAAATATACGTGGTGGGAGGAACGAAGGCCTATGTCTATTTAATGAACAACTCAGAGCAATGAGCAATACAAAGGTGGGCTGAATCCTCTCCGTCTATGTCAAATGCTGAATCCCAGGGCTTCTGAAGTGGAACTTGCTTTCCAGGAGAAAACCCTGTTCCTTTATAACTGTCTCTTGCAGCCAGAAAATATGTGTTTTCTACAGTCTACATATAGGAATCGAACTTTTTGCATTCCTAAAACTAAATGCATTACATTATGGGATATAACAATTATGCTATTTTTATCTTTCGAATTGTCAATAAAATGACATAAGACAGTGAACAATGCCATAAATAACTC
>NW_023339650.1:9378694-9395397 GCF_004916995.1 Morone saxatilis
GAGCTTCAGATGATTGTCTGTGTGCATCGCATGTTGCTTGGTATTTGTCCACATACTATCTATCTACCTAGCCCCTCCTGCCTGGCTTTTTGTTAATACACAGCCTTATTTGCATCAGTTAGAGTACCCCTTCTCTCGCTCTCGCCGCGCTCTATCGCACCAATTCCAGGGTAAAGATCAGTAGGCTCAGGTGTATGTGTGTGTGTCCGTAGTCCACCAAATGCATTTGTTATGTGCTTTGGAAGCTGGAGATGATACACAGCCTCAATGTTAGACCCTGCCAGTCAAACTACAGCCGTAACAGCTAAAAGATCCCCCACACATGCGCCACTTTAGAAACCAGCCTGCAGGAACACAACTCACACATCCATACACTAGCACAATGGCTGGTCAGCCCCAAAGTCCTGCAGGAAACTGGCACTTGGGGAATTCCTGCCAGGCCAGGCGATTATTGTTACCTATACTTTGTTCCTCTGTGTTGCCGGCGGGTTCGTTCGCCCCGTCTTCCCTTACCGTCTCCTCAGCCTGCCCCCTCGGTGTCTGCACCCTCTCATTCCTTCTGCGAGCTGCCATGCGTTGACTTGTGAAGCATTTAAAATAAACACTTTTAGTATCAAAAATTACCTAAGGCCATACTTTCTTTATTGGATAACATACGCTACAATTACATGACTTTATTTATTTTGGGTAGACTCATTTATACATTTTTATGTTATCATGCGGTATCAGAGCACAAATACAGATCATGCTGGTCGCAGCCTCTTAATGTGAGGGTTGTGATGAATTTTCTTTTTTTTACTTTGGTTATGAGTGAATATTTTTGGACTTTGGTTCTGTTGGTTGGGCAAAACAGCAATTTGAAGACATCGAGTATGTGGTCTTCATAGTTACCTATAGTGTAAGAATTATATGTGATGTTTTTACAGTTGGGTTATATTGTTGATACAGGCAATATTTTCCTAATGCAGATTTAAAGAATCCCGTTCCCAAATTGAATTGGTTTTATGAACGCACTTAGTATTCACTGTGAAGCTGCATTACGTAGAACACCATAAATATCTGGGACAGATGGAGAGTATTTTGGATGACTGAGCAGAACTGTCAGCAAACAACTTGACTGAGGCGTCACTGAACACAATTTTATTTTTGTCAGAGAAAGATCCATTTTTGGGGGCATTTTATGCCTTTATTTGATAGGGCCGGTGAAGACAGGAATCAGGGAGGGGGGGCATGTAGCAAAGGGCTGCAGGTTGGAATCGAACCAAGGCCGTTTCAGTAAGGACCTACATGGGCGCGTGCTCTACTAGGTAAGCTACCATGCAGCCTGTGATTCACATTTGTTAAACAACAACAATTGTTCCCCTTGTCTTGTTTCTGAGGTGGTCTAGACCTTTGGCTAAAATATTTTCACACACATACACACACACACACACATCCGAGTATGTTAAGTACTTGTTCTTGCTTTTCTTATCTAATGAGCGTCATTTGTTTGCTGCAATGCACTTTGTAACAATCTTGTTTGTTTGATAAAGCTGACTTCACACGCCAACAACAACTTCAATATCTGGGTCCTGTAAACTCTTCCCAGTAATCGCTACTGAAGAAGGGAGTGAGGATGGATGCATTTTCAAAGTGCTGTCCAAACGGGGCACATTGGTGAGTTTGGTGGGGAGAATCAATGAAACTGAACAGAAAACTCTAAACTCTCTCTCAACAGCTCAACTGTAAAGGGACAGTCATGTGTTTGTGTTGGTACATTATTATGGGTTTTAGTGGGTTTAGTATCTAGTATAGTGTCTACCTACTATACTCCATTATAGGCCTGCAAAAGTTGGAGATTACCTATATCAACTGCAGTTGAGGCCCAGTCCTCGGTTTGACAAAGGCTCGGTAAAAAAAAGTGGAACAGATGACTCGACACCTCCTGTAAATCCTGATTTTTCACAGCCTGTGATTACATGTTCGGCTAACAGCTGTGACTGATTAAGTCACACTAATGTAGCATTCATTAGAGGCTGTGATCACTGGTGGGTGTAGGTGGGCTGCAGTCATAGAAGCAGTGAAAAAAACGATCAGTGCTTACTTGGACATCAAATTAAAAGGACTTCTACGATACTGAAGGCCTTGTTAAGTAAAACTGAAAGACAAATTTCTGTATTTTGAGGTGGTACACATTTTGCGCCACACTTAAATCAACAATTGTATCTATAGTATAGATTTTTCAATCCTGATAAAATATTAAATAAAGATTATTTTCAAGGCCAACCATCCATTTCAAAGCATTTAAATCACATTTTTCTCAAATCAACTGACTTAAAAGGGAGGTAGACAATGTAGACATCTGTTGGGGTTCTGGTTAATTGTCAACATGTAATTAACATATACAAATATAGAGAACCCTAAAAATATCACATAACATGAGTTTTCAAAAGTTAAATCAAAAGCACACACCTCTTTTTCCATTGGCCTTGCCAATTTAAACAAAAATACAGACCTCACTTGTCATAAATAATGTCCTGCCAATACATTCTAAGACGGCCTCCATGAATGCTCGTAATGGAGTACTGAAAAATGTTATTGATCTATGGTTTTACTGCGCATTTGCCTGTCCCTCCACAGTGTGAGCATGTAACAATATGTTTCTGGTGGAGTCACAGTTGTCGGTTGAAGGCATAGAGAGGGTATGATCTGAGGGCTGTCTTACCTTCTTGTCCTCGTCTGGGGGTCTATCCATACACTGAGTGGAAGAGTCACTTAAGCTTTGAGACCTACTACCACGGCCCCTGCTCCTTCGCTAAAAGGTAAAGAGGAACTCCAAGTTACTGGATGAAGTCCAAAGAAAAAAAGGCTAAAATGAGACCAAAAAAAAAAAGAAAAAAGAATTCTATGATATTAAAAAATAAATAAACAAAACTTAAACTAAAAAAAAGGCTGCCTGAACTCAAGGAAAATTCAAAAACAGGCAAAAAACATTGTCACAAACATTAGTTAGAAAAATTGTTAAAAAAAAAAAAAAAAAAGCATGGAGTAGGTTATTTAAACAAAAATATATTATATCTCTACTGTAGAAAAGGCCATTACTTTTTCAACCAAATGTAACCATTAGACAAAATCATGTATCATTCATCAAGTGTAGAACTACCATGAATACTACACATAAAAAAATTAGGATTGAGGGCAACAGTAAAACCCCACACTACCATTACTTGTGTTTAAATGTTTTGCAACTTCTTTGCCAAAACAAGGCTCTAAAGAGGCATCATGGCACAGTTTTGAGGAGTCTTGGTTATCGATCTCAGCCCAAGCCAGCTAATAGTATTTGTTACCATGGTGATAAACAACTACATTCTCAAATTACAGCCATATTACCTCCAGGGAAAGATCAAGGCTTGTGTTGTCTTGTCCAGTCTCTGTTCAAAAGTACATATCTATGACCAGAGACTGTTTCTTTAGGAATTTCTTGTAAACCTTACTCAACCTGGTGCATTGTGAGATAAATCCTCCTCTTCTGGCTTCACATAGAGCTCATTGTCTGAGTCACATGGCAATTTTCTCCCTTTAAAAGTCTAAATCTGGATTTCCATGCTGACACACTGCAAGTTAACACGTACCAAAGAGTTAAGAATTTACTGCTCCGACAGAAGAACAATAAAAACCTCTTGTTAAACACTAGATTATCATTCAACCTTACAGGACAAGCATAGGAAAGAAAAACATTATGTCTCAACTTGCAAAAAAGCTAGAAGAATGAACTTTCATGGATAGATTTTCAGCTTTGTTACACTTTCCATTCAATGAATGTAACTTAACTGCACTGTAAACATGTTTTTACTGCTAAAAACCAGTCGCTTTGGAAGAGCCAGTGATAGAAAGTTATGCAACAAGGTTTGCCAATCACAGTCACAGAATATGGTTGAAACCAAATGCAACCATATGCCAGCAACACCCAGTGTAGATGATTGGAATAGTAAAGCCGATGCGTCAACGAGTGCACTTACAAATTATTCATACAGTGTTGATGAAATCTCTAGCCAAGGAGAAATTTCACTGTAGTCTACACTAAACAAGGATAATCTAAGTTTGAAATTAGATTTGGCTACTGACTGAGTCCAGTCAAATACCATATGTTGCTAACATGCCGTAAACATCCGTCAAGTGGTATTTTATAAAACCCACTCTGCTAACAACATTGCTTTCCTCGTCATTGATTCCATCTCGTACATTCCTGTCATCCATACAATCCTAGCTTAATGACATTATGCCCCAGCATCCAAAGCCATTCATACGCGATCAATATAACAGCATGGGTCTTTCCATCAGCGTTTGTTAACATTGCAAAATGTCATCTCTGTGTGTGTGTGCATTACAAAGCCTGTTTTGTGTTTCCATCCTACCACTGTTCCAGAAATCATAATAATCAAGTCACGTTCCTGTTTTTCATATTTGTGTCCCTCCCCCAGTTGATGCAGAGTGTGTACATGCACACATGTGTACACCTTGTGATACGTTGTTAACTATTGAGAGAAGTGGAACAAAATCTGGAACACAGCAGGACATCTTTCAGGGAATGTGTGTGCTGAAAACACATTTCTTCTGCATATCCAGTTGTTGGATGTGTGTTTTGATATGCCTATCCTTTTCATTCTTCTCTTATCTGACTGAATTCTGCTTGACAATGGCTAGCTATGCACCTATCAGGTTTGCATTATGCTGGCTGCATAGGCAGAGCAAGGCTAACAGACTACAAAAGATTAGGTAGATCACAGTGATAGAGGACAAGAATGTAGTAATGTAAGTTACCAGTAATGTGTTCACTTAGGAGTGATTGCCAATTGTAAATGTCTTCTTTAGGTTAACCGTAATGCTCTTTTCAATAATACTCATCTCTCTACTTTTTATTCTATACTGTCTAGAGAAAAAGTAGAAAATGCTCCTCAAACACTAATAAACTGACACTGCAACTTTTTCTTTTTTAAAACCTTGTGTCCAATTTAAACAATGCAGCACAAAAGCCACTGCTAAAACTCGTCACCAAATAATGAAAGCTAAGTGACAGGACAGGTCATTTGGAAACCTAGAAAATAAATTTGATTTCCCAAAGAATTTAAAATACATAAATAACAATTAAGCCTGATTAGCCTTGTTTGATCGTACAGTAAAAACCAGGCTCAAAAAGGACCCCATCCAGCACCTGCAAACCCAACCCGCTGTGCCCACTCTGGGCTTAGTACCAATACACAAGAGAGTAGAGGGGACGATGGGCCACTGTTAGAGAGATTAGAGGGATCAGGAAGGGAGTACGAATAATAGTAGATGAAAAGAGGTAGATGGAGGGTAAAGCACAGGTGGAAGAGAGACAAGCAGTGGGGGGATGGATTTATTGGTCCAGTGAAAGAGGAAACATATAGGAGAGAAAGATTGATGGAGGGAAAGGGGGGCAGAGGCCAACAGAGACCGGAAGCTGACTGAAGGAGAGAGAGAGGACGAGCAGGAAACCGTCAACGGAGGAAAGGTTGGAAAAAAGATGGAGAGGTGGAGGAAAGAGGAGAGTACTATTGAGGTGAAGGACGGGGAAGGAAAGTGAAGTCATTCACAGGATTTAAGGTATTTTTTCACTGTGTACAGGTAAAACAATATGTGTATTATATCTAGTCACCCATGCTTTAAGTTAGTGGAACAAAAAACACTAATAAATCCTCATACAAATTGGTAATAGGTACAGAATTCTTCAAGATACTAAGATGTATATACGTATAGTCACATGCAACAAACTGAGTGGCTGCTGCAAGGGGTTATGCACAACAGTCAGAGGGGTTTCATATTTAAATGCTCCGTTCTTGGGGAGAGACAGTGTATGCATGAGTGTAATACAAGCTAGAGAGCGAGACTTTTCATTTACTGTGGACACATGTCAAATTGTAGGTTTACAAGAACACAAGCTTGCTCCCGAGTTAACTGATGCAGTGTATGATTGATCACTGGAAACTTAATATCAAATCAAAATACAAAAAACACATTATTTGTCCTCATATGTGCAGAAATAGGATAAGGCTACAAATCAATATTTCAGCTGAGAAGAATGACATACTGTCTAGTGATGTGTAAAGTTATGGTTTAGAGTATCAAAAGACAGGCTATCTGTGGAATACAACACAAATATAAGAGGACACTTACCAATTTGCTGTGGTGGTATTTGCAATATCCACAGTACTTGACATTGTCTGCGTCCGACCCTTGTTCCTCACATAACAACCCCGCAAACTGGGCACTGCGGCAGAGAGTCGTGAAAAGGACATCAAATGAATGCAAAAAAACATCTTTTCAAAATGTGTGTGTAACACTGTAGCACAATAAGAGTCATCGTATCAACAAGAGCTGAACATGAAATATGATGCACACAAGGATGCAAAAAAAGAAGTGGCATAAAAATCCAGGTTTGCCCCTCTGAAGCAGGCTGTTTAGTCATTACAGTTTTTAAATCTCAACTCTCAAACTACAGCAACACAAGCATTCACAGGGAACTAATATGAAATGTCTTGTTGGCAGTATTAACATGTGAAAAAGGTTATCCTAAGCGCTTGAACCACTGAGATGCATGAACATTTCCACAGTATCTCAAAGGTTAACAGTATACAAATTGTAAGTCTTTTACTTGAGTCTGAGTGAAAAAACAATCTCCTTCTTTGTCTTTGTGAGATTAATGTGATGTGAATGGGTCTCACCATGTGACATGGAAGGCCTGCCTGCAGCCATGTTTGTTGCAGGTCATACAGGCTCCAGTAGCTGCTTTACTTTCTCTGCCCTGGTCCTCACAGATATAACACGTCTACACACACACAGTTAAGAGAACCATTTTATTCAAAAACAGATTCAGTTCCTTATAATTACATTATACATGGGATTTTGTTGCATGTCTAAATGCATTGATCGATTTTCTTACCTTGTTGTAGCGCTCATGTGGCACAGACTGGAGTACTATAGGCTCCATAGTTGACACGTTGGCGAATTCTACCTCGGGTATGTAAAGGGCACAAACTACATGGGCCCAGCCTGCAAAGACAGACAGAAAACCACCATCAGCCACTGCACACATGACAGCAAAATGTTGTGATGTGCATAAAGATTTATAAACCATCTGCTAATGTCTTGAACAGTAATAAAACTGTTCAGAATTTATAATTGTTATCAACTCATTTGATTTGTTGGTTGCAACTTTTACCAATGGCAAAACTGCATTGGAAATTTGAATTTTACTGCACATTCTTTAGAGTTGTAACTCCTTGGACTCTGGTGTGGATCAAACAAACCCAGACAGCCAATGATGGTCCTCCTTCTCACCCATCATGTTGCATTACATGATAGATCATCTCCTCTGACTTCATGTGCACAGTCTAAACAACGTCTGGTAGTTTTGACAAATGTTCATGTCCAGGAATTTCCTTACGAGCTCTTTGTGACCCTTAGTGAAGATAAAATAAAGCCTTCAGACGCAGTGAAAGGCAGAAGTTCTTTGAATGTGTTCCTTGTCAGTCCATGAAACTTAACTTTTGGTTAGTCATCAATGTAAAGCGGAACTGAAAAAGACCAAACACCAGCAGTGGATAATATTTCTTTGGCTCAAACACAACCTAAATGTGGTCTGGACTCGTAAATATTTTAATTTGCAAACTGGTAGTTAATCTATCTAAGTAGCCATTTATTGAGCCCTAACACACACACAGCTGCCTGTCAGTGAAGAAAAACTGGGGGCGGTGGAATGACAGTGGGGCATGGTGGAGTGGCAGTAGAATTGACGACGAGCTGAGGAGGAGCAGAAGGAGGTCAACAGGAGGTCAGATAGAGGTGGGAGTCTCCTGCCACACTGGAGGTGTCTGTTTTTCCCCATAGCGGAAACAAAAACAGGCTTAAACTTACAGTTGAACCCCTGACCTGCCTTTGACCTGGTGAGCGGGGCAGGGGGAGGACGGCAGAGGGCGGGATGGAGGGGAGGCAGCGGGTGTGAAATGGGGGCATGTTGTTGTTTTGAAGTCCCTCCAAGAATCTGGAAGACGCCTATAAAACAGGACTATAAAAGCGGCACAGCCTTCCTCCTCAAACTAAGCATTTTACCCCAACAAAGGATCTCTTTACGAACCTCCCTTTCTCCAAGAAGGTATCAAGTCCAATGTGCTGAGAGAACGACCTTCATTTTTGTTGATGCAAATCTGAAGTATGTTATGATATCAAATAAAACAAAAACAAAAAAAGAGGCAAATGGCTGTCAGTTCATGATAATGGCTTTATAGCCTTCTGTGGTAAACCACTGTAAAACCATGAGACAACACCAGGTAAAGAACAAGACTAACTTAAGTTCTTGTTGCACTTACAGTGGCGGGTCAAATGAACAGTAAAACCACATCAGTACAATCAGCAATGTCCTCATGAGTGACAGAATCAAGCTCTAATTTAAAATGTTTCATACTGCTGCCACAGTTCTAATAGTCCTAGCAGGAAGACAACAAATGATTTTACACCAAAACTCCTTAGATTTATGAATGTGACAGATATGTCTGAAACCTTTAATTGTATAAAGTCTTTTAACTTTGCATGTTATCATCTTTAACTTCTTGATAAAATGAGAGCACCGACATTTACAGGCTATCTACAACTAAAAAGACAAAAAAAAAAAAAGAGGCCAGGACAAACAACTCTGTCTTTTCTTTCTTCTCGGCCTGCTATATGTTGCTGGATCAAATACCTATTTCAGACTAATACCTTTGCTCTGCTTTATTACTGCCCCACCTGAAATAACAGCAACTACCACACAGATCAACAAGTGAAGAGGAACTGACAAGAGCACAGAAGTGCATGGTAGGGTAAAGAGATGGTGAGAGAAAAATGGGAGGAAAAAGAGAGGGAGAGAGGGGTCATGGGAAGGGTAAAATAAAAGAGAAAGTAGTAAAACGGTGTGTGTTAGTGTTGTCCTGATGCCTCCCTGCAGGCCTGGACACAATCCCACAGCTGTGCCTCTCTCTCTGACTGACTCAAACACACACACACACAGAATATTTACAGTCTCCACCAAGCTGACCTCCCAATGAACTCAGAGAGGAGACTCCTCACAGGCCATGCACTATACCCATCCTGTCCCGCCCCCTCATAAACACACACACACACAAAAAACATCGAGAATGGCAAAGAACAGGTACAAGAGAGGGCAGCACACAGCAACAAGACACAATCATACAAAAACACAACCCATAACTATAGACAGAGATACATTACAATACATATGAACATAACCAACACACACACAAAGATTCGCACGAATGCGATAAATGAACAGACATGACATGCTGGTGTGAATGCTCACTCGTGTGAGAGCTGGAGAGGACCGCGAATCCTCAACACTCCGCATAACATAAGTACACATATACATATACATATTATACGAAGAGACATACAATACAATATATATATTGTGGGAGACAAAATCAGCACTCACAGAGAGGGAATAAAAAGAAGAACACACAAAGATCAGACAAAACCGACTCGCCTCATCCTAGGTGACGGTAAACACAGCAAGTATCGACGAAATATGCCCAGCACCGATGAGATTAAGACGGAGAAAGGCAGCAAACGTCCCGAGCGCAAGACCTATTCATCTCCACGCTTACGGTTGTCTTCTTTCTTCAAACGTGTGTGTGGCTGTGTGTGTCGCTGTGTGTGTGTGTTGCTGTGTGTGTCCCAGCTACCGAGCGCGCGCCAAGCTTATTTTGCGCTGGCTCTCACCAACCCTGACCAATTGCAAACAGGCTTCGCTTACACTCACCAAAATCCAAGGCCGGTGTTGCTCATCTTAAAGGCCTCACTACATGGTTCACACTCACCAAGACATGTGTGTGTGATCTGCAACAACCACGAAAACAAGCGTGTACAGGTGTTCATATTATGAAAACTTCCAGACCTACTCAATTCTTAGTTCGTAGGCGTGGATGTTTTATTTTAAGGGTGCTGCCCCGATTGCGATGGCTTCCAAACATGATCTTGTACATCGGCTCCCGACTCAATCAAGAGCACCCTTAAAATAAAGCATCGCCCATGCCGGCTCAGCCCTTCAACAACACCGCTGGTAGCGTATTAAATGGTCAGGGCACTTGTTTTAGTTTTGCAGCAAAAGCCGAGAGATGAGCGAGAGAGAGAGAGAGAGGAGTAGAGAGAGAGAGAGAGAGAAAAAGAGAGAGGAGAGAGAAACAAGAAGAGGAGTAGATGGAAGAGAGAAATATAAAGACGAGAGAGAGAGACTGGTTGGACTGTTTAACAAGGGCAACCGGAAGGCAGGCTAAAGCACCACACGTTTCAAGTTTTCGATATGCGACATCATTAACAAACCTCCTCGTTAATGCTGCTGTGAGAACAAAATCCCGGGTGAAAACATTCAAAGCGTGAGTTGTGTTTCTTGGGAGACTTTATACAAGTCACTGCTGAAAGTAACAGAGCAGACACATACAGCCTGTATGATAGATGGAGAGAGAAGTAGAAAGAGGCAGAGCAGCCGGTGTGTACGAGGGGAAAGGGAAAACGCAAGTGCAAAGTATTTTGTGAGTAAACGATAAAAAAAAACTAAAATAAGGTGATATAAGTAAGTAGAATTTAAATGGCAAAATGACCTATAGAAATGGAAATAGGACCTCCACAGTTCCACTGTCACCATTAAGCTCTAAGCTGCTCCCAATAACCAGGAACAGGTGGCAAGTTGTGTCATATTGAACATGTTGCCTGTCAATAAATAAATACACAGTTGTCAAATCATAATTTAATAATGATATTTAATAAACAATGTCGTTAAGAATAGTAAATAATAAAAATCGAAATCCCTGATCGGAGCACCCTTACTCATCTCTACCAACTGAGATTGAAAAACAAGGATCATTGGTCATTATCTATCCCTCTTTCATTAAAGTAACAATTTGCAGGATGTTGAAAACTTTACTTTATTACATTTATTTTTCATTTTCATGAAAGCAAAATATTACCAGTTACCGGCTAACTTTGCAGACAATGTAACTCATGGAACTGCCAACACTTTTAAGTACATTTTATCACCCATATTTTGTATTTGTCTAGAATGAAAAGTTGTTTGTACACAGATTCCTTCAAGGAGAATGATGTCTGGCTGTTACTAATACTAATACTTTACTCATCAGCTTTAATGTAAAGATTTTGTACACTTGGACGCTACTTAACAGCTCTGCAATGTTCAAAGCATTTACATGTACGTGATCTTATTGTTGACTTTCTGCCATAAACTCATTTCTTAGACACCATGTAAAAGAGAAACCTTATTTATTTCATCTGGTAAAGAGGTTGGAGGAACACTTAGTTATCCTGCTAAATGTCTGCTAAAGAAACTTTGCCCTGTGCTGCCACATGAATACAGCAAGTCGGCAGATCATTCCCAGCGCTTGTATCAACAACTACAGGAGTAAATCTTGTCCTTAGAGGTTTGCCGAGGTCAGATAAAGTTTAAACTCAGCAAGCCATACCAGTTTCACAAAAAACAACAACAACAACGTCCAAAGTACGGTAGCTCTTTAACTCAATTCAGTTAAGTCCTAAGTGACATGATTCACATGAGGTGTGTGGGTGGGTGGG
Organism: Morone saxatilis; assembly: GCF_004916995.1. Taxonomy (NCBI): domain Eukaryota; kingdom Metazoa; phylum Chordata; class Actinopteri; family Moronidae; genus Morone; species Morone saxatilis. The sequence goes on from NW_023339650.1 coordinate 9,390,329, forward strand.
TGAGTAACGGTCCTGCAGCATTTGGGAATGAAGTGAATTAAGACTTTTCATGTCCACATTCCTGCCTGGACAGTATCATTTTCATGTGCTGTTATGATGCAGACTGCAGTATATAGGTCGATGTTTGCAGGCCATAGTATGCCACACACAAATTGTCTTTGGCCTCACTCAAACAGCATTTATGATCATCTTTTTTTAAAGCTTTCCAATCAGGATTAAAAACCATTTGGTGAAATATGATGGTAACTGGTACAGAATACAGGGCTGACAGGCAGGCTAAGGTCAAAGGACAGCAGGAGATGGCTCATGCCACAGAAAATCCTGCCGGTGGAGGCTGTGGTGAAAAAAAGTGGCAATAGCAGGCAGTCTGTGCAGTCTAATATAATTTCTGTACTTAAAATGCCTTTAATACTACAGCTCATACCAAGCTGTATAGGGATGTAAGATGAAACGATAGCAAGCACGTTTTAAAGTCTGATGAATGACAACAATACCAGTGTTCTGTGATAACTAGTGTAATTTAGTACAATACAACTCCGTCTTAGGTTTCTTGGTTTAAAAAAGCCAGAGAAAGCCTCTTTAAAGCCGTCAGCTTCCTGAACATCTGAACTGTTACACTGCAGTTCACCACATATATATCTACTAAGCCAAACAGTAAGGCTGGGCAATATGCCAATATTTAGTGTTCATTATCTACCACTGTAATCGCATGACATGATTTTATCTTTTTCGATATTAAATAATAAACTGTTCTTTTAAATAAACCCAAAATTCTAGTGTGGGTGCAATGTATTTCCACATGTGAGGGCATTTTAGAAAGTTTGATTTTCTTTCACCAAGCTGTCCATTTTAAATGATGCTGAACCAAAGTTAGTTAGTTTGTTCTGTTATCATCCAGCCCTGCTGTGTAGGCTGCACACAAACATTGGGAATTACAGGCGGTCCTAAATAATGACCCCTCTCCATTGCTTTGGGTTTCCTCACATAATAACGCCAATAATTGGAAACACTGGACAACTCGCATTCAGAACCGACACAAAGATGTTTTCTCATTAGCACTTCTCCTCAACATTATGTGTTAGTCCTCCCTCGAATGTTAATAACCGACACTGAACAGGACCACCAACAGTGGAAGATATGGACTACCCGTGGTGATGAAACATTACAATGTCTTCAAAAATACTTTGTGTTATTTTAACTTTTTGTCCGTTTGTTCCAAGCTATTTGAAAAGACACATGATACAAGACCTAACCTGGCACTATTTTCTTTACAAATGATCGCAGAGAGATAGGCGTTATTCCAAGAGTTCACTCATAACTGATGAATGGATAGATGGATTGTGTGACTCACCACGCGGGCTGCTCTCTCCTGAGATTCACACTTTCTGCAGAACCAAGGACCAGTGGGCACCTGCACGATGCCATAGCAGGCTGAAGAGAGACACAGGGGCATTAAAGTAAGTCACAACAACCAAAACAAAAGACTACATTTTATACTACAGAATACACTTGATAACATCTTTACAAATATCTCCACTTCCAACTATTGTGCCAAAAGGCAAACTTGTATCTGAATTAACTGGTCTGAATGCAGAACAGTGTTTTGACATACTGCTGAACACACTACTGTAGGGTTGAGCCATGTGTTCAAATTTTCCAACCAGCAACCGTCAGTCCAACATTTGCCAATTTCCGTTATATTCATGTGCGTGTGTGCTGCGCAAGTGCCCCCAGACACCCCATAATCACCGTCCCAGTGGTTTCAGCTGGGAGAAAAGCGGCAAGTTCACTACGTGCGACAAGCTCTAAAAGTGTTAATGAAGAAAATAAACTCACCAAATGTCAAGAAAGGAAGGTAAAAAAAAGCAACTATTTTCCTCATTAAACAGAAAAAAATACAACCGTACAGCTCCTGAATTCAAGTTTCTCTCTTGTACCGAACGAAGACCCTATTTAGATCTGATCTTAAAACATACTCAACAGAAACAATTTTTAGTCTTTCCACTATTCCAACAATTACCAACTCTGGTGTCTCATCCATTCTGGCTCTATGTGCTGGCCCCGACCCCCTCAGCTCCTCTACCCACTTCATGGCTCTCCTCTCCTGTCCTGTGTCCTCATCTTCCCCAGAGTTGGAGACTTGTTTGGAGCCTCTGTGAATCACCTTGTAATTGTATTTCCCAGTAGTCGAAATAAACCCTTAATTAACAGCAGTTAGATGTGAAAATACACTGGCTCTACAGCTGTTTATCCTCTCACTCATTCTGTGGCGCAGTAGCCATCTGTCACTGAGCGGATCTCATCCTTCAGAGGAAGATCACTAAATTAGCACATAAAAGGACAAAAATAGCACACAAAAAATCAGTTTTAAAAAAAAGTGTCCAATCACCCAATCCTACACTACTGTTGTCTTTATATCACGCTACTGACAGCTGACAGGGTTTGCCGGTGCTACAACATGTTTTAAGCCCCAGAAACAATGGCAGAATCATTGGTATTGTTAATGTCAACACACATAGTTATCAATGATAATTCTTTGTTAGGTGTGTCAGCAACACACGTAACACAACCTTGTTGTACCACATAAAGAGAGATCGCATTCAAACAGCCCACAATCTTTACTTGATCGCCTTCACACATTGCTATGAAACAGGTTGAAGAAAGTTGTCAGAGATATGAAAATACTCACAATGACACAAGTTGCTGCTGTGTGGGCGCTGCATGAACAGGGCCACAATGCTACAGAGGACTTGGTTGATATCGCTTTACTTTCATACTTTCTACAAAGTTCTGTCAATTCTTAATATTTTGACACTCTGTTAGCAACCAGTATGGTTTACAAGACACAAGTGCAATTTTAAACCCACTTTCTTTCACTGAGTTATAACCTGATTTCAATGATCCTTACGTGACTCAGACTTGAAGTTGCAGTACAGGCGTTGCTACCCTACATGCAGCTGCACTACCCTAAATAGCCTACCTCTACACATTTTCAGATTATCTCTGATCTGACCGGAGCCCATAATCCAATGAAATAAACAGCTATAATCCAGATTTCTGAGAACAACACATCCAAAGGTTACTGAGTTCAAGTGAAGACACTGGTGACCAGAGAAACAAAACATCAAGCCGTGTTTGGTGAAGACATTCTGCACATACTGCCAACCTGTTTTATTTTAATAAATTATGGCTAGTTGATCCAATTTACTTATTTTTATTTTTGAAATGCTACCCAATGCCACAGTGTGTGAATGCTTTATTGTTATTTTAAGATTCAGAGGAGCACTCAAGCACACAGGAGACATGATTTTATTAATTATACATTTGTCAACAAATGTGAAGAGATTGTGCTTGTTATTGAGAGTGTACAGCCACTACACTAGGTAATCTAGGTACACCCAAACCTCAGGTGCAATCAATATACAAGCACATTCACATAAGAAAAATTACAAAATTAAAGAGACCTTAAAATGCCATCCTTTATGCTAAAAACATGTTTTGACTGTGCTGTTGATGAATACTTTTGTCCTACAATGCAACATGTAAAACGTTTTTGAAAGATGACAGTCAGAAAAAAGAGCATCAAACAGCGACAGCGCTGGAGCATCAAAATATCGTTTTTTAACGTTTGAAATGACGCATACGTACTTACCTATGTATTCATTTTATGTGCACTGCAATACAATATTACAACTTCTCTTCTAAAATATTCTTTCAACATTAGTTTATAGTATGTATTCTGTAGTATTAGTATACAGTGTGAAATTCTGACTCGGTGAAGCACTACTGATCTTAATTAGGCTTACAACATTTTACATTTTCTTTATATACAAATTATTAACTTTCATTGATTAAATAAATGCCAGTGTTCTGGTATGTAAATTATTCAAATGTCTGTTGGTTCCTTAATTTCAGCGGTTCAGTGGCAGATCAGGACAAGGTAAGGCATGAAATGACAGAGCTCTGTTGCTTATCTGAATGAAAACCCTTTCTATTGTTAACTAGAACAGTGCAGCTTATCTGTTACCATCAATTCACTAGAGGAGATAGATGTGGCTTTTAAGCTTAAGGTTGCCTGTGAGCCCTTCCAACCATTATAAAAATATGTGTCTCTGCAAAGCATGACACTTGACATAAACGATACATAATACGATGCCCTGCATTGTTTCTTATTAGGGGTCTGATATCCAAAAGATTCCACACCTCAGCACAGCTTTCAATGTTTAGTAATAGCTGAAGCTTCAAAACTGTCATTCTGGACAGACCCTGAGGGATAAAAGCATTAGGTATTTGATGATTGATGGGGTACATTTGATATTGAGAGTGTCAAATTCCATTAAAAATACATTTCCTATCCAATTCTCTCACTAGTTTCAAAACGTGCTTAATCTTAAGCAAACTGATACCATGTTTTCTACACAGTCACGAAGCTTGACAGGCTGGGGCTCGGACAAAATGACGCAACCTTCATGCAAAATATTAAAAAGTATGAGATTTGGAACAATTTGAATCTCTAATGATAAAAATCCCAAGTCACATCTCTACTAATACTGCTTAAGGTTTGTTTCTGCAACTTTAAACCAACAAAGACAAAACTTCTGGGTCAAACAGACTTAACATTTGACTAAGTTCTGACTCATGTGAGAGTTTAGCTGTCAGACCTATTCAACAGTCCAAACTCTGCAACAAATTGCTACAAACAAACCCCTGTTACAAGCGCCAATACACCGGAATGCATCTGCAATGTGTGCAGAGTTGCTGACATTTCAAATGAACACATGGCCAGCTGGTAAATTTGTAAACACTGGACGTCATCATGAGTCATCTTGGCAGCCCATCTCTGTCACTATACTAGAAGCGAACATGTAGACATCAGAAGTCACGATTTTGCTGCTTGAACTGTACCCAAGTCTGGACCCCAAGGAATAAAAAGCAGCGTGCAAGTAAGTTGTCCCTCTGTGTGTCATGTAGTTTGGACTATTTTATTGTAAACAGTGGGCCGAATGACATATTTTAAGGTATCCCTCCCTCCCTCTCTCTCTCTCTCCCTCTCCCTCTCTTTCTCTCTC
>NW_023339650.1:9395497-9396849 GCF_004916995.1 Morone saxatilis
CTCTCTTTCTCTCTCTGTCCCACTTGACAGCTTCTGGGGGAAAAAATAAATCGGCATGACTCGCAGCGAGAAATGTGCTCATAAAGCAGCTGCCAACCACCATCCACGGCGGATTACACCGGCTGAATGTTACTGCCCCCGCTGCATGAGCCGAGCCTGACCTCAGCCCGGCCTTGGTGAGGGCAGGCGGAGGAGGCGGCTGCACACGGAGCGCACCATAACCTTGCAACAAGGCAACGCTAACTAGCCTGCGAGCTAACCCGCTTTAGCGCCTAACCCGAGCTACAACCACAGCTCACCTTGATGCACGGCGACGTTGCAACCGTGTCCGTCGCAGTAGACTAGCGGGTTTTCCGCCCAGCCTCTCTCGTCTGAGCAAACACAGCAACCCCCGATCATCTCCTTCATATTACTCGTCGAGAACTCGTCGTCCGCTGTTAGACAACGCTCGCCGGAGACCATCTACGAAGAAAGCGGACATGCGGAAGAATACGATACACAGATACACCGAAATCTCCGCCGCAGACGGGCCCTCTTCCCTCCGCTGCGCCGCTTTAGGTCCCACTCGGTCGAAATGTCATGTTCTGAATGTGTTTAGGTCCCTTTTCGACACCGTATTTTTTCACCAAAACATCCACTTCACGGCGCGACGGTGAGGAGAAGAGAGGGGGGGGAAGGGGGGGGGGGGGGGCTTCGTGGAGAACAGGAAGTGCGTAATGACGCAAGGCGCGTGTGCGTGCGTGCCCTCTGACAGGAAGTAAGAGAGTGACGTGATTGGACCGCCGAGGGTAACGTTCCATTTTGGTTCCACATGGCGGAGAGGGTTTGAAAGTTTGTCGTAAAGATACCTCACTTTACTCGGTTCACTGTCAGCAGTGTAGCAACATGGAGGTAGGCAAAGAGGTGGTGTTACTGACTGGAGATCTACCAAGTCTAGCAGCTGTTAAAAGCACAATGTTTAGGAAACAGATGTGTTGATAGTGTTTATTATGTGTTTAAACATTTGTTTACTGCAAGGACTGTAATTCTTGATCTGCTGGGTGAACAAGATGGGTTTGTGATGCATTGGTGCAGTTGCATTGAAATGAAATGTGGATATTTGCTGATTCAAAAGGTTTTAGTTTCAGTGTGAGGATCGTGGTAGGCTAATAGCTAGAAATGAATTGATAACAAGTGTGGTTATTGATTAATCAGACAAGTCATTGATGTAGGCCTACATACCTCAACCTGGGTTCTGGGAAAATTTAATAAGCATTTTTTAATATATTTTATAGAAAATAACACAAGGTTGAGTGTGGCGGTCCCTCGCTACATTGGAGTGATTTTATAGAGTAAACAATTAATTGTTTACT
>NW_023339650.1:9396877-9401832 GCF_004916995.1 Morone saxatilis
AATCAATAATGAAAATAATATTTACAGTAATTTAAAGCCTAAATGACCTACAGAAAACCTTTTGTTGGTTTAAATTGTAAAATCACACACTTCTGGACACTGGTTTTCCCTTTTTTAATGGGATTTTTCTACATTTAATATTTGTTTTATCCTATCCTGTGATAAGCCATTTAAATTAGTTACATCATTTTACTATACCCTATAGGCAGACTGTGCATATGTATTATTATGCCAAAGGCGTAATGATTAGTTTTCACGCTGTAATGCAGAATGTTTTTCAGATGTCATTTTTACCGTCCACACATGCATCCTTAAAAGTCAAGTTTGTAGTGATTTTATTGCATATAATTAAACATTTTCCAGCACACACTTTAAAACATGACAATAGTTAGATGACAAAAATAAAAAATACAAACAACAGCTTTATTTTAAAGTCAATGACAACTATAGGAACATGTGCATGGACAAAATAATAGCTCATATACATAATACATTTGAATCATGGTTTATATAAATAACAGCAACTCTGGACAATCAACAGCTTGGGTTGGAACGTTTTAATTAACTAAAATATTTTGTATTTTTCACCATGCCATTTCAATATGATTAAGAATGATAGAAGAATGGAGAAGGTATAGTGAGCTTTTCATTGTAAGGAAGAATACCTTTATTTTTCAAAACATATGAAATGGGCTTTGAGAATCCCACATCAGGCTGCATATCAGACCTGTCAATATACAGTTTTGTTTTGACAGCATCCCCATGCTGTTGCCAAGGATGCTCCAGAACACACACACATACACACATGCTACTCCAAGCACTCAGCTGCTGCTTGCATCACCGATTCCTCTGAGCGAGCTCCCGCTCTTGGTTTCCAGAGAAACGTAATGACTTGCCAATAATGCGCAAGAGCACACGAGCGTCCTCCGTGTAATATGGTGAGCGAGAGGTTCCTGGGAGTGCCTGCCCATTGTTTGCTTTAATTTCAAATTGCTCAAATGCTCCAGTCGACACTGGGCACTGCACTAAAAGGGGGTGTGGGAGGGATGGGGAGCTGGGGAAAAGGGAAAAAAAAAGTGAATTGTGTGTGGCAGGGGAAAACCTATTAGAGCTGGAGAGAACAAAGGGAGGCGAAGGAGGGGGCAGCGGTTGTGTAGGGGCCCATATAGCTACTGAAACACTGAAAATGGCAAATGATTTTTTACAACTTGCACTTGATTAAGTCAAAGTCTGCACGAATAATGTATAATGTTCCTCGCGTTATCAGAGAAGAGCTGTCTCTGAGACAGAAAATTGCAGCGACACTGTGTGCTTCCAGCCACTATTGGTGACCTCAAAGTACATATAGCACTCAGGGCTTTTATATAATTTCAGGTATTCTGTGATTATAACCAGGCAGTCCTCTTAGATGTTGTATGTTAGATCTTTGTTGGTTATACTGTACGTCATCAAGTTGGTATTTGTATGAGGATCTCTGCTACAGTCCTTCAAAATTAGCTGTCTTGTCTCAACCATATTCTCTTGTCAACAGACACAATAGACAATAATATTTATTGCTAGAGAAATAGTTTATTTAATTTAACACAGTTAAGAAACCTGAACTGTTGTATGTAAATGTAGCCTGTAGAGCAGGATGTATGTCTGACAGAGCTAGGGTTGTCAGGGTTTTCAAAAATGTTGCTTGTATATTCTGCACAGTAGGTAGCCTATTTCACTTGCACAGTACAGTAGTGAAGGTGGACACGGGTGAGACAGAGCAGAAATAAAGAAAAGACTGAGACTACGTGCTTGAAAAAACATTAAATTGTGGTTTTTTGCATTTCATTGATTTTGCAGTTTGCAAGTGCTTGAGAGAACTATAGAAACAACAGATGCAAATAAAAGGGTTTTACTGGCTTACTTCTGCAGTGTGTTCATTCATATTCCCTCTTATTCTTGTCTTTTTTGGCCACATTTAATTGCAAGAAAGGTGACTTCACAGCACTTGAGATTTTAAAAGTTCGAGGGCTCTCATGATTGGGTTCTGGGCATGTTTGCATAGGCTGAGTGAAGTTTTGTGGTCTCTGTGCAGAATGAGAAATGTGTAAAATACGCAGTGAGGAAAGGCAACACTGGGAAAAGCAGCCTTCACATCGACAGACTTGTTTGTAAGCTGCATGTGAAATGGTATTGTGTTGAGGCACTATACACACAAATGGTGGACATACATAATTGCCTGCCAGGTATTTATTTTCTCGAATGGTTACTGCTCCTAGATTGTCCACCTAACTCCATCTCTTTTAAAGCTTGTGTGTTTTTCTCGACATTTATAAATTCTCAGAAAGACCCAGGAGGAGGGAATGTTTGTTAGAAAAATCACACCAGTAATAAAATCTGAATTTTGTCCTTAAACATTGCATCCCAAATGTGTGTGTGCGTGTGCATTGCAGGGGAACTCCACAGAAAACTAAAGCAGTCTGGGAGGAATGTTTTCACAGACTGAGCTCATAAGCTTCAACAAATGACTACTGACAGCTAAGTATAGGACTTTTATTTTAAAGCAATTGTGTTCTCAAACACATGCCGTATGCTTGCTTTCAAATCAATAATTTATTAATGAGTCATGTAGAATCTATGGCCTTTAGACCTTGCTAAAAAAACAGCCTAACATTGTTAGTGTTAAGAAAATCTATGTTGTGTGAAATAGCCTATTTGATCTGTTTTTACACAATGTAGCTTGTAGCATATAAATTTAGCCCAACTATTAAATAGAAACAATGAAAACAGTGTTTCACAGACAAAGCAGTGAGCCAGCAGCACGCACATGCACAAGTTCTTCACCCCTTCAGTCCATCTCGTTGTTTCATGAATACAGTTAATACAGTAAGTTTTATTTAAGGTTATTCACCTGCAGCAACCCCAGTAAATGCACCATTAAACTTAATGGAGCCTGATATTCATTTAGGCAGTAATTATAGGTTATATAGTATGGACATACTGCATGTCATTCTTATGGTTTATGGTAAATGTAATATCTGTTGTAAGGGCTGTACTGGTGGTGACAGACCATGTGCATTCCCATCTGTGTCATGTGATTTTTGTCATCCTAACACTGCATGACTGTTTGGGAACAACTGGAATAAAAATGGACACTATAACTTCCTGTCAAATCCAGTCACTTCAGGAAACTAACCATTTATTTGTTTTTACAGGCATCAGCTATTCAAATAGGAATTTTCGTGTTTTTCACCCGCTGCTGAGCTAGATTGCCGGTGTGGGAAAGAGTGAAATAAAGAGAAGTTGCAAACACTGGAATCACCCCCAACGCCCCAGTGTCATAACACCTATTTCCTAGTTACACCACATTCAGACCCATCCGTATATTTACCCATCGTCTCCTCTCTGGTTGGCCAGTAGCACGGGGGCCCAGGAAAAAAATAGTCCCAACACGGCGGGGTGAAAGGTGAAGAGAGCCCTCCCCCCACCACTGTCCGCACACACTTCAGGCTCGGATTGCATGTAAAATCACATTCTCCCGGTGTGGTTGGGGGGTGGAGAGGAATTCATTGTTTTGGCATGGGGCAGTGCGTTTGTGTCATAAAAAGTCTATGCTCTTACAAGTGCCTGCGCCTCCTTGACCAAGTGTCTCCATAAAACTCAATGCAAAACAAATGGGGCTACAGGAGCAGCACGTTTGGTTTGATGAGTGTTGGAAAAGTGAACGAGATTGGAGGCTGGCCTGTATCAAAAGATTTTTTTATGGCCAGTGAGCTTATAAAAATGTATGAAATTCACCAGATGAACTAGTTACATAAAGCTCGTCCCCACACTGCGCCTGTATGCAGTGTGTGGACTTGCTGTGTGTTTTGCAAGCCTGTTAAATTGAAATGAACTACGTTAGAATTCCATAAATGGTGCACTGAAGTTTCAAACCAGTTCACTTCTGTTAAAATGTAGGTTACACTACACAAACTGTGGATCGCTGGTCATGTGTGTTCACTGGTTGTGTGTGTATGTGCGTGTGTATGCCGTGTCCTTACCGTAATCCGTCCATCTCCCCCATTAAGCCGGTCTTCCACAGTGAAGTAGTGGAAAATAAAAAAGTAGGTAAAATAGCACTCAGGAGTCGCTGCGAGGCTGACACTCGCCATTTAAATTAAAAATAGACGTTTTATTCATTTATGTTTCACGTTAACATATTATTCAACCATGCATTTTAGATCAAAGTGAGTCTTGGTGGATCCCTTGCATTCTAACTCCGGCCATGCCACAAACATATCAGGAGTAACCTGAAATGTGTCTATCACTGAATGAGCATGAAGTGTAGGATTTGGTCGTCTGAGACGTTTCCCCCGTACCAGCAGCACTCAGCGGGATGTTGTAAGAAACCTCTACCGTGCCTGAGGTCTCTCTCTCGGCCACTCGGCCTCGTCTCCTCCCCTCCGGTCCCGGCCGACATCCTGGCGCAGTAGAGGGTGGAATAAGTGCCCTGTGGCATCTGGTGCATCACAAATTCGCATAACAAAGAGTCACTGGTCTTAATTGGAAATACTTAAATATGTATATATACAAGGTTATTTTCATTCAGTAATTATTACAGTATTATATTATTGTTTTAGATGGCCCTCAATTCAGACCTTGGGATACGCTGAGAGCTCTAATTCAAAAGCAATGATCATGGGAATCAGCATGGGGCACCTACACTGCACCAGTGAATGAGGAACTTAACTCGCAGATGTTTTGGCAAATTCAATCGGATATATTATTAAGAACGTAATAATTATTTTAAAAGTATTTTTTTAATTTTTGAAGCAGGTTTAGATCCTTATTTGATTTATAAAGTTTGTCATGTTCTGGGAATTATTTAATGGGCTATGTCAATAATAATAATTTATGGATATTTCACTGAATAATTCTCATGAACAGGCTATTTACGTTTTGTTCTGTTATGCTCTTTGTAAATTATTATTATTACT
>NW_023339650.1:9401932-9410202 GCF_004916995.1 Morone saxatilis
TGTAAATTATTATTATTTCTGTGTGTGTGTGTGTGTGTGTGTGTGTGTGTGTGTGTGTGTTTGTTCGTAGTTGTGGGGCGTGGGGGTAGTGGTTATAAAGTGTATAAGTATAAATATTTATATAAAATTATAAAAAAATATTGAAGTTTGAATCAAATTTATTGTGCCAATACTAAAAACGTTATGAGAAATTGATGTTAATTGATCTCTGCTGCAGTAGCCCAACAGACGTCAAACAGTTTGTCTACAATCACTGTGTAGTCTCAATATTGTGTGATACAAGATGTGTTTATGGATAGGACCATTATATTCTTCACAGAGCACACATGAATGGTCAGTTTGGATGTGGACCAATTTAGGTCAGTAGAGCAGAATTGGCAGTTTACATTGGTTTAAATCGTCTACATTCAAGTGAGAACCGTTGGCTCCGAGAAAAACAGTAAGCACAAAACTTAAGTTCCCGAAAGAGCGAGACATGCAGTGGTCAGGACGTGAGATGAAACCAGCCTTGACTGTGTTCCTCTCTGCATCTCCCAGGCCGGGCACGGTGCACCGTGGCTCTGGGATCCAAGTTATTCCCCCGGGGATCCGGACCTCAACAAGCTGCCCCTCCTCTCATTTCATTCTGCTGCATCCGTGAAACTCCGCATGCCCCATGTATTAATGCTGTCATACAGAATCAGCACGTGAAAAGTGAGTTTTGCTGCAGCGAGAAGAGCTCAATGCGCAGGTCACTGGTTGCATTTAGAGCGACGAGAATGCACGTCAGATGACCCGTGGGTGTGTGGAAGTTAAACTAGAGTTTACTGATTAATTGGGCAGCCTATAAAACACATATTCACTGATAGATGCACAGAGACGCACACACACACACACACACACACAGAGTGATCTCTCACGGTGTGTTTCAAAGCAACCCTGAGCCTATCCTGTCCACAAGTAACTTGTGCGGTTCATAACAGCTCTCTGGGGCTTATCGAGTAAAATATAACCTACTTTAACCTACTTCATAAGTAGGAGATTTGTCACACTAGAGTCTACTATAATTATAATATTTAATTATCTCAACGGTTCTATGCCACAATATGCGCAGCCACTATAGTGTAAGCTCTTAAATTAGAAGCAAAAGGATTAACCCTAAAAAAAGATAAAAATACTTTTGGTCCACAACAAAGCATAGTCCTGATAAATAGGCTGACATTTCAAGGTGTAACTGTGACCCTAATCCTCCAAACACGTGCGCATGCGTGTGTGATAGCTACAGGTACTGTATATAGTGTGTATATTTCACCCCATAATTAATTCAAAATTTAGTTAGTCCCATTTACACACTGTTTTCCTTATCTTGTCTGGTTTGCACGATCTTGTCCATGACCACCACGCTCAGTGATTATGTTCAGTCCAGTATTGCGTGGATTCTGTGGACATGATCCAATCATATTCAAAGGTTTAAAAAGGGGCTATAATAACAACGCCTACATATATAACACGCTGTTTGATGTAACACCGAGGTAACATCGTCATCTGTAAATAAGTAAATAGGCTTAACGTTGTGGTGACGAGCATGCCCAGTCTTGAGTTGGGCCCCACCGCGCACAGCGCTGCCCGCGTGGACCGGGCCACAGGGGATTCACGTGTTTTACAGATAGCAAAGAGGAACATAAAGCAGGGAGTATTGTAGAAATGTGGCTCATGGGCGAAACACAATAGCGACTCCAAACAGCCTTGTGTAGGCCTACCGGTAATCCAGACAATTAGCCTATATAATATCCTACACAGCCACATTATTTGGACAGCGGCTTCAGCCTGTACGTTTCCTCTGCTTTCTACGTAGCCTGTGCGAGTCTGCGTGTGCGTGCGCGCGTGCGTGCGTCTTTTAAATTGCGTGTCGTTCTTTGTGTGTGTACGTGCCTGCGTGCGTGCACCAGGAAAAGCGATGTGTGTGTGTGTGTATATTTAGATAATAATATGCACATGCGCATAGATAAAATGTGTCAGTGTGTACAAAGTAGTATGACACCAGGAACAAAAGGAGTTCCTAAAAACAGCCACGGTGACTCTGTTAGGTGCAATAATCCCACAGCCTGTGCTCCTCCACCCCTATTATGAAAAGCTACTTGTTGATAGTAACATTATATTTTTTTTATTAACATATAGCCTACATTGCAATATATTAGACGTATTTTTACAATTGTTGCTCCAAGATCTGCAGTTAAAATGTGTTGTAACTGACGATCTTGATTGGATTGTTTAAGTGGCTACAGCTTTAACCTACATTGTCTGGAAAATCTTGTGGGAAAAGCAACCCTGACTCTGCAGTTTCAGTCCGTCCAATCACTGTTCACGTTTTACCAGGGTGAAAAGTAGGCTACAATTGAACTGGGATATGCCGATTTAGCATGACTCCACTAAATTTACAAGAATATAATTCCTAAAGTTTGACGGTGTGTACATTTTTGATCTCCAACAATAACAATTGCATGCGTAAATACACTATATCTTAACAGTGTTACACCACAGAACATGTCAAAGGATTCCATACACACACACACACACACACACCCACACACACATTGTAAAGGGAAAAGGTGAGATATATAAAAAAAAAAACCTAGAAATGCCGATGGATTTATTAAGGTACAGGGTGAATAATATGGATAGTCCTGCGCAGTCTGAACAAATATTGTAGAATAAGTAGGTCAGTCTATAGTCTACCACCGAGGAAAAAATCATATGGAGGAAAAGCTAGAGCCAACAAAAGCAGACGAGTTGAGCCTTGGTCAGGGCAGCAGCCTGAACGTGGAAAAGCAGCTCTCCAAGTGTAAAAAGCAAATGTCTTTGTTTAAGCTGCGCTGCGTTAACACACAGCAAACCGTGTAAAATGCCCGGAGTGTGGAGTCATTTTACCAGCATACAATCGATTGCATATAGGACTACTACCGCATGTGTTCTGATGTGGACGAAAGGGAATAGCACACAATACATTCCAGTCTTATCATGGCACTTTGCCGGCTCGGGCTACCTATTCTGGCTGTCCACGCACTATGGACTGGGTCTTTATTCAGCTATTGAAATATGAACTTGTCATAACTTATTTACTCACGCAGCGGAGTCTGTGGGCACAATTGTAAACTATTGTAATGGCAGGGTGTGGAAGGGGGTGGGGATGGAATATCCATTTTTATTGCATCACCTGTCAGCGGCGTCCAATGGGCGTCGACTCCGAGGGCATTAATTGATGAAGGTGTCTCCAGTCTGGCGCACCTCCCCTCTCTGTCATTTTATTTGTGGCTCAACCAGCAGCCAGAATAGCAGCTGCATTTTAGCTCTTATTCTGTTTCTCTCTGTCTCGGACTCTCTCTCTCTCTCTCCTCGCTATTTTATCCCTCTGGCTGAGGCAGTGGTGTACACCTACCCCTCGTCCTGCTGCCGTCCAGAGGGGAGTGGAGCCGGCAGAGGCAGGTAGCAGCAGCCCCGGCTTGGTGGACGCATCCGTCGCATTCCTCCACCATGCCGGACCCGGGCAAGAGGCGACGAGTGGATGCTGTCGGCTCATTCAACCTATTCCATTTAACTCTGCATGTCAAAGTTTGCATTTTCATGACGCAGCAGCAGCAGCAGTGTGGATGGATTAAAGGTATGAGCAGGATGCCTTGAGCCCGAGACCCCATGCCATCCACTGGTAAATCCATAATATAGTGAGAGTGACTACATGGATTAATACATTGGAGCTGATACATAAAACATGGGAGACCTGGAGTGTGGATTTGAGGAAATGCAAGGAGTGAGATTGGGATACCTGCTCATCAAAGGCAAGCAAATGTTTGCTTTGTCTCAGGTCTTCACCGACCTGCTGAAGAACATCCCTCGGACCACGGTGCACAAGCGCATGGACCACCTGAAGGTGAAGAAGCACCACTGCGACCTGGAGGAGCTGCGGAAGCTCAAAGCAATAAACTCAATAGCTTTCCACGCCGCTAAATGCACGCTCATATCGCGGGAGGACGTGGAGGCTCTGTATATCTCCTGCAAGACGGAGCGGGTGTTAAAGTCCAACAAAAGGAAAGCGAAAGCGGTGTGTTCTCCCGGGGGTGAGGATGCGTCCCCGGGGCTCCTCCGTGCGGACGCCGAGCTGTGGAAGGAAAAAGTTTGGTTTAGTTTGCACGGTGTCCCTGAAACTCTGACGCTTCACAACAAAACCGGCAGGAGGAGAGAGCTGACTCCTTGCCTTACCGACTCCAAACTACCTCAATTTTACCACAAAACCCACGGACGGGAATACCGTTCGGTGACTAAGTCCAGTCACAAACACTTTAAAAACTATGAAACAGCGAAAATAACAGGGAACCGTGTTACTTTGAGCCAAAGGCACTCGTTTTTCCGGAGCGCGGTGAGCCGGCAGCCGGTGGTGCTTCAGTCCGCCATAGCTGCTCAGTCCAGGCTCTCGCGCTCAGCCGGCGACCTACTTCACAAAAGGAAGAGGAGGCGCGAGGGGGGCGGCGGCGGCAGGGACAGCGCGAGGCACTCGTGGAGCAGGAGCAGACACGCGCACCAGCACGTACCACCGGTGCTGCTCGTGCAACCCAAGTCACCCGGCAGTCACGGGACGTCTTTTGGGACTTTCCACCTCGGTCCGGATTACTATCTTGACCCCAGACCTCACCATCATCACCACCACCAGCATCACCATCATCATCATCACCACCACCATGAGCCGACTTTCCCGGAGAGTTACAGTAGCGACACCGAGTCCAGCACCTACTCGGACCGGGCGTACCCGGACTCGGACTTCGGGTCCGGCTTCTCCACCACCAGCAACTCCGGGAGCTCGGAGGAGGAAGAGGAGGGCGAGGACGAAGACGACACGCAGTCAGAGAGTTCAGAGGTCAGCTCGGACGAGGAGGAGAGCTCCTCGCAGTCCGACTCGAGCTCCGTTTCGAGCCGTGTTTCGGTCCAGAGCATCCGGTTCAGACGGGCCCGGGTCGGTTCTCTCGCCAAAACTCTCAACACTAGTAAAGCACCTTTGCTCCTGCAGCCCACGTTTCACTACAACAACCAGCAGCAACGAGAGAAACAACACGCACTGGGCCATGTTGCCACTCCACAGACAGACCTCAGGCAGGGGAAACGCCAGAAATGTGAATTTATATGCAGTGAAACGAGAAAGGACTCGGGACCCTCACAGCCACCGAAATTCAACTCAACTGTAGTGGGAGACAGCTTTTTCACCGAGTCCAAAAGGGCGTTTGAAGCCGATCCAAACAGGACCGACCCCGTGGACGAGCCGGCTCCTTATTCACCGGGACCCAACCGGAATAAGGCCTTTCACCCCTCACGCAGGACACCGGGGCATTCCACCAAATGCCCCCCGGGACTGAGCGCACAGTGCGACCACGACAAGCTCCCCAAATGCGCCGACAAAAGGGAGGCGAAAGCTGGCAGCCTGAAACTGCCCACCCCACTGAAAAAAATAAAGACCGAGGCGGAGGAGTCCTGTGTGACCGCCGCCCCCCACTCGGACGGCGACAGGACAGCCAGGACGCCACCCTTCAACCTCCACGATGTGAAAGTTAAAGTGGAGGAAAGCTGTGATGAATATGAATACCAGAGCCAGGCCACTGTGGTCAAATGTAAAGGAGATAAGGCAGAGAGCAGCAGTGGCCCCTATCCCATCAAACAAGGGGACTTTTTCGGGGTTAAAGCCACGGAGAGGAGCCCCGACGTGCTCCCCAGGTCCCCCTGCGGTCCTCAGGAATGCTGGAGCACCCTGGACGGCCCATTCGTGGACGAGGGGGAGCACAGGAACAAAAACTGCAGGGCTCCGGTGCTGGGGAATAAGAAAACCCGAGTTTCCAGGGCGCAAACAAAACAAAACGTGCCCAGGGTCAACAAGGCTGCCTCTTCTTTTTCTTTTTCTTCTTCTTCTTCTTCTTCTTCTTCCTCCTCTTCCTCTTCCTCCTCCTCCTCCTCTTCTTCTTCCTCTTCTTCTCGTCCCGCATCTACACATTACTTAACATACCTTACGTGTAGGGTGCGACTTCAAACACTTGATTTACTTGTCCTTAAAAAAAAAAAAAGAAGAAGAAAGAAAGGTGTGCAACCACTATAGGCTAACTAACTTGAATTTAGGGGCTAAATTTGAAAACAGTACTGGGGTATACTACAATTCACTGAGCGGCCATATTTCAAAAAGCCTACATTTGATATGGTGAAAAAATAAAAGGAGCAATATTTAAAGCTGTTGTATTTTGGGCCTATAATAGCAAATAAATTGGCGTTTTTTTTTTCTAGCCCAGATAGAGACAAGCATGCCTTCCAACTAAAAATAGAATTAATGACAAACAATGTGGTTTCAACGGATAGCATAAATTAAATTATAGGAAAATCAGCAAATGGCATTGGTTAGACCCTCCACATTATGGTGTGAAATCCTAAATCTTTCAAAATAGGAAAGTCGAAATGAATGCAGTTTTTGCCTTGTGTCTGCATCCAAGTCCAATTTTTTTCCTATCAGCATCTTCAAACATCAATTTCACAAGGCTGGTCAAAAAACCCTAAAAGCTGAAAACAACCCAACAGTATCAAAGTGCAGCATTTAAGCCTATTCTCTTTGTGCTTTGTCGCATTGTTTCTTGAGTAAGCCAGAGGTAGATTTAGAAGGTGTTTCACGCTGTTGGTGTTGTTCTGCCCCCACGTGACTTCCTCCATCAATCCCACCCAAGAGCTTCTTGGACGATGTTGTTGTGTTTTGATATATATATTTTTTTTAGACAAATCTTCGTGCTTCTTAAACGCAAATGCAGACTCCCCCCTGGACAAAATTGGTGGGTGTTGCAGAAGAAATCGGCTTGGGCAACGGTGGAACCAGGAGGGACGTGAATTTGGAGTCTTGTCGTCGGGAAACTGATGTGCTAATGAAAGGTCTGAGCCTTATTCTGTTTTGATTGCTGTACATTAAGGCCTGTGTTGTTGTCTGGGCCTGCGTCTTTGTGCAAACTCACACGTTTTGCAGACCAGGAATACTCAGCAGAAAATAAAAAACAAGACTGGAAATCAGGATTCACAAGGACTCCAGGAACAAACAAACAAACAAAAAAACAAAGCCCCACAATCACCAGGAATAAATTCCTGTCAAATCTAATAAAGGCGTAACTGTGGAGTATAGATTGGACGTTAATAACATTTTTTTTAATAATTTTCTCTAAAAATTGAACACTTGGACACATGGGCACTGTGGCACAAGGCTGATCGACAAAGGTCATGGACAGGAAAACAACAGCTTCCTGATTATATAAAATATACCAAGTGGCACAGGAACGGGAAACCCTGAATTTTTTTTTGTTGATTTTACCAAGTTCAAGGCTTTTCTCTGCAATCCCAGTAGATTAAAGGAAGGGTGGCCTTCATCTCAAGGGAATGCTGTGGGGTGTTTCTTTCTTCTTTCTTTTTCTTTCTTTCTTCTTTTTTTACCCCTTCCTCTTTCAGACAAAGCACAAACCCACTGAAACCCCTGGCACCTTATACAATTCAACAGGTCGAGCATAGAAAAGCGAAGAAGAAATAATGATAATAAAAAAATTTAAAAAGTAAGAAACACAATAAGGAGAACCTAACATATTGGCTTAGGACTGGATAGCTTATGGTAAAAACACAAGTTCCCTTTTAACCGACATCCACGAGCTGTTGTCTCACCCAGTCCTGTGGGCGTTCTTTTTTCTGAGGCCCAAAAAGGGGTATTCTCGTGGGTTTCCCTCGATCAAACTTCAAAACAAAGCGGAATGTAAAAACCCATCACAAGGGAAAATAAAGGGAAGGAAGAAAAACATAATAATAACAAACGCCGATAAAGTTGCGGAGCAATTTGTGGTGAGGCTCACGTAAGACTGGCTGCGATTATACGGTCTGAGATTGAGGCGGCGGGGGCTTTTGTTTTTTGTGGGTTTTTTTTTTTTTTTTTTTTTTTTTTTAGGCTTTTTTAAAAAACAGCTTAGTATTTCCTAGTTCTCTGAGCGGGGGTGGGGTGAGAAGAATCTGGCCGCCCGGCTGGCCACTTCCACACGGGTGACGGGAGGGGAGCCGCGGCCCCCTCAAGGCGATTTCAGGGAGTAGCAGGGGCACAATCCCCGTCGGCCAAACAACCAGCGGACGGCGGGGATGGGAATTGCCATGAGGCGAAAGGCATTTACAAGGCGATCTACAGTGGTTTCGGTTGCTGCTGCGTTTGCGGTCTGCTCGGTAAAATCTCCGCGGATACTTCCTCGCAGCCCGCG
>NW_023339650.1:9411216-9413077 GCF_004916995.1 Morone saxatilis
GAAAGAAAGAAAGAAAGAAAACCCCACAGCATTCCTTGAGATGAGGCCACTCTTAATCTATCTGGGACTGCAGAGAAAGCTTGACTTGGTAAATCACAAAAAAAAATCAGGGTTTCCCGTTCTGTGCCACTTGGTATATTTTATATATATCAGAGCTGTGTTTCCTGTCATGACTGTCTGATCAGCTTGGCCACAGTGGCCCATGTGTCCAAGTGTTCAATTTTAGAGAATTATTAAAAAAAATGTTTATTAACGTCCATCTATACTCACAGTTACGCCTTTATTAGATTTGACAGGAATTTATTCCTGGTGATTGTGGGCTTTGTTTTTGTTTGTTTGTTTGTTCCTGGAGTCCTTGTGATCTGATTTCCAGTCTTGTTTTTATTTCTGCTGAGTATTTCCTGGTCTGCAAACGTGTGAGTTTGCACAGACGCAGGCCCAGACACAACACAGGCCTTATGTACAGACAATCAAACAGAATAAGGCTCAGACCTTCATAGCACGTCAGTTCCCACGACAGACTCAGATTCACGTCCCTCCTGGTCCACGTTGCCACCGATTTCTTCTGCACACCACATTTGTGCCAGGGGGAGTCTGCATTTGCGTTTAGAGCACGAAGATTGGTCTAAAAAATATATATATATACAAAACACAACAACATCGTCCAAGAAAGGCTCTTGGGTGGGATGTGATTGAGGAGTCACCGTGGGGGCAGAACAACACCAAAACAGCGTGAAACACCTTCTATCTACTCTGGCTACTCAGAAACAATGCGACAAAGCACAAGAGATAGGCTTAAATGCATTGCACTTTGATACTGTTGGGGGTCTGGTTTCAGCTTTAGGGTTTTCTGACCAGCCTGTGAAATGATGTCTGAGATGCTGATAGGAAGAAAAATTGACTTGGATGCAGACACAAAGGCCAAACTGCATTCATTCGACTTCTATTTGAAGATTTAGGATTCACCCATATGTGAGTGTCTAACCATGCCATTTGCTGATTTCCTATAATTTAATTATGCTAATTTCCGTGAAACCACTGTTGTTCATTATTCTATTTTTAGTTGGAGTCATCTGTCTCTATCTGGGCTAGAAAAAAAAACGCCAATTATTTGCTATTATAGGCCCAAAATACAATCAGCTTTTAAAATATTGCTCCCTTTATTTTTCACCATATCAATGTAGGCTTTTGAATATGGCCGCTCAGTGAATGTAGTATACCCCAGTCCTGTTTCATTTAGCCCCTAAATTCAGTAGTAGCTATAGTGTGCACACCTTCTTCTTCTTCTTTTTTTTTTAAGGACAAGTAAATCAAGTGGTTGAAGTCGCACCTACACGTAGGTATTTTAAGTAAATGTGTAGATGTTTTTTAATGGCAGTTCAGGACGCGCTCTGCTAATTGGCAGGCTTTTCTGTCTGCGACAAAGAGAGGCCCAGCTTATGGCGAGCCAGATCACAACAAACCCAAAGCCCGTGAATGATGTCAGCCCCCTCACAAGCACAGCAAAGGGTGCATTCATTCAGAGGATTGTAGAAACTATTTAATGGGTGATTGTTAAAAAAAGAGGAAAAAATGTACAAAAAAAGTGAGTTTCACTCTGCCTAAATCAGTGTGTATACATGGTAGATGTTTTAGCCATGTGATTAAAGCACTGCTCTGCAGTCATGAAGCCCCCAGTTCACCGTGGGCCTTATTTCTGAGCCTGGAAGAGACAATTCAAACTTGAACTTATATATTCTCAGCCTGTAAACTGGCTATTTTTTGAAGCCATGACACGAGCTGGTATATGAGCAGGCTAGCAGTAAAACGGAGGGGGTTGCACAGGGTTTGAGAGAGAGGGGAGGGGAGGGGAAGGGGGGGG
>NW_023339650.1:9413177-9415647 GCF_004916995.1 Morone saxatilis
GGGGAAGGGGGGGGGGGGAGTTGCTGTGTTGCAAGAGCGAAGCTTTCAACCTTTAATCCGCATGTCAAAAGCATAGGCTGCACAGGCATAGGAAGAAGAGGAATCGCCTGCGCCCAAAGCAGTGCGGGTTTGCCCCCCTGACGCACCAGCCTATTCTCACGCAGCGCTCACAATGCGCGGCTGAGGGACGGAGATGGTGGTAATGGCCTGTTGGGAGGGCCTTTCCACCGTTAAGACAAATAGCTCTCTGACAGTGACGCTATCAATGTAAACAATTGCATCGTGCAGCAGCTAGAGGCTGCGTGCACACTCTCCCCCCTTCCTCC
Organism: Morone saxatilis; assembly: GCF_004916995.1. Lineage (NCBI taxonomy): Eukaryota > Metazoa > Chordata > Actinopteri > Moronidae > Morone > Morone saxatilis. The sequence goes on from NW_023339650.1 coordinate 9,413,504, forward strand.
TCCTCCTCCTCCTCCTTCTCCTCACTTCCCTGCCCTCCTCATTCACTCATTTACTTCGCTTTTTTGATACAATACTTGAGGTCAGGTTTTTGACATGGAATTTGAAGTCACTGGTTGTTTATATGAAACTGAATATTTATTTTTGTGAATTTTTCTGGGGTTTTCTTGTATATTGATTTCTTTTTGTTGTGAATATATATAGGACAACTGCACTCGAAATGGAAACTTGAACGGTGGATTTCTGAAGCACTTTCCCTTTCTTTTTTAATTATGAAGCATTCATTAAACGCGACTGAGTGTAATTATCCGACTCTTTCTCTTTATTTCCTGTTGGACAATCTATGTTGTTTTGGAGGGGGCGGGGGGTTAAACAGAGTTAATGATGGAGAAATTGGCCTGGGATTTGCTTTAGGAGAGTCTTATGAAAACAAAGAAGTGACGTGATTTTAAAACTTTTTATGCGGTTTCCCTTCTTTAACAATCTTTTATTTTGGGAACACAGCTGCTCTTTGGTATATCTTGCACTACTTTGTCATTAAATGTCCCCGAATGTCTTTCCATTTACTCTGTAACACGAGTAATTCCATAATGTTTAAAGGCGTTTAGGGAAAATTAGACATACCCAGTCTTCAATTAAATAACAGATAAGGAGTATGTCCTGAGGCAAAGAGGTGTCAGATTTGAAAGGAAATAGACCCCAAATAGATCTACAGGAGTGCTTATCCACATTGTGGGTAGTTTAAACTAACAATAGAACTAATGATGACTGATGGGAAATATCCATTTAAAGATGGCAGTATCTCCACTTTGGTTAAACTCTTATAGTAGTGAGGGAATCCCTTTCCCGGTATATTTAAGAGGTGTGTGGCGGAAGAAGTGGTAGGCCTGCGGAGCCTGCAATAATAACAAGAGGCAAACCGCAGACATTTACGCATGCATCGTTTCCAACCACTGCACATGAGGCGGTGCGAGCCTACTCGGTGTAATACTTGCAGCATATGACACCTCAATGAGCTGACCTAAACAACACTCCTGCAGGGAGCTGAACACTGGAGCAACTCATAAAGCAAACAATGCTGCATTTGCAGGAAGGGCGTGTGCAGAGAGGCCAACGAGTCGAATAAAACATTATTCCCTTCCATAAACAGCTTTAAGTATTAGTCCTGTAGCACAACTACAACTATATGCCTGGGTATTGTATAAAAAGCCCAAACCGGAGTATAGTGATCCTACCATAGGGGGTGAAATACAATAAAATAAACTAACAATCCACAAACATACCTGCTGTATGGACACACAGGAATACTGCAAAACTCACCCAAAGGCTATTCGACTCACACAATATTGTGTGCAATGTATAGGACCATGCAACTTTTTCTAAGAAGCTTTGACCAGACTTGCCCTTTCCCTCAGTCTGCCATGTTTGACGTGATGTTTCCCTGATTAATGGGACTCTGCGGTATACGGTCCAGGCCAAAGCCCCGAGGTTGATAAGGGGGAGCCGGGGCTGGCATGCTGTCTGGCCCCGGCACGGCTGCTGCTGCTGCTGGAGCCTGCAGGGTTCATACTGGGAGCAGAGACAAGCCATTACTGCTGCTGGCGTTTCAGGGTTAAATTCCAGTGCGGATTGGGAACCAGTAGACTGTAACTTCTATAGAATAACAATAGACAGAATACGTGAAAAAGAACAAAACAGGCCTTATTTGGTTTTAATAGAAAAGGAAAGATAATGTTTTTTTAAAGAGCTCAACTCCAAATTATATTTGACGCTGACTGTTTGGGAAACAAAGTTATGGTTAATGCTGACAGACACATGCCGCGTTAGGGTCAGCACTTTGCATTGATCTTTGAGACAATTAAATACACGGAGACCGATAAAAGCTGTCGGGGCGTTTTTATGTTGAATCCCTCAGCTGTAAAGTATTTGCCCGTCAACCGCCCTTAACGCAAGGTCACTCACAGACTCATAATATTTTGGTGTAAAATATTGATGAACAAAACAAACATTTTGACGTTTTGGAGTCACTTTCGGATGGTGGGGGGATTTGTTAAAGATTTGTGAGTGTTGTAGCAGGCTTTGAATGCATCAGCAATTACTTAGCTGTACCCATTTTTCTGTCAGTGTTCGGTGTGTGTGTGTGTGT
>NW_023339650.1:9415747-9415900 GCF_004916995.1 Morone saxatilis
AGAGAGAGAGAGAGAGAGTCCCACGAAACGGCTCTGTATGATAAAATAGCCTCAAACTGATGTCTGAAACCTCGCTGCATATGGTGAATCCTGACGATAGCGAGCACACTCTGCTCAAAAGCTGCTGCTGACCTGCTGTGGGCCTGGGGGGGG
>NW_023339650.1:9416000-9446407 GCF_004916995.1 Morone saxatilis
AATTGAATAACTAATAATAGATAATAATCGGATAGCTGAGTATTTTTTTCTAATGAATAAATACGAAATAGATAATGTAACAATTATTCTGTTTTAATTGTGTTATCAGGCTATCCAGCAAACAGCAGGTCTGGCCATGCATTAAGTACCAATTCATTAGTAAAGTTCTGCAAAAGCTGAATGCTTCCCATACGTGCAGAAAAACAGGCGTTAGACCCTTGGTGCAGGCTAAAGTACACCAATGTGTCTTTTATTGTTTAAACTGCAGTGAGAACACTACACCAATGCGCCCTGGCTCCCGTCTAGTTCCAGGACCACTCGTTCGGGAGTCCAATAGCCCAACATTTGAGACGAAGACCACAAGTGCTACATTGTTGTCTTCCAGTCTCGACTCTACGATCACCGCGAGGCGCGCCATCCCTGCCGGATCTGACCCCAGTGTCTGTGCCAGGGGGGGCATGCGGGTAACAACCCAGCAGAGGCAGCGCTGTTCCCCGCCCGCTTTTTTCAAGTCCACCTTCACGTTGAGCCGGCCGACTCCCGTGATCTCGTGGTGATTGGAGGCTGCGCAGCGGAAATGCTGGTATATACCGCTTTTAGTGGAAATGTTAATGCACAGTGTGGCGGAATGGTGGGGTTACTATCCACGAGTGCAGCCACCTACACTTGGATTTCGGTTGATAGAGCAGAACTGATCTAAAAAACCCTGTCGATTCCTTCATTCGTGTTTTGTGTATCACGGTCCGTCTCTTCCACGGTAATATGCCTGCATTATATTGCAATATTCCATCAAAGATGGCTTACTTCAACCCCCTGCACCTTTGGCACTACCTACGTTTCTTCGGGTTCACTGGAGATTCTCGGACCTTTACTGGACCCTCGGACCTAAACTAACATCGCACATAGGTTGGTAAACCTGGAGCCAAAGTTTGGGTGTAACGACTTTCTGTCCGTAGAAGACTTAATACCTGGTATTTACTAATTAAGACTTCTGGGTTTTCCGTAAGCATTAAAAAAAGTGGAACCAAACCAACGCTCCTGCATCATCTGTTGGTTACCCAATCTCAACGGTGTTTCTTCGTGTCAACTCTTAAACTCCCATCTAAGTTCAAAGTCTGTACACCCTCACCAACTGTTGAGAGCGTGAGAAGTACGCCATACCAGCCTCACGTTCGTTCAAAATTACTGAGTGTATTGACACACCCCGAGAACATCTAGAAATACGAGAGTGGAGGGAAGACGAAAAGACGAGATTCTTAGTAGTGTCGTGTCAAATCCACCCATGCTTCCTCACCATCTATAGCGTTGTGAAGACAGCTTGGTGTTTGCTAGGAGGGAAAAGCAAATGGGCCCAAACAGAGGCGCCGCTCCTCCGGCCTCCGGCGCATGTGGAGGAGCCATTAGATTCATATCCCGACTTTCTCCTCTGTGCGCGAAAGGTCATTGCTTTGACCCAACCGTTACAACAGAAAGCTCTGCTCCTCTGTTAAGCGGATCCTATGCGGGCGCAGGCGAAAACTCACACCTTTAACCACCCAGCGCCTCGGTGTTTTGCTGAATTAACATTGGAGCTGAGCCTCTTATTTGTGAAATGATGGGCTAAGGGAACTTAAAGAGAATAAAGTAAACCCCAGTTTTACCCTCGTAAAAATCAACCACTACAGATTATTATTATTATATACAATAATTGTTAGATTGTTAGAATTTTGTTATGCTGAATAGTTTACCAAAAGCATCATTGTGACAAAATGTCCGACGACCAGATTAGTGAGGATATGTTTGCTTGAAGTGAGTCAAGTGCGTATTTTCCAGCCTGCATGTGTAAATTAAATTGAAACGCTCTCGAGTTAATAACTGACCCTAAAGCGGCGAAAACACGTTTAGAAAAGACGCAGGGAGCCCACAGAGCTGGTGTCTGGTGGATTTCCCTGGCCAGAGGGACTGCATGGGGGGAGGAAGGGGAAAACCAGCACCAGAGGGCTTCTGCTCAGTCATGGAGCTCAACTCCATTTGTAAAGGCTTTTCTGAGGACAGGAGAGCGCCAGATGTAGCCTAATGTTGAAAGGAGACTGGAGCAACTTTTAACATACAATTCAATCAGTTATCAACAAGCCCGGTTGTGTGACGGGTGTTGTTTAGGCGATCAGCGTGAGTCACAGGAAGGCATTAAGTTCCTGCTCATTTAGACTGTTATCCCGCCATGTATCAACATGTTTACAGTGGTCTTATTTGTAAAACTTGAAAAACTATTTGCCATTCAGCTCTGTTTACTGTTGGCTGCATGGCTCCCATCAGAGTGTTTATTTATGTATTATTAGTCAAATGTAACTAGAGGATCATTTAAAGGTTTATTTATTTATTTGTTTTTACACATTAAATTAGATTTATTTTATATTTTTAATTGGTTTAAGATTCAGTACTGCTGAGTTTGTGGAGATCATTTTTATAAAAATTAATACAACATTTTTTTAATTGGGATGATAGATTGCACTAACTAAAAACTGTGCAAACTCAGGTTTATAGATTTCATATGAACTATAACGTTGTCCACTCTTTGGACATAAAATAAGACAACACTTAACTCCAAATGTATTTTTCATAAAGTTATTTTGTATTGACCCACATTTTTAGAAAACAAAGTTTTGACATTCCTGTGGTTCATTTTTGAAAGTTGCCTAATCCCATTATATGAATGATTGAACATGTGCCATGTGTGAGCATGTTTCAACGACCATCCTGAGCTCATGTTTGTTAATATTATTATTACCATCATTATTATTAGATTCAATGATATTATTGCTTTCTTTAAATAAAAAATATAGGAATACATATAAAAAAAACATTCCTTGGCAAGGAAATAATTGGGAAGATTATTATTTTAAGAAGACCTTTTTTTTTTAAAAGTTTTGTATTGACACCAATACATTATTGGCCTTTAAACTGAACCCCTCCTCCATACACACACACACTCACACATGAATTTCATATAGTGGTTTCTTTGTTGTAAGCTATGGTAGAAATACCTTGTAATCTCACTGGTTTTACTGGCCAGAGTTTTTTAGAGGTTGACCTCAGAGAAAAGGTATTTCGTGTGTCCATTAAAAATATTGTACCATGTAACGATGGAATGCATATTTTTCAGTTTATTTGGATAAATTAGCTATAAAATGTATGCAGTCTCATGACAACTTAAAGCTCCTGTGTGTTTATCCTTTATATCAGCTAATTAAAATGTTCCACGGCCTGAAAACTAATATCTGGACACTAGTTCCCTTTATAATGTTGAGAACATTACACACTATAGGGGGATTTGAACACTGCTACAAGCGGCGGTGACCTTTGACCCCTCATACCAGGGAGTTAGGACAAGAAGCCCAAGCTGGATTGGGGATAAAAGCCACTAATACACACACACACACCACCACACACACAATCACACAACAGAGAACCTCCTCCGCTGCTGCAACCACACTGATACACCAATGATATGTTTAATTTCTATCATTAACACACAAAATAGAAAAAATATATCTCTCTAATTTGACTAAAACACTGGTAGAAAATTATCTGGATTTCTACCAGTGGCCTACATGTATTCAGGCCACAGCTTGTTCATTATTGATTACTATGTCAGCGCCTAAGTCGACAGATATTCTCACCTACAGCCCTTCTGTAGTTAGGGCTATATGTCAAACATCAAATTGATGAAAAATGCAGAATATTGCCTTGCTGCAGGGCACGCAGGCAGGAGACATGATGCGTCAAAAGCGGATTTGAGCGGATGAACTTTCTTTCTTCTCCTCTTCTGGTGAAGTTTCTTAAATTGGGTGGTTGAGAAATATAATAGGACACTTTTTTAGGGCTGTCTGGGCCTTTGCCGGATAAGGTTTCAGCCAACGTTTTTCACCCACTTCTTTATATTGGGTATTCAGGATGTGGGACAAAGGGGAAACCTGGGATTTAAGACTCATTGTAACTAACTCCTTATTTAGGCCTAATTTCACTGGATAGTTAGAAGGTGTGTTTGACTTAAAACCAGTAGAATTTTTTTCTTTAAAAGCCATTTAGGTATAGCCCTAGTACTCAATAATGCAATATAGGTCATATTAAATTATATTCCAGAAATGTGGCTGTTACATTTAATAGTGAGTGTGCAATGATATTACCTTTAGTTTGTATTGACAAGCCTTACAAAGTGATGTTCTCAATATAGGTTCTGCTTTTATTTAAGGTTCATTTTATGGTGACATTTTAAAATCTTAGTGCAGTATAAAGAGAATATTATTTTGATATAACATGTTGTTTATTTATATATTTTTTAATTTCCTAATGTTTCTTTAGTCCATTGATGGTTTTGCTGTAATATTATTTGTGTAAATCCTCTTAAACTAATTTTCTGATGTGTTTTTTATTCTTCTCTCCAGCTGTTGTTGTCAAACCCGGGAGACTACTCCTGGTGATCCAGCTCTGATAAGATCTGCATGTTACAGTAGATTCTCGTTAATAATTTGGCCTGATTGAGGCTTGTTTGGAGAGTAATCGGATCCCGCAGAGCTCCTTCTCCTCCCCCCGGGGGCAAACAGCGACAGAGCGCCGTCAAATAGCTTTTAAATACGGATGTTTAACTTACATGTTTAAGCACAGTTGGGACAGTCAGGACTAAAACTTTGTTATAAAGATGCACCACGCATGTGTTAATAAAGCTTTAGGATCTGATAGATGCTTGATTACTTTAAATGTTCCAACAGACCTATTAAACCATGAATGGTTTATATGTGATCATATCCTCTTTTGTAGCCTATAATTACCTATTACTTAATGAACATAGGTGATTGTTAAATAGTCAGTTATTATTATATACATTTTGGTTGATTTTTCTGCAGGCACACTGACTCTCCTTTGACCTCTATCAGACATGCTCCCAGAAATGCAACACTTTTTGGTCTGTCATGACCCTCGACATTTATCGTGCGTTTCCAGGCCTCCTTTATGGATTTGTGAAGTTGTGAAAGCATTGAACAATGACCCACGGAGCAGGGAGTTTGGCACTCAGTAGCATGTTGGTGCTTCAGCTCCAGCTCGGTGCACACAAAGACAGGAACCAGGTACTTTCAGACATCATCAGACACACAGGTCAGAGGAGGGTTTCTGCACTTAATGCAGCTGGTTGGATAATTAACGAACGACTTAACTGCGAGTTAGGCCTCTTTAATTAAAAACACAAAGGGTCACATGATCATGAATTAATATTGAGACACAGGACGTCGTGGTATTTTATATATGGATCCATACTTTGCATAAGTCAGTCTAATGTGCAGTCTGTTGTTGCCTGTTAAGGGTTTCAGTTTGGATAGAAAGATGAAAGCTTTGTCTTACAGATTGGACAAAAAATACCCAAACTGCTGCTTGAAATCTCTCTGAATATAACAGAACAAAGCTGATCGAACTGTTTCCTTTCTGTGAAACACAGATATATTGAAACATCTCCCTTTATTATTCCTTAAAATAAAACACACTTTATTTTTCACATTTTGTATAGTCATTGTCTCTTTTTCTCTCGTGGAAACTCTGCCATGACTTGTGAAAATATCTTGAAAAATGTCCACCTAACCACTGCCTACATAAGACTTCTTTTTTTAAAAAAAAGAAAACGTATTCGAGCTGCTACATGGGGCATTTGTTGTTATAGTTTAGGAAGATGGCGCCTGGTGAGATAAGACTTAAATATGTTCAACATTTATTAACTAAAATATAGATTACTAAGTAGAAGTCACCTGATAAGGAGGCCAAATAAGCAGGTATAAGGGGTTAATATTCCTCCAGAAAATCAAAAATAATGGGGTTAGAAAGGAGGAGGTTGCAGCATAGACTGTCAAATATATATTTCTGGGAGAAGCAATCATGACATTTCTATATTAAAATGTCTAAACTACTTCAGATGAGGAGAACTCAACTCATGTCATGTGGTGGCAAATAAATAGGTGAATCAAATATGACCTCCAGCCGCTGATCAACAGATAAACAACTCACATTTTGTTTTATTTATTTTTTTTACTCATCAGTTTAAAGTACATATCACCATACACGCGTCAAAATGTAGTCTGGCACTCTTTAATTTCCTCTCATATGGTTGAGTATCAGCCGATAAACTCGTTAAAATTATGCAAATAAAAAGGTGTGCAAACAACGGCTAGTTTTCCTCCTCTACGTCCCGGCTTTTATAACAAAACCCTGGTGACAATATCTATTTTAATATCTCTCCACGTCAATCGACTCCTCAGTACCGGAGTCAGCTGAACTGGTTTCTCCAGCGGACTCTGTGTCCTCGTAGGGGCGCAGACTGCAGGCACTTACATAACGCTTCGTCTCTCCGTTACGCAGCGCCATAACGCGGATCCAGCAGCTATTTTTTTGAAAGATTTCGTTGACTTCATCATTTGTTAATTGTATCACGGCGTGCGCACATTGAAAGCACAGCGTGCGCTTAACGAATTGGGCAGGTTATTGGAGCTTAGCAGGCCCGCGGTGGGCTTTACGCACCGTCACGACTACAGCGCGGCTTATTGGTGTTTAGGGTTTGGTTAGAAAATGCTTCTCAAAGTGTGATCCGGGGACCTCCAGGGGTGCTTGAATGGGCTCCGGGGGGTCCCGCGGCAAATAAAGCAATATGTGTTTTCACTATAAATTAATTCACATGCAGGGTTCCCAATTTAATATGTAAATGAGCGTTAAATATAGGTTCCACTCCCGCGGCTGATTTGTTTTCACACATATGCAGCTGAATCTATATTAAATCAACAATAACAAGTCCCACATTTTAGGTTTTTTTGGGGGGGGATCAAGTAAGATTTGTTTGAGTTTCTGTGGTCAGATGCGGTGTTTTTGTGATGTGAAGACGTGTTCGAGTCCCTGAGCGGAGAGGCGAAACGAAATCCCCCAAATATGCGCGTATTCCGTATAAAAAATGGACAGAGAAAATGTGTTTGATGCCCCCGCTGTGCCTCTCTGGTACCGTCAGCTCGAGGAGGTGGCGCGGTCTCATAGCGCCCCCTGCTGGGCGTGAGAAATTCTCTTAAAGGGGATGTCTAGAAAACCGGAAGAGGTTTTTAAGGTGGATCTGCGGAGTTGCATGCACGACGAGGACGCTTTTTTCACCAAAGGGCTCACAGGGCAAACTGGACTCGGACGAAAGACTTTCACCGGTTCCGTTGCGTTTTGTTGGCATTTTTCAGCCCAACAGCTCCGAAGTGCTCTGCAAAAAAATATGCGTCGAAAGAGGGAGTTCGTGCTGGAGCTTTAAATCCTACCTTTCTTATAACCAAGTTGAAAAAATACTACTGCTGGTGAGATCATTTCTCCCTCGTTTCCAGTTTAAAACGACGTTTTTGAAGAATGTCCTTGAATTGTGCAAAAACTGAACCAAGCAGAGAGATAACACACTGATCCACAAAGCTGGAACTCAGCTGTAGGAGGTGCCACCCCGCTGTCCTTTCACCTGTCAGAAAAAAAATGACCAATAAGAGATAGTTTTCATACTGCAGCTTATTCTGTGTTGCACTTTCTATTAATATAAGATCTCATTCAGGTCAGCTTGTAGATGATTCTGTACAAGACTGGTCCTTTAAAAAACTAAAGACAAAGACCATAGTCCAGTTGGCATATTAAACCAGAGATGTGCTCACTTTTGGATGCCCTTGAAGACTCCAGATGTTGTTGTTTTTTAAAGTTGATGTAAGAATAGAGATCTGGTTCCTCAGGTGGTCCAAACCGGCGTCCAACGGGCTTGCTGGACAATAACGGAATCTAACCAACAATGAGATTTGCTTCGTGGCTCCACGTAGACTCACACACACAAGGTTGTGAAGAAATAATTCATCTCCCTGTGGTGGCGGTTGTAGGCCTATGTGGCGCATGTGGGCGCGTTGCCAGGTCACTGTAGGCCAGCTCGGTTTATCTCAATGAAGAAGCGTTTATAGACTAACAGAATGATTTAATGGGCAGATCTTCAGATTAAACCTGTGCATTAGGCAGAATAACAGCACACAGCTTTCTTTTTTTTTCTTTCTTTCTTTTTACCTCCACTGCAGTTGTTCTGTTTCATGTGCTTACAATTTTCTTTGCCTCATTAATTTTGCAGTGTTTGCAACAAAAGAACCAGCAGCTCAAATAGCAACACAGGCCTTTTTTATTTTATTTATTTTTAACCAGTGGAAGCTGCTTTATTTTGCGTGGAAAAGCCCCAAATCTGCTAATTGGTGTATTCAGCTTTGCCTGATTGACTGTTGACCTTTTGTAATTGTGCTTTTCAGCAAATGGAGAGCACAGCAAGCAACATGGCATTCAAACTGGATATTAACTTTAAAGGAAAATACTCATGTTTAAAGGGCAGATGCGCGTTTATTCTTATACAAAAGTGCATCTGTCATTTTTTTTCCCTTAAACGCTGTGGCACAAAATACAGCCAAACTGCGCGAGCAAAGATCGCTTCACACTCACCAGCGTCACAGGAAACACACAACCCCACGGCCTTGAGTCAAAAGCTCTCACACACCCTCACTTGCATTTAATTTGGTTCCTTCATTTGCACACAGTCCCACTGTGTCCCCTTCCTCCCACACACACCTTGTACTGTATGCACAGAGCGTGATGCGTCAATGCACCTGCTTTTCTCCTCCGTCCCTCCCCTCTTCTTCTTCTCACTGTTGTCCCCGTCTGTCCGTCCAGCTGTCCTCCTGGGCTTTTTGCTCCAGTTGCGGCCTCAGACATGTTCAGTGCTTTTGTCTACACGCTCATTTCGCTGCACCCGCTTTTTCATCGCCTGTCTGTGGCAGTTGCTCTACCAGGTCACGGGATATCACCGTGGTTCGTGGGGTGCGTCAACGCCAGCAGCAGGCTTTACGCATCCAAAGGTGCCCGTGACCTTGACCCGGTAACCTGCTCTGCACGCTGCCTGGATGAGGGGTAAGTGTAGGATTTCAGCTAAAGCCGGTTTGTATATTTGTGTTTAAATTAAGGAGAAAATCCACGTTATGATTTCTTTTAGATATTCATATTGGGACCAGCAGTTCCTCAGTGGCGACGCCAATAATCTTGTATGAGAATCGTCTCCTATTGTGCTTTAAAACATTGCTATTTTACAAACATGTATGCTGTGCAGCTGTGATGTTTTCATTCTGAAATATTTTATAATTTGTTTTCAAACGCCATGCAGGCCAGTTTAAATATTTATATAAATGACACAGAAGTCCACCTTTTCCTGCATTTTTCTATTGAGAAAAATCTGATAACCCCCCCAAAACTTTGTGTTTAAAAGCATTTTTCTTCATTAAGCAAAAGGCCTTGCCATTAAAATAAAATGGGAGCTTTGGTCTATGGGCTCAGTTACATATATTGTAATGCTTGAAGTAATATATATATATATATATATATTCTATTCTTTTTAATAACATGGAGCTTATTGCTGCAAAGAGTGACCCTAAATTTAAGTCACCCTTTTTCTAAAGCATCATTGGCACACAGACATTTTAACATGAGCACTGAGTTTTGTGTAAGTGTGTTTAATTGAGCTGGATGCAGTATTTTATTAACTTTCAGTATTTGTGGTTGAAGGTACCAGGTTGCGGCGTTGACCTCAGAGGGCTGTTACTGTGGCAACCTGCAACAGGGTTTGGTTCCCAGTGAGTGTTTCAACACATCGTCAGATGGAGGCACAAAGGATGTCAGAGCAGAAAGTAAAAGACAAAGGTGAGACAGACTTCTGCTAACCATGGCCTCTCTACGTCTGTTTCAAGTCCTGATCCAGAAGTGGCTGAAGGCACGAACCTTAATGCCACCAAATGAAGTCTGAGTAAAACATTTCAAATTCATATGTTTGTAAATTATGAACTCACTCACTCACGTCACAGTCCCTGAAGCTTTTTGTGTTTGACCTGTGCTGGATCTTTGACTGTGAGTCTTTTCCTTTCCAGTGTCCTCTCCTTGCCTGTTGGAGGTGGACAGGGAAGTGTGGCACTCTACAGAACTGAAGGACCCTTTCTGCACAGCATTCGTCTGTCTACTTCTCCAAACAGAGTGCATGCTGGGAGGACTTTTGTTGTAGAAGTTTCAGGAAACCTGGCTGGAAGCCCCGACCAGCCCACAGGTCAGCTGCTATACTGTATTTTACACAAGTGCAGTTCTTGGAAATAGGACTCTTTAAACATTTGTGTTATGACTTGGCAAAGAGGTTTGTTTTGGTAAAGATGCTTTGTCCTTTATGTAAAAGTGACAAAAAATAGTTTATATTATATCTCTATATCTGTTATTTCCTTAACATTTGTTTTCTGTGGCTCTATAATTGTGTAAATGTATTTTTTGTCTTTTACATGAATAGTATATATAATCAGTTATTTTATTTTTAAAAAAAAATTACATCATATTATTCATTATCATAAAATATATTTTATTATTATTAGAATTATAATAGAGAGACAGTGTATCCATGAACATAACTGCTCCAACTGAAGACATTGTTTTAAAAAGATAGCTTTTTTGTTGTCAGTGTTTATTTATTCATTTAAACTTTTAAAGGGTTCATTATTTTACAAAATAAATATATAAATAAAATAAAAATATATGTACTTATAAAAAAACACTGTTAAAGCCACTTCGCAAAAAACCCTACCATACATTTTTTTAATATAAACTATAAAAAGCTGTGTTCTAATGGAAAACACATTTTCCATTATTGTTTCTGAACAGCTGCCGATATATTGTGTAATGTGGTTAAAAATAATCTACAAAAATGTATTTATATTATATCTTTCATATATTATATATATTAGCTTTATCTAACAATGTCAATTCTGAAATTATAAATATTACAATGATGTAACATGAAATGACTCCTCTAAATCTAACTGTAAAATAATGATGATTTTTTAGAGAATATTTAATTTATGTTGTTCTGAACAATATTTCATTCAGAATGTGCTTCTTAATGAGTTTCTGTATGTGGTTGAAAATATTCACACACAGAAAAATATAATGATATTTGATTAATGATTACATAATTAAAACAAACATTTGTAACATATATCACTGTTTCCTGTTTCAGTCGAGTTTTTCTGTGATTGTTAGGGATTCTGGGTCTGCGAGGGCAGGACCTCTCTTATGTCACTGTTGAGTTTCAGGAAACGACCCCTAAAGGTCAAAGTTCACATCATGTCAGCGTATTGGATGATGGCTCCTTTGTTGTGTCATTTGATTGGATTTTGGAAACCCCAGGAATATATGAACTCAGTAAGTCAACAAGAGCAAACACAGTTCAATAATGAATAATTTCTCAACTAAAAATTAGAAATATTTATTATGTGGGCCACTAACCCTCTGTCTCTCTTCTTCTTTTCTTTTATCCTGTCATTTTATGTTTAGACGTCAGTGTCTCCAACCCCCTCTCCACACTCTCCTCCACACTCCTGCTCTCCGTCTTGCAGTCCTCTCCACACAGTCTGGTGATCTCTGTGCTTCACGGCCCCCTGGGCCTCCCCTCCTGCACCCCTTTCCCACCGACAGACTCCAGCAGTGTGACAGTCGAGTCAGCATACCTGGGCGACCCTGTCACTCTGCGGGCAGACATGGGTGATAGTAGTCTGCCAGTACAGTTTTCTTGGTGGTTTACTCAAGAGGAGAAAGAGAAAAACATGGAGGTTGTAAAGACAGCTTGTCTCCCCAGCTCTGAATGTCTGAACAGCACTGTGGTAAGTAGGGCTGAGAAATGAGGGCTATGCTATGAACATGTATCTAAAAATTAAAGGCAGTAACCTCTTTTTAATTGATCCAGGTCATGAATCAGCATAACCCTGTAGTCTAAGCTGAATGGAGCATCTTTGCACATTCAGTGACAACAAGAGATAACTGTTTTGACTACCGATGAATCAGTGATGTTGAGGTCAGCCTGCTCAGTTTACAGTCTGGCCTGTTTGTGATTGCTTTATAACAAAGAGCATAAAAAAACATTACAACCCTTTCAATAACAAGTAAAAAACTAAAAACGCTGTCTGCTTCAACGTTTTTTTAGATTCAGTTATGGAGGTAATGCATGTTTTCTTTTTTTTAAAAACCAGCGCTGTTTAAAAATGAAGATGACGTAAATAATTGCATTTGAAATTTATAATGGATTATAATACATGTGGAATTTAGGTTTAGTGAGAACAAATCCGTTACAATGTGAATTTTATTAGAATAATGACTTAAATCAGTAAAATACCCATACATTTTTTTACCCACATTAAATTATATGTTTTATTTAATAGGGGTAAACATTTGAAATCTATCACATAAGCAATATAACCATGCAATAATTAGCAAGTATTTATTGAATTATTTATTTAACTTATAGCCATAGCAACACACAAGGATGGGTTACAACAAAGTGCAATCTCTCATTTCGGTCGTAAGAACCAGAGCTGCTTTTATTTTGACTCATAGAGAGATTCACCAATCGGTTCTTGTGCAGACTGAATTTAGGAGAGTGGAACTTCATCTGGAAGTGAATGGGTTAAAGAGAGAAATGCTGTAATATTGGTGAGTCCAGATCTAGATCCATTCAGTGCTGTTTAGAAGAGTTTAGTTTTGACTATAGACACCAAAAACTAATCTAAGCAGATACTAAGAATTTATGGTCTTCGGAAGAAATGCTATTCTCCATTTGTGGTTTAATAATTTGGTGATTTAGAATGACAAAAAAAAGGGTTTATGATACATATAAAAGTATTGAAGTACAAAAATATTTCCTCTCAAGTCATGTTTTTAATGTAATGGATAAAGAAACATTTGTCTATATGCTTCCAGAACTGGACCTTTGAAACCGAAGGAGTTCACATCGTCTCAGTGAACGCCTCCAGTGCCTATGGATGGACACAGGAGACAATACGTATTGTGAGAAGTCTGATTTCAGTTACTGAAAATATTATCCTCATGTTTAATTATATTATATTTAATGATTAAAGGATAAGGCTGCTTTTTGAAATGCAACATTTTATGTGATGTGTTTATTGTCAACAAATCCCATGAAAAGACCAAAACTTCTCTGCCTGTCTGTGGCTCTCAAGCAAATTGGTTCCTATTCAAGAAGTAAAACTTTTAAAATGTTGTATCTATAATTTAATTGTGTTTAAAAAGCATCAGTAATTTCCTAAAACAGCTGGGAACTTTAGTTTTAAGCAGTCGTTACTTAAACAGGAGTAAATTGAGCATTTATTGGGCACTATTTTCAGCAGCGGATTAATACATATTTGGTAAGTTAGCAAGTATTCACAGCAGCCAATGTTCATTGTAATAAAGAAATGTGGCTCACTGATGTGTTTTTAATTGTTTTTTGGCAATAATGGAGCTCTATGGCACAGAGGAATAAGCAATATCAGACTTTGGTAATCAATACTTATTAGTGGAATCAATTTGTTATTGTTTTTGGTCTTTAATCTCACATTTGCACTTATACTTGCAGGTGGTTGTGCGTCTTGCCATCTCTGACCTCAGACTGAGTGTATCAGAGAGTCAGCTGACCTCCGGAGAGAACGTTTCTGTGGACGTGGAGCTGTTCACCACCATGAAACACCTACTTGTCCTCAACCTCACACTGAATGCCGAGTATGGCAGCACTGACACGAAGGATCATTTAAGCAACAGTGACTTTAGTAATGACAATAGAAACATTAGTGGTAACATTAAAAATGCTGAAAATCATTCAAGCAGAATGGCTCAGCAGAAAAACATTAACCGTGGCAACAACCGCTCCAGCTGCCATCTGCACCTCCACCTTCACTGCCGCCTCCCCACCACCGCTGGACAGTATCACCTCAGAGCATCTGTTCTCTCCACTTCTGATCTTTGGTCAGTGCTGCTCTCCGCCGACCTGCCTCAAGCCTTGATGGTGTACGAGCGTATCCATGCCCTGGGGCCTTCTGGGAACTGGAAATCAGTAGTTGCAACGAATGCAGAATTCAACCTGGAGGTTCTCAGCCCTGCCAGCCGAATGGGGTCGAGAGTGATTTGGACTTTTAGTTTGGACGATGCTATTGTGACAAGCAGGACAACTGAAGAGTGGAATGTCAGTGTGTCTCTTACAATAGCAGGCTGTTATAAAGTGACAGTTAAGGCCTTTAACCCAATAAGCTGGGCCTCATTCTGCTCACACATCCTCGTTCAAGACCCAGTTGGAGAGCTGGTGCTGAATGCTCCCAGCGTGTTCACAACAAACCGAAAACACTCTGTTTTATTTAGCGTCACAGCAGGCTCAAATGTGACGGTGTCTCTGCTGGTGAATGCAACACTGCTGTACAGAAAAAGCAACTGCACTGCAGGAGAAGAGGCAACAGTGGTTTTGCTTTTCGACCACTCAGGAACAGTTGCGGTTGAGCTTCGAGCTGAGAACCGAGTGTCTTCTCAGAAGAAAAGCATGAGGGTACGTGTTGAGAGGAACAGGAAGCCATCACCACAAGTTAAAGATAATCCAGTGTGGCAACCAACTACTAGTCTGGTTCACAGCCTCGCAGCTGACAATGGTGAGGAAGTATTTTTAACCAACACAAGCTGAGCAGTACAGAACATGTGAACATTAATTAAGAATTTCAGAAAAGGCTTTGTTTTCTTGCAAATGTTTGAGATTTTTTTTATCTTTAATCAGTGTCTAAACATTTTGATCTTTGATTAGGACACATTTCTAATTAATCTCTAATGAATAAATGCATAATTTATTTTCTCATGGCATCAATTTTTCACATGCAGATTTAGTTGAATGAAGGTCTCATGCTTTTCTTTGAACATGATACCACTAATCTGTTAACTATTAACTTAACTATAGGACTTTGTTTTTCTGCCTTTGGTTCTTGCCTTTTTTATCACTGTCAAAGAAAATAGAAGCTTCAAAATAATTAAGTTGATCTAATTTGTCTTTGATGGGACATCGTGTAAATTTTATCATTTAGTGTTTTCTGCTTTTTTGAAACAAATAGTTTTTACTTTAATAATTCTTCACCCCTCTGTCATTGGCATGAAGCATTTATAATTCTTCATTCATTTATAATTTGTGGTATATAGAAAATAATGTCTGTTTTGTCTCCTAACAGTGAGGATTTATGCAGCAAAGCAAGCTTATCCCACTAATACAGATATAACCTTCCTGGCTGTGGCTGAAGTACCGGACTCTGTGGAGTTCCTGTGGCACTTTGGAGACTCAAGATCAGCCAGAACCCCCTCAAGGACCATCATCAAAAGATACCAAAAACCCGGCAGGTATGACACACTGATGAAATATTCAAAATACAAAGTAGACGCTTCGTTGACTCCATAACTGTGCAGAGTTTTATTGTACTTCTAACCAGAAGTATGTTAATTGTTCAGATTTTGTTTTGTTTTTTGTAAAATGTGATGTCAAAGTGTTTCAACATTACCATTTGTGAATGGGACTTTGTTAAAGTTTTGAACTGATTTCCCAATAGCTAAAGTCACTCTCTCTAAATAGAAAATGGATGTGTACATTCAACAAATACTGAGGCATGTAAACACAGTGCTGTATGTATAGGGGTTCAGTTTTAGATCTAAAATCGAAATCAAAAATATGTTTTTCGTTTTCTTTCTTGTGTGCTGCAGGAAAACTTTAAAAATATGCATATTCAAAGAATTGTAATTTTTAATGAGGTAGAAGAACTAGATGGCTTTTTTTAAGGATTTTAATGTGGAAATTATACTAAAAAACATATCAGACACACATTATTGTTCCAAGCAGATTATTTGTATATGTCTGGAGGGGATCTTATAATCAAATAATAATCAAAATGATCTCATAAAAGTACTTAGATAACTTGTTAACAAGATTAAATGGAGATGCAGTACATTGATCTTTCCCTGAATAGTGCCTTTTTCCCTTAATGTAGGTATGATGTAGTTGTAGTCATGTCAAGAGGCCAGACCTCCCTTACCTCTGATGTGTTCCCGCTGGTAGTCCAGAGAGCAGTGAACCTCAACAGACTGCTCCACCAGGCTTCCGTCCTGCAGAACCAAACGGTGGCGGTGAGTTGCCGGGTAAATCTGGGGACTGATGCCACCTTCCTGTGGAGCTTTGGAGATGGATCATCCAAGGTGGGCCAGAGCACAGAACAGCATGTCTTCCACAGGTGAGTTTCACTGCTAGTATTGATTTTAAATTAGTTTATTTGGATGTTTCTAATTGACATAGGCTTATTTTAGATATATCAGTATTGGGGTAATTGTTTGTGGATATATCCAAAACAATGCCTAAGATATGTTATTTCAGTGTTTCCATTGCATAGATTGTGACCACGGACCTTTGAGGAGTTTATTTTTAAACTGTTTCTCTCAGTACATATCTTGGTCATAATTCTTTAATAAAACTAATTTAAAGGATCATTATTGAAAAAAAATGTGTTTTATGTAAAAAAAAAAAAAGAAAAAGAAAAACACTATTGGCCAATTTGTCATTATTTTGAACTCTCAATTATCAATATTTGTAAAACAGTATCAGTCAAGGTATAGTTCCTGTATTTGGACCAGTTTTATTCTTATATATAAAAGTAAGATTCTTCCAATTTCCTTACTTGACGACTTTGAATGTCCTCTCGTAAATCTTTATTTGATAAACTTAAGAGAGTTCAGAGATCTTTTGCAAACATCCTAGTCAGCTTGTCTTTTCATTATTCTTGTTACTTTACTATAATGTGTATTTTTGCCTGTGTACATTTACTGTATGTGATTTTACTCTCTGCAGGACAGGAGAGTTCAGAGTGACAGTAACTGTGTCTAACCTGGTCAGCTCTGCCTCTTTAAGTAGTCACATCTTTGTTGTGGACCGGCCTTGTCAGCCCCCACCAGTCAAAAACATGGGACCTCTCAAACTACAGGTACATTTTTACCAGCAGGGCTGTTACTGCCACCTTAACGTTTGTGTAGTATGGTAGCTAAAAATATATTCACGTTTTCTCTCTTTTCTTCAAGGTGCGAAGATATGAGGTTATCCGCCTGGGGGTGACCTATGAGACTGAAGTTGAATGTGACATTTCAGGAGGCCTTCGTTACAACTGGACCTTGTTTGACTCTACAGGACAGGTCTTCACTTTGCCCTTCACAGACACACACAGACAGAGCCTCATACTGCCCAGCCATCTCCTGCACTATGACACCTACACCGCCATAGCCAGGGTAAGTAATGGATTAAGTAGTGAATGCATTAAACCGGCACTCTTTATAAGAATTAATGTTCCACTCCACTGTGGATTGAGTCCAATAGCTGTTATTGCTCTGCAGGTTCAGGTCGTTGGCAGTGTGGTGTACAGTAACTACAGTGTGAGAGTGCAGGTGACACCGAGCCCTCCTGTGGCCTTCATCCAGGGCGGTACCAACATCTTCATTCACAACAGGAACACCACGGTGGTAACCCTGGACGGGCAGAGATCTTATGATCCCGACTCCCCCATAATCCCAGTCAGGTACAGTAATACCTTTACTTCTGGAAAGATTTAATTCAAATGTGCATTCAGACTCAGCGCTGTTTCTTATTTTATCTTTGCAGCTTCCGATGGACATGTAAACCAGTCAGCTCCATATCCAGCTCATGCTTCCACCAAGATGTCCCCACTTCATCTCCTGTGCTCATATTTCCTGCTAGTTTCCTAAAACACAACTTCGACCAGTTCCAGTTCACACTTACCATCCACAGCGGTGAGCGTTCTGCCTCATCAGAGACCTTCTTAACATTAACATCAAATGTCATCAGGTGAGAGAAACATCACTATATCTGAAGACTATAGATGTGCCTTAACATACAGTACTTTGATACACTTTGTGTCTCTGACCCTGTATCTGAATGTTTCCAATCCAGGAAGGTGTCAGTTTACTGCCCTCAGTGCCAGGGAGACCAGGTGAACTGGGATCAGACTTTCTCTGTCATCGCCTTGTGTGAAGGCTGTGATATTGCCCCAAAATACATCCAGTACACCTGGAGCCTGTATTTGGTCAATGCATCCTCTAAACCTGCCATAGAAGGTAGAAAAAAACATGTATGCATTTGGACATGTACAGTAAATTGCTATTATTTCACTCGGCTTAATTTCTATTTTCTTCTGTTGTGCTCTAGTCCCGTTTTGTTACACAGTGGATCTCAGTGCTCCGTCCCCCATCATGGAGGATCCTGCTACTTCCCCTGAGACTCTCACAACTTCCAACCTGCATCCACCAGCTACAGATTTTTCACAGTACACCCGTGCTGTCAATACCTCTACTCCCATCTCTCTGACCGAGAATGCCTCTGAAACAAGAGCCAAAAAGCGAAATGTGAACATGACAGACAGCACAACATTGTCGAAGAGTAATAAAAAGAAGTCAACTATGGCTGGTGTGTAATTAAATGTGACCAGTAGACTCTGTAAAAACAGACTGTACTGAAATTGAAAACAACACTCTCTCTTTTCCTTCTCGTTACATAGGTTTGACAAAACCCGAGCCCTCCTCTATCTCTTCTCTAGTCCAAATAAGAACTGCAGGATCAGGTAAGCCTGGGCAGCTGTGTGTGCTGCCTTGGTGCTGCTAGCTTTTACTGTTTTAAAATGGTAATTATTTCATTCTGTAGGTGCATTTTGTGAAGAAAAGTGTGATTGCATAATGATTACCATGCTCAGAATGTTCAGCTCAATAGCATTAAAGACATGGACCTCAATAGGGGAAGTCAACAAGAAGTAATAATGGGCAAGGGCATAGTTACAGTAAAATGGATAGTTTATGAATTATTTAACAGCTCATCCTCTTTATGTTCAGGAGAGGAGCCTTTATATCACCCTCTGGGGGAGTTTGACCCTCAACAGCCTTTGTACTCCACCACTGAATACCAGCCACTTGCCCTTGACAACAGTGGCGTCCTATATTCAGACCACTTTGGCCAGAGTGATGTTATCAGTGAATACCCAATTGATTCAGACTCATCTGCTGACTGGGAGTTTTCCTTTCCTGTCCTGGAGAGCGGTGACTTGGGAGGTCGACTAGGTGAGACCAAACTTAGCTGAAATTTGTGAAGCTACTCTCATCTCGCAATCAGTCGAAACCCAGCACACCCCCACAGGTGTTTTCAACCAATACAAATGATAATGGTGTAACTAATCCCGCTCTAACATGAGCAACAAAGCTTACAGAGAGTAGGGAGCTGTCAATCAAGCACAGTCTGTAAATACCCACAGTCCTCAGTCCAGAGACCAGGTCTTATCAGTCACAATAGACCTTTTTCACAGCAGCCATTTTGACATGAAATACAAGGGAAAACACAGGTGTTGCAAGTGATACTCTACCAAAGAGTAAGTTCTTTGACTCTGCTACGTTTACCAGCTAGCTGTAAACTTTGACTGACTACCATGTGTTGCTGTATATATAAATAAAGTAAATACAACTTAAAACAGCTACCTACTGTATCTAGAAATTATGTTAATGAAAACTGAACTAAAATGGGTTTAAAGATGCTAAAAAGTTCAGTAGAGCTGAGAGGAAATGCACAGACAGTGGTAATTATCTAAGTTATTTTTTTGGGCCTTTTCATGCCTTTATTTAATAGAGACAGCTGAAGATTGACAGGAAAGGGGGGTAGAGAGAGAGGGGGGATGACATGCAGCAAAGGGCCACAGGTCGGAGAATTATTACTTATATTTAAATATACACGGTCTGTGCAGATTTGTTGCTGTATTGTGCATTAAAGCTGATTCTATGATAGATTCAGATTTCGACGTTCCCTTGATGAGCGTGGAGGAAGGAGACCCAGGAATTTCAGCAGGAAGACCCACAGGTACAGTACATGTCTGCATTTGCTAATCATCACTAGATGTAACGGTTGCGTACTAACCAATGTATATTCCAAGGTGTGGATGGTGAGAGCTTCAGTCAAGGAGATGATTCAGTGTTTCATCCAGCGTCACATGAAGACGAGGGGAGTAATCTGGTAGATTCCAGGCCACCTGTTGGGACCCAGGAGCCAATATTGCTCGATTTACCTCGAGACACAGTAGACAGAGGTCTTTTTGAGTCCTACTCTTACACAGGTATTATTATTATTTAGGAAACTCGCAGACACACTGACATTTCCTCTCTTCATCCACCTGTCTCAGCCTTTAGTCATTGTTCTCTCTCTTTCTATCCTTCCAGGAATTACCTCTTCTTTGCTCAACTTCAGACCCTTCAGTCTGAGGCCTGGGAGCAGATACATGTTGGAAGTCACAGCCAGTAAGTTTCACAGCAATAAATTAAATTTTTGCCCAAATGTGTTATCAGCACTGAACCATGACAGAATAAATGGATTAAATACAGATTCTGCACAGTCCAATGCAATAGTTATAATCCAGGTGAGGAAAGGGTTTTGAACAATGTTAGACTGTCTTTTATTATTCCTTAGAGATGGGCCAAAGAGCTCTTCCTGAACAAACAAGACGCTCAGATTACTTAGCAACTAAGAAGTCCTAGTCGTTAAGTGAATGTGATACCAGCAGACAGCCCTAATTTCTTGATTTTCATCACATTTGCTACAGTTGTTACAAAATGTAATATTTCTATTTTAGTTGTTCTAATGCAAAGATGCAGAATAGATGTAATACAGTTTTTTAGACTGGATACCATCTGGATGCTAATCTAACTCTTACCTGTTGTACTCAGAATCTCAGGATAGTTTTCTGGGTCGGACTCAGTTATTCTTAAAAACCAACCCTGCTCCAAAAGGCATGACCTGCCAGGTGCAACCAACAAAAGGAATGGAGTTACACACACACTTCAGCGTCTTCTGCACTTCAGGGAAAGAGGTATCTCCTGTCTCATACAGTAAACACACACATGCATACACAAATACAGGTGCATGCAGATGCAGGTGTTATTTAAAGCCCTTTTATATGTGAGCCATTTCCAAGTGATTGTTTAGTACAGGGGAAAGCAAATTATATTATCCATTAACAGGAGGATGTTTACCTTCCAATTGATAGTTTGATTAAGGGAGCTTGAGTGGTTTCCTAACTCAGAAAAAACATGTCAGTAGGTGATTTTGATATTCAGGGAATCAAAATGTCCCTCATAACACTGTTTAGATGTAGAGACATTTTTGTTACAATTGGGGGAAAAAGGAAAAACGTTTTTCTTCTTTGATATTTGAGTTCAATCAATAAGTCTTGGCTACATTGATACGATTTTTCCTGTTTACTGGGAAAATGTACGTTTTTATGAACAGCAAATCTTCCCCTAAAATAAACAGGGACTCTCTGTTTACTCTGTCATATTTTATTAACATAAAGCGTGTGTGTGTGTGTGTGTGTTTGTGCGTGTGCTGAAGGACTTGGTGTATAAGTACAGCATCAGTGTAGGAGACAGACCTCCCAGGATGCTGTATCAGGGGAGAGACTTCCAGTACTACTTCAGCCTTCCTTCTGGTGACCTCAATGATGACTATAAAGGTGAATACACACACAGATTCATAACTTTTATAATACACAAGCATGCATCTTCATGACAACTCACTGCAGAGATTCCTTTTTTCATTCACTGAGAAGTTGATTTTTTTGTTCCTGTAGTAACTATTTACACAGAGATCAGAAGCAACATGTATGGAGCGGCCACGAAACCCTGCCCGGTCACCGTCCGAGTCCAACCTAGCTTCTTCAGAGACACTTCTTCTTCCCGTCTTGATCCTGATCTGGAGCTGTAAGAATCACCATGTCATCACATCAGCGTTATGGTTATGTTGCAGGGTTTTGTTAGAGGTGTAAACCACAGGTATAACCGAGCAGTACGTCCGTTACCATGGATGAATAATATCATGTTAGAACGACATTAGCGTCATGCAGGTAGTTTTTTCTATACAATAAATTCTATATAATACTGTACAAATATTAGGGATGGAAATCAAGAACTGGTTCCAGATTAAACAGTGGTTCAATAATCCAACCAATAAGCAGAATCGATAGTGGCATTGGTATCAATAAAATCTTATTAATTCCCATCCCTACCTTCTAAGACATTTTTCATAAAGTGTTTATAAATTGTAGCTAATAGCTTTTTAATGGCTATGAAGATATTCATACTCTTACGTCAGCTTTTAGTGCTGCCGTCATGTCTGGAGTTATACATTTTAAGTTACTGTCTTACTAGGGATGTAATGATACACTCAACTCATGATTCAATACAATTCATGACACTGGGTTGTTGTTTTTTTTAAACAAAATGAGAGATTGAAGACAAATAATGACTGAAAAAGATTTATTCATTTATTTTCTCTTATATTTTCTTTATCAAATTATAGAGTCCTTTTTTTCTGAGGTAGGGTAAAAACAGTGGAAAACAACAAATATCTCCTTTTCTTTGTAAAAGTCTTCTTTGCTTGTTTGACGTCCTACTTCACTTATGTATGAAAGCACAAAGTCAAAAGGTGGCAGCGCCCTCTGCTGTTTAAAAACAGTACCACGATTCATTTTTCATCACTGATTTCAATCTTCCCATGTTTGTATCGCGATTTACCTGTCTTGCGATATATCTTTACAATCCTATTTCACACACTGTATGGCTGTGTAATTACTATTTCTTTCTTTTCTTTCCAGTTCAGAGTGGGGTCTGAGGAACCTTTCGGCTCTGGTGCAACTTGGGAACAGTGTGGAGGTCCGTAACTACATCAGTCTCCTCTCCGGCATCCTGAACAGACTCAGCCTGGACACAGAGGCCAACACACACGCACAGAGACGCACACGCAATGTGCTCATTTGCACAGTGTGTGAGCTCGAGAGCAGAGAACAGGTACACACACACACACGCACACAGAAAACTACATTAAACTTAAAGATTAACAGAACCACACTTTTGACTGCAACAAATCTTCTCTTTGAGTATCTCTCACTCTCTCTGTTCCTGTTTCTTAGTCACACCGTTCGATTTCAACACATTTTGCACCTTGTACAGAATTTGATTAGATGTTATTGAATCCTAGGCATCCATGGTGGACAACATCTGCATTCTTACAGAACTTTTACAAGTTACAAGTCAGGTAGGTGGAAGGTTGTCCTCTTTTCATTCTTTCATTGAGCATTGATAGATGCATGCTGAAAAATGAAATCTCTCACATTATTTATTTTAGGTGACATTAGCGAGTGCAAGACGAGTGGCACTTCACGTTCAGGCCATCTCAAAGCAGTTCTTCGCGTCCAGTGCTCCACTCTGGCACCATCTGGACCAGGAGACGCTCAACACCCTGGTCTCCCTGCTCTCATACAGCCTACAAGCTTCCCTCACTAGTGATGACTTTGCACCAGAAATGTCCTACAATGCTGACATTAAAGAGGCATTTAATTCAGACTCACACAAGGAAAATATCAGAAATGCCCCCTCTAATGGCTGCATACCAGACTCATCCAGTGGCGTTCACATCCAAAGAGGAAGATTGATTTTAACAAAGCAGGCGGTGCAGCTTGTAGCTGATATTCTGCAGGCTGCTTCAGACCTGATGCTGGTGAGAAAAAACAAATATGTTCCTATGCATCTCATCTACTCACAAACTAACATGTTTTCCTCATTTATCTCACTATACTTTTTTCAGAAGTATATCTTGTTGCACAAGGTCCAGGACCACAGAGTCAGCACCGCTCTTATCGCCTTGTATGCCACATACCAAAACCAGACCTCCGCAGTCATCAGCAGTGGCTCAACCACCTTCGTCATGCCTGCCTCTCTGATCCAGCTTCTGTTTGTTCATCGCAGTGGAGAGACTGAGAGTAGACCGCATCGACCGTGTGTGCTCGGCATGCTGACTGAGCTCACCCACAGCCCTTACACCTGGGCCCACTCTCCTGGAAGGGTGAGACTGGCGAGGTATGATGACACTGAGTGATTAAATGGCAAAGGCATTGATCTCATTTAGCTCTGCTGATTTCCAGATGAGTGGACCAGTGGTCGAGCTGAGTCTGTACGAGTGCAGCACGAGGAGAAAGATCCCTGTTCGCTCCCTCGTTCAGCCAATAAACATCGAGCTGCAACCACCATCAAGAAACGTATGTCACTATTTGTTCTCTATTTTCACTGTATCTATCGCCACACTGGAGCACAGTGTTAAATGAAAGTCGATGACCATGTGATCACATCCATCCCGCAGAAGAGCTCTGTGCGTGAGTACGTCCTCCTGCGCAGCCAGGTCAACTACCACAGCTTCAACATTACCCAGGAGCACTTGCAGCAGGCCATCCAGCTGAGCGTGGTGTTCGCGCCCCTGCCCAACAAGGCGTTTCCCATCATGCTGCTCTTCAGGTAGACTTGAAGTGATATTGGTTGTTTTATACCCATCCTCATCTGATAGCTAAAAGCAACAATGTCTTATATCACATATACATATATATATCACAATAGAAAATAGAAAATACCTTGTAATAGTCTGTTACACCTGCACTAATCAATAAAGAAATTAATAAAAATAAAAAGAAACAAGAATGTGACACATAACCAAACCAAGATTCTCTGTTGTGGCAGGATGTTTGAGAGGCCGACTCCCAGCATGCACCACCTCCACAGGATTCACCACTGGGAGAGCAATACCACGCGATTAACTCTGCCTTCGTCCTACCTCAGTGGTAAGACATTTCTTGGTCCGATCTATGGGTTTTGACCCTCCTGGTCTTTCCATTATTTAAATTACTGGTCAATCTATAAAGTACCTATCAATTTAATCATCCATCAATGTGTAAAACAGAACTAGAAAAGCTATGTGTCCAAAGTCAGTTGTCAGTCACATAATTACCTGAAATTTAAGTAATACATGTATTTATTGATTTATTTACCTTTCACCTTATAGTGACATGTAGGCCCGCACCACATTATTTCAGCATTATATCTTCTCATATATTATCTAGCTGCAGGGGTTGGTCACCTGGCTCTGCTGAATGCTAATTTTGGGAAAGCAGCCAGACACAAAGACCTGAGTGAACAAGTGAGCTACAGTCTCACAGTGGACAGCAGCTTGTGTTCATCCTGGGACGGCCACCAGGGGGCCTGGACACACCACGGCTGCAGGACACGGCAAGCAGACACAACTACTGCAGTCAACTGCAGGTCAGTCATGGATTAGGTGCCTTAATCATACACCCACACACATGCAAGGAAAAAACTGTACACCGTCATGATTCACATAAATAAATCTCTTGTTGGTGTTGTTGTTTGTCTAAGTTGTCACCAGTTGAGGCCTCTTACTGTGGTGCGGCAGCAGATCCAGAGCAGCCATGACACAACCGATCTGGACCCATTCCTAAGGTGACATCATCCTCTTTACATTTGGATGACATAGTCGAGAACCACACAAATAGCATAATAATCAACTGGTGATCAGTTTCAAAATGTAAAAAATGGGAATGAAAAGAGTGTAATATCCTCCAGTGTCTCCTCTCTCCCTCTCTTCCACCCCAGTGTGTCCAGTGATCTGACAGTGCTGAGTGTGCTAGTGCTGTGTGTGTGCCTGTACATCCCGGCGTTGGTGATGTGTAAGAGAGCTGATGTTGTCTCCGAGGCGAATCGGAGAGTCCACTACCTTTCTGACAACCCCCCGAGTGACCCACATCTCTACGCAGTTACAATCCACACTGGTCCTTGCTCTGCAGCCTGTATGAGTGCAAAGGTAAGGTTGTTTTGTGTTCCTTTAAAGATCCAGTATGTAACATTTAGAAGGTAGAGGAGTTTCTTATTCTAGTTCCTATGTTTTGTTCATGTAACCAGACAAGTTATATGGATTTGGTTAGCACACACATCTTTAATAGTTTAATGCTGGAACAGAAGGCAGCTGACTGTTGGCGTTTTACAGCATCATTTACACAGCAAAAAGTAGAAATCCACTAAAAGTGGTGCGATTATTGGAATCATCCCAAATACTGGTGTTTAACTTGAGAACCATGTAGATCACGTCTCCCTTTTCCAGTTGTAGAACAAACGCGTTAGACAGGCTGACGTAACCATGGTTATCGTTCACATCGTAACTCTCAGTAATTCTCTTGTCATTGTGATACAGTTTAATACGCAAAACATTTGAAAGCCGTGCATCCCACCCATTGAATCTGAAATAGTAGACTCCTCTGACAGGGGCTGTGAAAATACCTGCAACAAAGGAGAGAATCAGCGAGGGGTCAGAACTGTCTTTTGCTCTTCTCACTATTAAAGTACATCTTCTGTTGGTTCAGTAGAAAATTTGTTTCTAATTGCTTCGGTCAGGCTATATGAGTGTGGCTCTTTGTTTGGTTTTGAGCCTTCCCTAGTCCCTGCATGGTAGACTGATAAATAATAAATAAATAACGCTGTTAATGAAGTCTGTTAAGTAAAAACACGAAACAAACCAATGCGTCCACAACAGAAATAGAATAGAATAAAAATCACTTTTAAATAGAATAAGAAAAGTGACATAATAGCTGAAATTATGTAAAAAAGGTTTACCCTAACTCACTTCACAAAACATCATGTATATCCCAGAATAACATCTAAATCCAAATTTGTTTTATGGTCCCATATGAGCAGCATTTCCAATCCAGCTCTTGCATAGTAATAAATAAAGAAAAAACTCTTATTCTTAATGAAAGAGATCTCAAACATGCAATAGCTGCAAAAGACTTTGAATAAAACTCTTTCTCTCTTAATGGAGCACAGGTCATCTACAACTCTTCTCTGCAAAAGGCTATTATAATTTTATAAAAAAAGAACCCTGGAACAATTAATATAAAAACAAACAAATATCAAGAAAACATACTATAATAATAATCGGTGGGTGGAGGTGAATGAGGTGAGTACCTGTAGTTGGATTGTAGGCCTGGCCGAAGTTGATGAAGACTTTACTGAATTTAAGTGTGATATCAGTGTTGAAGGGTCCAACTTGTCCCACATCAGTAAGAACGCCACCTTTGGACGGTCTGTGTGAATGTGGATGATGCACGTGAAGAAAAAATTTTATATTTGCCTTACTGACTTACTGATGTACTGATTTACAACATTACTGAGGCAACTGAACAAGCTGCAAAGCAACAAATTCTACTGGACACTTCAGTGTTTAAGGTCGAGTGTGTAAGATTTAGGGGGCTCTATTTACAGACTATGGCAGGAACTGAATAGAATATGCAGAATTATGTTTTCATTAGTGTATATTCACCTGAAAATAAGAACTGTTGAATGTCTTTGTGTCCTCAGAATAAGCCTTTTATATCTACAGGTGCGGCAGGTCCTCATCGTAAGGAGGCCGGCATGTTGCACTACGATGTTTCTACAGTAGCCACTAAATCCTACACACTGGTCCTTTAAGTATTTTATAACAATATTCATAGATATTGATGTCAAAAAGGATCTCCATTGACCATTGCTATGCTTAATGGCAACATGATATCACATTTTTACTTTATAGTGGTGGTTATAGTAATGATTTATTTGGCCTACCTGCATTCTCTCTCATGAGCTCCTCCACGTTGTTCTCACTGGAGCTCATTCTGGTTTCTAAAACTGAAAAACACATTTTACATGTTTTATTGTAAAGCTGGTTTATGGTCAGCATGTTTTAACATCTTCTATGATCTCTATGTAGGCCTACCTGAGCACTTATGTTCACTTGCTGTTACTCTGGATAGAAGATCTGCAATAAAGGGCAAAATGAAAAAACTAGTTAATGGTTTATCAACAGTCGGGCTTCACAGTGAATCGAAATAGTGTCAAAATCACAATGGTACAATATCCAAATCGCAGCAGCTGCAATTTCTTGATAAAGGTTAAATGTGTGACTAAACAGCATTATAATCGCAATATGATTACTTTTTTTAAACATATCTTGCCAATCAACAGCTTTCATATTGAACTTATAAATATGAGCTGATAGTTAATGATCAAGACAAGTGACATCTCTAATACTTCAGATTATGCTTTCACCAACAAGGTTAATTATATACCTTTAATATTGGATTTAAAGAACAGTAGATTAAAAAGATATTCTGATAGCTAACATATACACTGTTCTTACCTCATTGATTTTTGTAGCTCACCTGTATTCTCTCTCTTGAGTTCCTCCACCTGGTTTTCACTGGTCCTCATTCTGGCCTTCAAAGCTGTGAAGACATTTAAAGTTACTTTAAAATATATTTAAAGTTGTCCCTTGTTTAATCACTTTGAAGATCAGTGCTGAGAATGTTCAAATATTTAACTGAGCTCAGCACTGAATGAGCAAAACCAAGGACTTCGTAGGCACAGCTGATGCTCTCTGATCAAACTACAAAACTGTCTTTTTAAGTAATGAAATATGAAGAAGAAGAAAAAACAACACTACCATCAATCAGTTTACAGTGTGCATCACCTGTATTCTCTTGCTCCAGCTTCTCTATCAGGCTCTTGCTGTTCCTCAGCTCCACCTTTTGTTCGATGGCCATGTCTCTCAGCTCCTTCAGCTCAGCCCAGATGTCAGGGGTGATGTTGGTCTGAGTGCTGCTGTGATCATGGGTTGCTTTAACACCCTGAATATCGTCCCCTGCCACCCCTCCAGTCTCACCCTGAGCCCACGTCCAGTGCAGACAGAGTACCAGAAAAACTGCAGCACTCCTCATTATGAAATCTGATTCTCAGCTCCCTTCTTTATAGACACATAAAATAGTTCACAGAAGAGCTGCATGAGAATTAAGCATTAATGTCTACAAACATCCTGTAACACTGAGCTGATTTTAAAGCACACAAGTATCACCTGTTCAGACCGCAAGAAAATAGGTCGAAATAATCATAAGAGCGTAGTGTTGTACTCTAAATATTTATTTTAAAAATACAATTCACAAAACTAAACACATCTACAGGAGGAGAGGACACAAACTATATTTAAAGTCAGAATAATATTCACAGCATCTACCACACCAAAAGTCACTGAAATTCATACAACACGTACTTTTAACAGGGGGAAATATATTATAGTGGGTTTACAGGTGAATTCAGTCGGCACAAAATGGTGGCCGTACTCAGCACAGTTACTTCGTTGCCAATGGCTCGCTCACACGCACTACTTTTACTTCTTTCTACAAAACTTAACTCTAACTTACTCAAAATGTCGCAACAACATCGTCTTAGCACTCTTTATATTTTATCAAGTTATTACAGACACGTTAAATATTGTTTAATATTCAGACCTGAAAATGGGGAGAAATAATCACCAGAGTGACGCAGTGTCCTCAACAAGGACTTTACTCTGATGAGGACAATAGTTACATGTCCCCCAGGCAGGCATTGTGGGTGGAGATAGAAGCAAGATGAAGACCCCTCTGTGACACTATTGCTGCTTAAATTTAACAATGACGAATAAACTAAACAGTGTAAATAAACACCCTTGCAGCTCCTTAACCAGCTTTTAAAACATATTTCAACTGGTTTAAACAGTTTTGTGCATTTTTTCTGTGTTATTTATGAATGTACAATATTTTAACATCACAGACACAACACAATGAATTTACCATGCCTTTTTATTTTTAATTATAATAGACTATGAGAATATTTTCTTAACTTAACACATCTCCCTGAGATCCCGTCTTTAGGCCTACACGTAAAACTGAAGAGCTGTATGAGAATCAACCAGATGTCTGATAGCACATTTAAAATGGATCCAAAAGCATTTGAACACTGAGCTGACTTTAAAGCAAAGAAATATTTAGAATGATGTTTCTTTTAAAATGATTAATGCTTCAATACAGACTGCATGGCACACTACAGTACAACTTTATTAGGAGTAGTGTGCAGTACAGTAGATTGATCCTTGGAGTAATATTGCACTACTCTATGAGCGCTGGTCACAATGGTTTTAATAGTAAGAGTTAACTTTTTTTAATTAAATGTGCAGATGATTCAAAACCATGCAATAAACTACAAACAGACCATATATTATTAATATTTAAACATTGTATAATTAACTGTGGGTACATAACAGCTGCACTCACAGAGGAAAGAGCAGAAAACCATCAAATGTGGTAAGATTATTGCTGTTATCCCAAAGACCATGACCTGCTGAGAGAACCAGGTAGATCACATCCCCCTTTTCTAGTTGAAGAACTAATGCATTAGACATACTGACGTAGCCGTTGTTATCATTGTAATCTAAATTGTACATCATTCTCTTGTCATTGTGAAAGAGGTTAACGTTCATCCAAGATGAGCCACGGGCCTCCCACATGGTGAATCTGAAGTAGTAGGCTCCTCTGACTGGGGCTGTGAAGATACCTGCATCAGAGGAGAAAATCCATGAGTGGTCAAAACTCCCCTCTGTTTAATGGGTAAACGTGCCAGCGACCGCTGGGAGGTCCCTAATGTATCTCTAGGAATTATTATTAGGGACCGAGCACTGACCAGTGCAAGGCCCTATTGTAATGCAAGGAATTATT
>NW_023339650.1:9446507-9449267 GCF_004916995.1 Morone saxatilis
GTATACATAGAAGTAAAATTAATTCATGTTAGTTTTCCTATTTGATCAAGCTCCAGATTTATATGTAAATACATCTTTAAGGTGTAGAGTGTAACCTTTTGCTGAAAAACCTACTTTGTATTCACAGTTTTAGAGTCCAGAATGATCGCAAGTGAAAATGTGGTGAAAGATCTCCAGAGAGAGAATATAAGTAAGCTACCAAAATCATTAACCCTTTAGATGCTCACTGGAATCTACACTCCTACATACATAGGTGGGCCAAAATTGAAGTGGAGGAACTCAAGAGAGACAACACGGGTGTGCTATAAATAAAAAAAGTAAAAACTGTATATTATATTAATAATAACAATATATTGAGGCCATTATCAAAGTGAAATTCACAGTAAATCTTTATAAACATACAGTATGTTCACAGTTTTGGAGGCCAGAATGAACGGCAGTGAAAAAGCAGTTGAGGAGCTCAAGAGAGAGAACGAAGGTAAGCTACAAAAACATAATAAATAAAAAAAAATTGCATATAGTATAGTACACTTTCTTTCTGATTTAGCATACAAAATTACATTTGAATGAGGTTTTACTTCTGGTTGTTGATCAGATAACCTACATATTGATTTTCCTTTCATTGCAGATCTTCTGGCTAGAATAACAGCAAGTGAAAATAAGAACATGGGTAGGATTTCAAAGTAATTAACAAAAAATGAAAACAAAGATTTTATTTTACTATAAAAATGTTAAATGTGTTTGTTTTGTACAGTTTTGGAAGCCAGAATGAGCTCCAGTGAAAATGAGGTGGAAGAGCTCAAGAGAGAGAATGCAGGTAGGCTAAATAAATCATTTTTAAAAGTCAAAATGTCATATTATGTTAGCAGTGAGGATGGAACTGGGAAACTAAAGAGCATACCGAGTGCTGCTTAGTGACATTAATACTTGACTGACTACTGTTATTAAATTAGGCAGAAATGATGTTATTCAGCATCAAAATGACTGCAGTGTCACTACACTGTATGGCTGTAAATCACTGTGTCAATAAGGAAAATATTACCCAAAAAAAAGACATATAGTTGATAGACTAATACATCAGTGAAGTTTTCTCTCTGTTCATCTTCTACATTCACACAGACCGTCCAAAGGTGGCGTTCTCTCTTGGTCTTACTAACGCAGGACAAGTTGGACCCTTCAACACTGATATCACACTGAAATTCAGTAAAGTCTTCACCAATATTGGCCAGGCCTACAACCCAACTACAGGTATTCACCTCCTTCACTGACACATGCAAATGTGAATCAAAGCTCTTTATAAAGGGGAGATGTGACTGTATGAAAAGTTATGTTTATGAAATTTACTGCCGCTAGATGTCACATTAGATCACCAGCAGTTCAGACGAAACCAAAAAAACCCGACTCCAATGACAAAACCAGTAATTTTATCTTGCAAAATATTCACGATATACATCAACATCCTTTGGGACAAATGCACTTGTCAAAGTACGCCCAATAAAAGTGCTTGTTTTTGCCACTGACAGGCCGAGATTATTATTCTGTAAGTGGCTAACAACATTATTGAAAGGATCCTTACAGAGATGGACCTTTTTATTAAAGAGTAAGATCCTTTTTGTTTAACCAGAAGCAGCCATTATATCTCTATCGTTAGCCACCAGACTCCATTGACAAAAACAGAGATTTTCCCTTGCAGATCATCATAACATAATTAAAAGTAGACAGAAACATAATAAAACTGACCAAAACAGTCTTTGTCAGTCTTTTCACTGTTCCAACAATCACAACCTCTGGTTTGGTCGTAATGAATCCTCAATTCACCAGCGTAGATGATAAAAACAGCCATTTCAGTCGCTCTCCTCCAAAGCCAACAGTACCATGCAGGCTGTATAAACAAAGCACAGGGCAGCTCGGGGAACAACACAACATAGAGGGAGCGTGACGTCATTCTCTGCTCAGGACGCCTTGGCAAATAGTTGTTTGCTGCTATATTAATGTTCTAAATCTCATATATATAAACTGTTTCCTGGTACAACTTTACCAATACCCCTTTGTTTTGCTACAATGACACTAATCTGCAGTAAAGCCAAGAGCTCCTACAGATTACTTCCCAACATTAAGGCCTTCTAAAGTATCAAGAAAGAATTAAAGCTGCAAGCAGCGATGAACGGGACCTCGCACTCCACGCAACTCGGGGCGTGCTGCGGCTGCGCCACGTGCAGGCGTAATACATGCGGACCAAAACATGAAAATTTCACGCAAATCTGTTCAAAATCGCAACGCAGTGCTTACTTCCTGTTGCCAGTAGGTGGCGCTATCACTATATCTGAATATTGTCATGTAGACGTGTTCAGGGCGGGACTGTTATCAAACGTGAAGTTTCATTAAGATCAGATCATGTACACTGAAGTTATGACAACTTCCTTTTCATGGCGAATTATGCGGAATTGGACGGCACCCCACATTTTTGAACGGCCGTTCGACGCCACAATAGCTCAAATGTTCATCCTAATTTAGGTGTTTAGTTAACACGATAACTGAAACAAATTTGAAGTCGATTTCCGATAAATTCCCTATTTGAGGAGTTCGTTTAAAATGCAACGGACGAAAGCGCCAGAAATGACCACGAAATCCAAAATGGCCGACTTCCTGTTTAGTTTGAGGTATTGGTCCAAGAGGCTTTTCTGCTTTTTCTTTTATCACGATACACATGCGTACCGGTTTTCGTACATGTTGGCCGTTAGTGATGGGTCGGTCGCGAAC
>NW_023339650.1:9449367-9460564 GCF_004916995.1 Morone saxatilis
ACTCTAATGTCCCATTGGATGCAACGAACCCCCCTTTAAATGAGATTATGCGGTTGAAGTTACGGAATAATTCAGTACCGGTGCTGTTTTCCCTCAGTAGGGATCTTCGATCGTATTGAAGCATCCGGTCTGGTCGCCGGGTTTTCGGTCCAGCACGCGCCTTGTATTAGGATCAAAGCTCCTCGCTGTGAACTGTGGAAGCCGGGAGGGAGACCGGAAGGGGGGGGGACAACCGCCGATGTTCGAGGGAGCTATCCGATTGTTGTACCAATCTCCCCCGGTCTGAGTGCTGCTCTGATCATGGGTTGCTTTAACACCCTGAATATCGTCCCTTGCCACCCCTCCAGTCTCACCCTGAGCCCACGTCCAGTGCAGACAGAGCAGCAACACCAGAAAAACTGTAGCACTCCTCATTCTGAAATATCACCTGTTTAGACAACAAGATGGAGTCTAACATGTCCCGCTCAACTCCCGTCTTTATATACACATAAATAAGGGGTCACTGAAAGCTGCATGAGAATTAAGCATATGTCTTTGATAACAAATTTAATAATTAACTCCAAACATTCTGTAACACTGTGCTGATTTTAAAGCACAAGTATTTTGAATTATGCTCTTAATATATAAAAACTAATGATTTATAATATATGCTTTCACAATAAATCTAAATGTAAATAACATAAATAACATTAGTGTCTAAACTGTTTGTGGAATTTCAGGGTCCGGGTTGGTTTTTCATACCTGGTTTACACTAAACTATCTGTACAAAAAGTCCAGTACTAATGTGTCTGTGAAATCATCTCTACATGTTTAACAGGTTTACATGGTGCTGATTGGTGAAGATGGGATCTCGCAGACAAGAGAACTACAAGTCCCAGGATGCACCCTCTTCAGGAGGAACTCTCAAGACACGTTTATATTCAGGTAAAAATACATCAATAGATATAAGGTGTACATTTTTTTCCACATTAAAATGCAACACATTTTACTACAATACTTCATAATACTTCCTGTAGCTTTAAGACATGACAAATTTGGTTTAGTCATTTTACTCTCTGTTTCTCTGTTTCTGATGCCACAGTGCAGCAGACATCCTGGGTCCAGTGTCGGGGGTCCACATCTGGCATGACAACTCTGGACCTTCCCCAAACTGGTACCTCAAACAAGTGGAGGTGTCTGAGGTAGGGCCCACCTGTTTGTGAATGTGCTATTTCCTCTGTGCTTGGACTTCCATCAACATGGCTTGTTTGTCTGCTGTTGTTTACAGCTGTAACAAAATATTAAAAAATACTACATCGTGATATTTTAATGCGCAAAAATATATGTTTTTGTGTTTTAAGCCCCAACCGCTTAATAGCAGTGTTATAGATGTAAACTGAGGGCTATGAATACAATTGCTTATCCCACTGTTCTGGCTGGATGAAAAAAATGTAATCAGCTTTTATGCATAAGGTGGTGGGTTCTTTATATTATGCTAGCTTTCTTTTATTAGATTAAAAAAATATATGCACAATATATTGCCTTGCTTACAGTATCAATCAACCCTGGTGATATGTATCATATTGCCAGATTCTTGCCAATAAACAGCCCTACTGTTGTTACAGGTGAACAGAGGGCATGTAAAGGGACGTGCTTGGCTCTTTGTCGGTCAGTGCTGGTTGGCTGTGAACAAAGGTGATGGCCGGGTGGAGAGAATGCTGCAAGTCTGCACTCAGGGAATAGGCTTTGCCAAGGTAAAGCACTAACATACTCAAATCAACTTTATTTACATAGCACCTTTCATACAAACAAGCAGCCCAAAGTGCTTTACATAGCAAATTGAAACAATGCATAAAAACAAACTGCACAACCATAAATAAAATACACATATAAACAAAAACAAAAAAACATCTCCCATGTGATCTCCAGTTCTCCACCTGTATCCTTGCAGATGTTGATTCTCAAGCTATCTGACTACTTGGCCGACCACCACGTCTGGATATCTGTGCACAGCTGCCCCTGCCCTAACTCGTTCACACACACTCAAAGACTTGGCGTGAGCCTGCTGCTACTGTTGGGCTATGCATGTGTCAACACAGTGATCATATCACAGATGGATGAACAGGTAGGTTAATAAAAAGTTTGAGATTCGGTGCATGAACTTTCCAAAACACGTCACTCAAACTCCTCCTGCTGTTCCTGATCTCTTGTTTACAGTTGCAGGTCGAGTTGGGCATTATTGATGTATCAGCTGTTTCCGTGACGACCGGAGTCCTAAGTGTGATGGCAGTGTTGCCTGCGGCAGCAATGATATCCTTCCTGTTCCGACTGCATGAGGTCGAGTTGACGGGGTCAGGAGTCCAACAAGGGAAGGGCAGAAGGACTGAAAAGGACATTTTTGAAGGTGATGTTTGTACTTAAGGAACCAGTGTGGTAGTGATTTATAGTGCATCTAGGTTGGTTGAAGTTGCAGATTTGCCAACTAATTGTAACACCACCTCGCATCTGTATTTGACGACCTGAGAATGAGAACAGGCTGTAAAGTGTGGAGGAGAAACCACAATGGCTGCTGAATGTGCGAAAAATACATCCCTATCTAGAGCCAGTGTTTGGTTTGTCCTTTCTGGACTACTGTAGAAACATGGCTGACTCCATGGAAGGCGACCCGCAGCGTCTGTAGGTAAAAATGGCTCATTCTAAGGTAACAAAACACAATTTCCTATATTCAGGTGACAAATGATAATATTGTTATGCATATTGTATTCCATGTCTGGCTCCTAAATGTTACACACTGGACCTGTTAATCTTTTAGTTTATTCTTTACTTTTCTTGTTACCTCACCTCCCTTTGTTATTTATCCTTATTTTATCATTGTTTTGTCTCCTCACAGATGCCCTTTCAGTGAGTGACAGTGTGTTTGAGCCTTATCTGTCTTGGAGTGGTCTCTCACAGTGGGCGCAAGAAGCCTGGAGGAAGAAATACCAGGTTACACCTCGAGCATCAATTTTCTGTCTCCTCTTTTGCCCTTTCTCTACGTCTTTGTTCTCACAGCATTTTTCACCCTATCTGACCCTTCTTGTCTATTAGGCCACAGACCTGCTGCCAGGGTCCACTACGATTCTGGAAAATAAAAACAAAGATAAAGAACCTGTAATCCAAACAGATGTGGTCATAAGAAAGGAGGCAGTTGAGAACAATATGGGGCTAGCGCTTCAGGATTTGTTACTGATTACTGAGGGGTACAATGTTGATCCAGCACCTCAGGGAAAAGATTCTGAGCTTTTAAGTGAAAGCAGCAGGTTTCACAGAACCCAGAAAGCTCTTTTGTCTGATCTGACGGATGGAGGTCAAGCTATCCAGAAGGGGGAAGATCCTCAAGGGACAAGGAAGGAAGGCAGTGATCACCAGGCAGCATGGCCTGATCACAACAGTTGTTACCACATCACTGACAGGCTGAAAGCGCGAAGATTCAGACCAGTATCTCAGTGGTGTCACTATTTGGCCTGGACAGTGTGTCTGCTGTTGTCCCTCTCCTGCCTGATGCTCTCTGCAGTGCTGGGAACGAGGTAGTACATATGTGATGGCATTAAATGGATGGTTGTGAACCATTTAGTAGTGTGGATTATGCTTAACACTGACCTTTGGAAACATGAGATCCCGTGTTATAACTGTATGTCTCAGACTCAAAACTATATAATCTATGTTTCTGTGTATCTGTCAGGTTCAGCAGCAGCAAGATTCTGCTGTGGATACACTCTCTTTTTGTCTCCCTCATGTCATGCATCTTCCTCATCCAGCCAGTTGTGGTAAACTAATACCAGCCTTTTGTAAACTATATTTCAAATAAATAGACCTATAATCCATAATCCTAAATTGGAATTCAATTCTTTGCACTGTACTGTAGATAGAAAACATGTTATTTTTCTTTTCCAGATAATTACAGTGGCAGTGGCTGTCTCCTTTTGGTACAGGAAAAGAGCAGACTTTCATACTTTTTCCAGTATAAGAGAGTTTGAGATAGAGACTTCAAAACCATGGAGCCATGGTGCTAATGCTGAGCTTGAAAAGGTGATCACAAGACTCTGTTTTGTTTTATTCAGTTCTTATCTGTTTTACTCTATTAAAACACCAAGTCAATTATCTCTGACTGACAGCTGCTTGGAGCTCGTCAGCGAGCTCGGTACCTTCGTCTTGTGCGCCCGCCGACCCCAGCAGAGCTGAGGAAAGTTCGCAGGAAGAAAAGAAGAGAGACTCTTATCCATAACACCCTCAGGTGAGTCTTTGTGTATGTGTGCAGCTTTTTATATGATGTTTCAGCTGTAGGAACTATCTTACATTATCTGTCTTTCTCTTGTCATCCAGGGATTTGTCCGTATGTGGCTCCATGCTTTTCCTGATGCTGTGTATAAATTATGGCAGCTCGTTCAGTGACCATTACCACCTCAATAAAGCTATCAGAAAACAGTTTATAAGGTAACATTTGCATGTGTTTGCTGTCTTTTTCCCTATTGCTCTCTGATAAACACACTCCAGGCACTCTAAGATCATATTTTATGTTTCAACAGGGGCCATGATAATGCATTTATGTCCATACAAAAGCATGAAGACTGGTGGAGGTGGGCACAGACCAGTCTCCTTAATATACTGTACAAGAATGCATCAGCCGCAGCTGCGGTAAGCTACAGGAGCTCTGCAGTGATTCATCACTCTCTGACAGTTTCTAAAATACAACAACTTACTCAAAGAAATGTTCCTGTGAGGGATAGAGCTTATTTTGTATCTAATCATTATAAAACCCTTTTAATCACTCAACAGTCATACATCTTGATTGGAGAGCCACTCTTGTGGGAGACAGAGGTGTCCAGTTCATTTCACAGCCAGGTAAGTAACAAAAGGAGACTTGCCTTTACATGCAATATTCCACTACTTTTTTAACCTAAATTATACTATATATTATATATTAAAATTAAATAATTTGGCATCATAGTTACAGTCACTAAAAATATATGTTCATGTTTTTTTCAAATGATTCCCTAAAATTTGATATTGCACACATTAAAAACAAAGATTGGTAACAATTTTTCATAACTGAAGTGAAATAAGCAACCACATAATTGCTGAATGATCCAGTGAACGATTTTATTTTAATTTCAAGCAAATAACCAGTCACATGGTATTCTCACTCAATTAAATAATTTCCCTCTGGGATTATTAAAGTATTTCTGATTTCTGATTTCTGATTTCTGAAGAGCACCCCCAGTAGAGAGTGCTGTTTATCCAACATGGACCCACGCCGCAATAGACTGTCAGGGTTTAGAGATGAATGAGTGCATTTATCAAAACTACCATCATTTCACATTTACTACAAGCAGGATTTCCACATGGGTCTCAAAAGGCTAAAAACCAATAATCTGATTTTAAGCCTTAAAATGTGTTACATAGGATTTTTACAGGTCTTAAAAATTGATTGCATTAAATGTATTCTTAGAAAAACTTTGTATTGTGACAACTGATTCCTTGCTGAAGCACCCATGGGCTCAAATCCAACCTGTGGCTCTTTGCTCCATGACATCCCCTCTTGTTCTCCCCCTTTCCTGTCTATCTTCAGCTATCTTATCCAATAAGATAGATAGATAGATGGATAGATACTTTATTTATTCCGAGGGAAATTCAGGCCCCAAAAAATATGTTTTTAAAAAGTCTTTAATCTAACCTGATAAACTCACACCACCAGTGTCACCTTTGATTCATGATTTTGCTTTGTGTGTATTCTGACTGTCTGCACTGTGTATGACTCCACAGGTCTCTACTGTGACGCTTGTACCAGAATGTCTTCGGTTGTTCTTGTCCAGGAACAGAACATCTTATCATCTACACTCAAATGTCTTACTTGAAACACCTCCAAGGACATGTGGTCACCTGGGCTGCTACTTAGAACCAAGTGCTATAGTTGGATTAGGCCACACAAAGTAAGAAACACACACACAATGATACTTTTTTTCCCAAATTTGATCTTTGCCAAAATGATTTCCTGTGGCGTCAACTCTAATGTATATAATATCATCGCTACCATCATTGAGCTGTCCTCCACTCTTCCACAGGTCTGACGCTGCATCCAGACTGAAGCTCCTGCATTCAGGTGGCTGGCTGGGCAGACAGACGGTGGCCGTGAAGGTCCAGTTCACCTTGTACAGCCCTGCGCCCAACTTATTCACCGACGTGACAATGCTCGCTGAGCAGAGCCCCACCGGTGTCCTGCTGACCTCTGCCAAAGTCCAGTCAGTTAGGGTTTATCACACTCCTGCTGTGTGGGACTATGTTGTTATGGTCTGCCAGGTACAATACTGCATTACCTGTTATCTGAATAAACAACTATTATTCCACACCATCATAAAGCCTCAGAAAGCAAATTATACAGACAAAACTTTCTACAACCAAATACATAATGAGATTTTAGGTCAGATTCTGTCAGAAAGCCTTAAGTTTCCTCATGTTTTTTCTTCGTACCCTCTAGCTCCTCTTCCTTCTCTTGTCTTTGATGCAACTCTGTGGTCAAGTAAACACTGTAGGGCAGCAAGGGCTGGTGGGATACTGGAGGACACCCTCCAACTGGCTGGAGGTGAGTCTAACGCCTATATACAAATACACACACATTTAAAAATTATTATTAATTTCGACAAAATAATTCCAAAGAAGACTTACATGCTTGAACATAGAGCAGACACATGGAAACATGCACATACTCAGACACACACACCAATGCAAACAAGATCACAATGACCTAGCCGAAAGGGTAAAGTAATCTGTAGCTCTTAAACTAACATACCTGTAGTAATGAAGGTCAAAGCACACAGCAAAGAATGAAATCTACCTGATTATGCTTTACCGGTGTACAGATATACCTGACTTTCTTTCTCTCTCTCTTGCAGGTCAGTTTGCTGACAGTAACCCTAGTGTACTACAATTATTACATCTATCGCTCCATTATTATCTTGGAGGTTGTGGAGCTGCTGCAGAGACACAATCACAGAGGACCTGTTGATGTCAGCCTCCTGGCTACCTGGGAACAAGTGAGAGAAAGAAAGAGATGACTCAAAGCAGGGAAAGGAGGGTTGTAGAGACAGGAAAACAAATATTTAATGTTGAGAGGACCGGCTACTGCCTGTCCTGCTTTATTTGTTTCAGTACCTTCTCTCAGAATATGAAAAGCCCCATCTTTAATAAGATAATAATGAGTGTATTGGCAGCACATAATTAAAACTTTGCATTTATCATTACATTGTACTTAAGAAGACACACCGTGTGCAAGGTTTTGTTGTTTTTGTCAAACACACCCTTAATACACAAGGAAAGCTCAAGTTTGTGGTTGAGAAGTCCTTTAGAGATAACAGTGTGGGTTGTAAAAATGACGGCAATGATTCACAGGGTTTAAGACGTCTTTTGTGTCTGCAGTATATTCGTACGCTGCATGGTGTTGCGCTCTTCCTCCTCACCATGAAGTGTGCGACTCTGTTGAGGGTGAACCGCTCTGCTACACTCCTCACCCGCTCACTCTCCAGCCTTCTCTGGCCAACGGTAAACACCTTGTGCAGCAAGACCACCAGTTAGGCACTACCTGATGAAATATTATAAAGTATAAAGTATTCCACATGTTTTGCTTTCATGTGTGCTACAGTGTGAGGTTGTTCCTGATTATGTAACACAATAGCCTTATTAATATACTGCACTCCTGTTCAGTTGGAGGACTTGGAAAAATGTCTCATTAATGCAATTCCTATAGTGTCCTACCTACACAGGTTATGCTGAAAAAGTGTAGAAACTGTTGTTTGCAGGTATGATGTTAGGAATGGAAATATTTTCAGAATATTGTGCTTTCTTGTAGTACTTGAATGTCGAAGTGGCCTTCCTATTGTATAGTTTGAGACCCCTCCACTAGAGTGTCTGAAATAATAAAAATGGTCTCCTTCTACTGTCCAAGATTTCAGGTCTTATCCTGATGGTGGCGCTGTCCTGTGTGGGGAATCTCCTGTTCGTACAAAGCTCCTTAGCCTTCAGCTCATTTTCCCGCACCTTTCAGACTCTGCTGCACTGCTGGGGTCCCAGAGCCGTTAAGGGCCTCCTCCTCTCAGAGCATGATCTCCTTTACCGTGGCATTCTCTATCTGTCATCCTCTGTGGTGTGGACAGCAGTGGTATATATAAACTAATAATAATATTACTTTTTTTTTTGATTGAATAGACTGATTTATGCATAAATTAAGTATCTGCACAACTTATTTTTTAGTGAAGGAAACAGTCTGTCAGAGTCTAGATGAGTCTAACAGCCATCTGTCTTTCTTGTAGGCGATAGGTGTTGTGTCCTCATTGGTCAGAGGTGCCAAAAGATCTCAAAGCAGGGGGAATGTTTTCACTGTAGCTGAATTAGCTGGCTACATCAGACAGAGGGTCTCTGACTTTACTGGGCAGCGGAGACAAGCATGGATCGAAAATCATGTGGAAGGAAAGGTAAGAAATAAGCTACCTAGTCCATAAAAAGAGCAGGACTTACACTTTGCAATTAAACTGAGATTTCTTGTAAAATATTACATTATCATTAAAGTTGCTTTTAAATTTTTATATATTATTTTCACATGACCTTGTGTGAACTACTCAGATTATTTCTGAGCTACTAAATCTGGATTATTGATTACTATCTCACGCTACTCTGCCTCCTCAAATGTTCCACATCATACTGCCTAATTATATTAGTTATACTAAAATTCAGAAGCCAATGACTTTGCCTTTTGGTTTTTCAGACTTACTACTTTGAGGAGTTTGAAGGTTTGG
The DNA here is from genome assembly GCF_004916995.1 of Morone saxatilis. Classification (NCBI taxonomy): domain Eukaryota; kingdom Metazoa; phylum Chordata; class Actinopteri; family Moronidae; genus Morone; species Morone saxatilis. The sequence goes on from NW_023339650.1 coordinate 9,458,172, forward strand.
TGGATGAACTATTGTTCAGACTAAACGCCCTCTCAAACAGTCTGCACCACACTCTGCCCCCCAAAGCCCATCGCTACAGGGAGGAGAACAGTCCTGTCATCTCACCCATACAGGAGCCGTCCAACAGGGATGCACAGGCGAGTCAGCCTCATATACATACTTTCTCTCACACACAATACATTGTTTTAAAAATGTGTCTTCTGCAAAGCCGATGTCCTAACATTGTGTGATTCTGTTACAGGACTTAATAAGAACAAAAATGACAGAAGAGACGATGATAAAAGATTGCACAGATGTCAGTGGGCACGGAGAAACCCTACCTGCATCTCACCTGCTCCGGTAATAAAAAACCTCATGCATCTACTTAGGCTATAAAGAATTCTTAAGCAAATTTTGAAATGTAAATTACAAACTGATAAGAGTTTCTACCTTATTTTGCGCAACACTGCATTTCCAGGTCAACGCTTGAACTAGAGATACTGCAGTTCCTGCAGCAGAACGACCAACAAGGAGAAAATCCCACCCCAGACATTGTTGTGGCATCAGATAATTCACAACATGGAACAAGAGTCAAAGAAAACCCTATAAACAGAAAGTTCCAGACTTATTTAAAGGCACAAAACTACCTGCCCCTCTCAGACTCAGCATCACTCATCAGGGTTTGGACAGAAGATGTTCTGGAGAAGCAGGCTGACCAATGCATTCAAACAAATGACAGCAGCTGGTTAAGTAAAACTCAGGCCACCCACACAGAGGTGGTGGTGGAAGTTCTGGTCCATGAGGAGCCTGCGAGTGTAGAGCCAGATAAACAGTAGAGTCCAGTAGATGTTTCAAAGGTCTACATTTATTAAACTGTTAGTTATACTGTATAGGAATAATACTGTATTCCATCTGCTTGGATATTACCTGGATCACATAAACATTTAAAATAAGGCTTCTAATAATGGTGGGTACTTTATAAGTAACTATCATTACAAAAAAACATTATAACTAGTTTTTTGTGACTTTGTAACTGATTAATGGATTAATAAAAATACATTTTCAGTCTGAAGGTTGTGTGTACAAAGTTATTTCTACCCTTTTATAATAAGCAATCAGTTCTTCAGTTTGACATATTAGTAATGTATTTTAATTTAGATTGTCTGCAGTTGTCTGTCCTTATTCCCTAAGAGCTGACTACTGTGTTATCTGTTTTGTAAAGCAGTATTTGTTTGCAAACAATAAAAGTGCCTTCTATAAGAATCCAGTGTGAACAGTTGTTCTGGGATATACACCCTCAAGATATATATATTTTAAAGAGGTTTGCTGTCTAAATTCTAACCCTTAGGCTTTAAAAACTGAAACACTGTGATAAAGAGTCACTGTTTGTGTAAATAAAGTTGGTACATCAAATACGGTCTTTCCAACCCACTGGCAAAGTGTGTAGAAGTTATGTGTGGCAGAAGTCCAAGAAGGGAAACAATAAATAAAAGCATCCAATCGCATCCCCCAACGTATAATTGAGTGGCGGAGTGTGATTGGAGGACAGCAGACGATGAGAGCCAATCACGACGTGGCAAGTCAGACAAGTTCCAGACGGAGGAGGCGGCGTGCGTGATTTCACGACTGATTAGTTTGTGTGAAACCACGAGCCAAAGGCGTTCACAGCCGCACATCAGTATTGATCCGGACGGCGGGTCTGTGCAGCCGACAGTGTTTGGATGACACCCATCAGTGTTATTAGCGGAGTCAATTAGCCGGCTACGTCCGAGAAGCACGTCGTTAACCAGCGGACCGCGTCATCTTTGGACAATGAGGAAGGTGGCTCTGCTGCTGATAGTGTTGCTCGGCGTTGCACATTTTGCAACTGTCAGCAGATGTGAGGAGGGTAAGTCATTCCAGAGCCTTGTGTGTTGCATTGCAGCTGAACGCGTCGTTGAAGTGAAGCAGTGTCGCAGCTGCTGTTCGTTATCTGTGACTTACAAACTGGCCAAGTTACTGTAACGTCTTGCTGCTTCTGCTAGCACGATAGCTAACAGGACAGGTGAGCTAATGTCAACAGGACCGGCAGACACGTCCAGATGTGCACTGCTGTGACGTTGGACGTGTCCTAAAGCTTGGTTCAGCTTGGTTCTGCTACAACGTTACACATTGTGACAGTACAGGAAGGCTCTGTTACAAACAGGATGTGTGTTGCTACCACATGCTACATGTTATCTCTGTACTTTAATCTAATGCTATCAGGAGTAAAAGAAGCAGCATTTAGATGGACACACACACACACACACTGTTTGAGTTTATATAAGTTGCTCCTGGAATCAGCTTGTGTCCTTTTCTTGTTTGCTGTCAGATGTTACAGAGGAGAAGGAGGAGTCTGATGAAGAGGACAGTGATGATGAGGAGGATGATGACGA
>NW_023339650.1:9460664-9473090 GCF_004916995.1 Morone saxatilis
AGCGAGCAGGTTCGAAGTGTCGGGCTACCCCACCATCAAGATCCTGAAAAATGGGGAACCTGTGGATTACGACGGAGACAGGACAGAGAAGGGTAGGGACATGTAATTCATTTAAGCATCGTCACGGCATTTCAAACTGAAACTGACTTCCTTTTTGGAAAGAATTGGCAGTAATGTGTGGAATGCGTGTTTGTTGCAGCTATCGTGGCCCGGATAAAAGAGGTGGCACAGCCGGATTGGAAGCCCCCTCCCGAGGCCACGCTGGTGCTGACCAAGGACAACTTTGATGAGACTGTTAACAATGCAGACATCATCCTTGTGGAGTTCTACGCTCCATGGTCAGTCAGCAGACTGTCTGTTCTAAAATACAGATAGAAATTACACACAGACATCCATTGGAGTGATAGTGGTAGCTTTTTAATAGCAGCTGTTAAGACTAATAAAAGCATTCCTCATTATTTGCCTGTTATCTAACTAACCTTCAGGTGTGGGCACTGCAAGCGTTTGGCTCCAGAGTATGAGAAGGCAGCCAAGGAGTTGAGCCAGCGCACTCCTCCCATCCCTCTGGCCAAGGTGGACGCCACTGTGGAGAACGAGGTCGCCACACGTTTCGGAGTCACAGGCTATCCCACCCTCAAGATCTTCAGGAAAGGCAAAGTGTTTGACTACAACGGACCCAGAGAGCAGCATGGTACGTCACTTACCGTGTAATTTCATTTATATACTCCTACACAAATTGTTCAAGTCTATCCTCGCTGTTTTCCATGTATGCAAAGGTTTGTATTTATGGAGGCTTGTGTGCAAATTTCACTTCTTTCACTTTCTCTTTCCCGCTAGGTATTGTGGAGTACATGGGCGAGCAGGCCGGGCCTCCCTCCAAGCAGGTCCAGGCAGTGAAACAGGTGCAGGAGCTAATCAAAGATGGGGACGATGCTGTCATAGTCGGCGTGTTCTCCGATGAACAGGACGCAACCTATGAGATCTACATCGAGGCCTGTAAGTACCATGAGCTGGACATGTGTTCAGAGCCAATAATGTCGCCACTGAATGTGCGGAGTGACCCTAAACTGAAGAACGCAGTTATTTTTCACTTTATGCTTTTGTGTGCTGTATAAAGGGAGCTTGGTTGGAGATCAGTGTCAGAGTTTTAATATCTCTGCGTGGTGAGAGCAGAGACTGCCTTAAACCCTTTCTTGTTGTTCTTCAAACTCTCATTGCTCTCGGTCTCTCTCTTTCTGTCTGAAAAAGGTAATGCACTGAGGGAAGACTTCACCTTCCGTCACACCTTCAGCTCTGAAGTGTCCAAACTACTCAAAGCTTCACCTGGTCAGATTGTCATCGTTCACCCTGAAAAGTTCCGCTCCAAGTATGAGCCAGCATCACATACATTTGCAGTAAAGGTAGGAAGGCTGTTTGATCATTTTCAGTGGTGACTGGTTCAGTTGTGATTTGAATTTTCTTCACAGGGTATGAAACTCTGAAACATGCATGACTGTGCTTTCTTTCAGTTCTAGTATCGGTTTAAAAATAGACTAGATTAGCAATAAGGAGTTTCTGCAGCACTGCTGCATAATCCACCTCTAAAAAGAGTGTTTTCTGAATTCTTTGTAAAAAGTGACTGTTGAACTCGAGACAAATTAATGTATTTATCACATAGGACTCTACATCGGTGTCAGAAGTGCAGGAGTTCTTCAAAAAGCATGTGATTCCTCTGGTGGGCCACAGGAAACCAAGCAATGATGCCAAGCGCTACACCAAAAGACCCCTAGTGGTTGTGTACTATGGAATTGACTTCAGCTTTGACTACAGGAAAAGTGAGTTTCTCATATTTTGCTTGATAGGTTTGACCTGAGATCTTGCCTGTGGAATCGACACCAGCAACTACTGAACAATTTACACAACCTGACCTAACAAACCTCTTCTCTTGTTTGTCTTTCATTATTTAGATACGCAGTTCTGGCGGTCCAAGGTACTCGACGTAGCTAAGGACTTCCCAGAGTACACGTTTGCCATCGCCGATGAGGAGGACTACGCAGAAGAGCTGAAGAGCTTGGGCCTGAGCGAGAGTGGAGAGGAAGTGAATGTGGGAATTCTGGCAGAAGGAGGCAAAAAGTTTGCCATGGAGCCAGAGGAGGTTGACTCTGATGTGTTGAGCGACTTTGTTAAGGCTTTCAAGAAAGGTGAGGTTTTTTTAATTTTTTTTTGTTTGTCTGATTAACAATGTGAGGCACATAGTTTCCTTTAGTAACGTGCAAGTTTCACTTCTGAAAATGTCACATTAATTATATAATTTCCAGGTCTGGAAAAAATATAATTTTGCATAGTTCATAGTTGAATATTCCAGCATGGGATGGCAGCACTTTGTAACTCTAAAATTTGATTAGCTGCACTAATCTTGCCTGTATACGGTGCATAAATAAACAGCAGCTCCAGTTCTAACACGTCACACTGGAAGTCAATTCACACTTCTGAATTTCTCTCTCCTGTCTTCAGGAAAGCTCAAACCCATCATCAAGTCCCAGCCCGTGCCAAAGAACAACAAAGGACCGGTTAAGGTTGTGGTAGGAAAGACCTTTGACGAGATCGTCATGGACACCCAGAAGGATGTCCTGATTGAGTTTTACGCTCCCTGGTGCGGCCACTGTAAGAAGATGGAGCCCGATTATTTGGCTCTGGGCAAAAGGTACAAGGGAGAGAAGAACCTGGTGATCGCCAAGATGGACGCCACAGCTAACGACGTGCCAAATGAAAGCTACAAAGTGGAAGGCTTCCCCACGATATACTTTGCCCCGAGCAACAGCAAGCAGAGCCCCGTCAAATTAGAAGGTGGAGACAGAACAGTGGAGGGGCTGAGCAAGTTCTTGGAAAAGCACGCCACAAAGCTATCACAGAACAGAGACGAACTTTGAGAATGTCTCTCGACAAGTAGCTAAGAACTCTTACAGGACGCTGATGTGGGGAGGGGGGGCCTCTGGGAAGGTGAAGGGAACGCAGTGGAGTTAAACGGTGTTACTGAGTTGCTGTGATGATTACAATGTTAAATCATCATTTTAGTTTCTATTCATTCCAAGAGATTTCTTTCTTCTGTTTCTAAAAGCATGTAAGCACTGTTAAAGTCTTTTTAAATAAAATACAAAAATGATGGCGGCTTTGTGGGCCAGCACTTAAATGTGACTCTTTTGTTCCAGTCAGTCAATACAAGCTCGAAGATGTGTTGCAAAGGTGTGAGGTGACATTGCACACATTTCAGAATACAAGTGTTTTAGAAATTCAAGTGTTTTTAATCACATTTAAGAACAATTTAAACATTAGTAATACAAATGGCTCTATGGCCAGTCGATGAATCAAGTACCTAACATGTTAAATTGATATTTTGAATTGATTTGAAAAAAAGTCTGGCAGGAGAGAGATGCCCCTGTAGCAGCATCTGAAATATCTTGAACTCTATGGATAAAAACCTACAATCAGCCTTACAACCTATTTTTGAACATTACAAACCACATGAACAAACCTGGCCCGGCAATACTGTGGGAAAGTGCATCATGTACTGAAATCATATCTTCACATGCTCTACGTACACATGAGCAGGCACTATGACTAGCTTTCACATACTGTCTAAAGGAAATGTTAAAGTTTCTTCATTGAGGAAAAAACAAATCTCTTTAAAAAATCTGAATTTAAGAATCTGATCTAGCATGAATGCTGGAGGCAGTGGCGTTAAGACTGCTGCTTCCTTCACACAAAGGCACTTGAGAATACTGGCACTGAATGAGTTGGTTCTTGAGATGTAGCTGAAAGGTGGCGAGGTCATTATGAAAACTCTTGTGTGAACCGCAGGTGGAACTCCGAGATCTTGTGCAGCACAACCTTCAGCTTCTCAGTGGGAGGCAAGATGGTCATTCTGGACAGAGGAAGACAGGAGCAGGATGTGGGTTAACACTGCCACAGGTGTAGTTAAACCAGAGTCTATTAAACTTAGAATGAGCTAATTTTAGGACAAAAAGTCCAGTTAAGCTGTACTTACCTGAAGTGGAAGGTTCCCTCTCTCTGACCAAAGCCACTTCCTGGCACCAGGCAGATACCCTCCTCTTCCAGCAGCTTCATGCAGTAGAACATGTCTGGGACCTGGCCTTCCTCCTGTGGATGGACACATGCAAGCATTTGAAGTGATCAGATCCACGCAGACGACTAAAATCAGGATGATGCTCAACAGTGAGATAAGGTGTGTGTGTGTGTGTAGTGCAGACCTTTGCCTTGTCGATGGCCTTCTGAGGTAGACTGATGCGGGGGAAAGTGTACATGGCCCCCTGCACCGGGTTACAGGTGATACCGGGTACTTTGTTGAAGATCTGCTCCGTGAGTCTGGCCTTCTCTGCTAAATCTGCTAACACCGCTGTCCGCTCCTGAGGAGGAAGAAAAAGTTAAAGCTGTCAGGGCATTCAGGTTCTCTCAAAGACAAGAACTTATGGTGCGTTCACATGCTCCACATTAACTCGTAAAGTCAACGTTTATCACCAGATGGTTGCCAACAGCCAACAGCCAACGAGTTTTCAGTATGGCCTGTGACATGCTGGTAATAATATTATTTTGTCTGGCTTCCATTATTTACAGTCTGCAGTGGAGAACCAAATACCTGATTCTTTTCCAACTTCAATGACTGAGGATAAATGGGGCGGGCCTTCTCGCTCTGGTTTAGATGGGGACTTCAGAGGAATCCAACCGCTGAACCGAACCCTTTATTTGTTAAGTCATTTGGCCTCCTTGTGGCCTATGGAGGCATGACAACAAGCAGCCTGCCAAGCTTAGCCACTATAAGTGTCACTCACTGCTGAGCAAAGTGCTTTTATATCCTTGTTCCAACACGTAAACACACGCCCTAAAGGAAAGGAGTAGTACATCTTTGCCAAGTACAATACAAGGTGACTTCTGTTAAGTTGACTGTTTACAAAGCCAGGTGTGCTGGTTGGGACAGACTAATGAAATCTTTTGCCGGACCAGTTATGCAACTAGATGCCGAAACATGCAGCCATGCACTACAACACTCATATTACCCATACACACTCTAATGATTATTGACCTAATGGCTTCCTTGACCACACAATGCTTCCACTTAACTGCAGGTCAGATGGACACAGGATTTTGAAAGCATGCATAAAACATGTGATCCTCTTTACAAAGTTCAAACCTCTTTTCTCCTCCTTTGAAGAGGTGGCATAAAACATCTCTAAATCATACATTATGTTCTGGCAGAAACAACGAAACATGTGTAATAGCATTTTTCAAAACATTGCACAATTCAAAAGCCGATTAATCTGCTGTGTGAGCAACTTCAACACACTCATATGTGTGTGGATTATATTGCAGGGCGTTTACATAAGTAAATTGTGTTTGCATACACTCAGAGCATTGCCAGGATGTGCGATAGCTGGTGTGCTTTGTGTTTTTTTTTGTGGGGGGGGGCAGACCTTCATAAATGTGGTATAGGAGGGCTCGTCGGGCTGCGGAGGGTTGACCACCAGGTCCAAAAGAGCCTGTCCGGGGACGGGGGGACACAGACGCACCGACACCAGTTTGGTGAGTTGTGCCTTCACCTCAGGGTCCATGTTAATGATCTCCATGTAGCCGCCACGGAATCCACACCTGACAAAAGCAAACAGAGGAAAAGAGTAAGTTAAACACAAGTATACTCTTAGTACAGGTGATGTCCACGTCAGCAACGGTAGCTTAGCTTGTACAAGTCCTGTATGTGTGCCTGTCTAGCTACTCACTCTCCCATGTAGCATTTGGAGGTAGAGTGGAAGGATGCCATCTCCACTGTGCTGGAGTACTCTGGTCCCATCTCAAACAACACCTTCTTAAAGGAGTGAAACTTACAGCCCTCTGCATAGACATTATCCTGGTAGACCTAAAATGGGAAAACAGCTTTAGTAGTATACACAAAGCCTTAGTAAAACCCCATCATTATCCATTGCAATTGTAGAAGAAAAATCTGTACACAAAAGAATGACAAAAGAGCTGAGTGACAAAGGTGTGTTCATAAAGAAAATAACAGCAACTTAACTGTAACTTCTGCACATGTAATGAATTAAGGCGAGCATATTAGCAGAAATGTCTATGTTAATTTGAATGTATGTAGTCATCAAGCTGGATGAAAAATGATTGTCTATACATCAACCTATATGATTATTTATGAGGCTGTAATTAATGGTGGTGCTGTATTTGACAGCATTATATTGAGAGATGTTTCTAATGTTTTGCCAACCACTGTTTAGTGGTTACTGTGGTTAGCAATTGTGGTTACATTCCAAGTAGTGATGTAAAAGAAACACAAAACACCTGATTGGACATTATTAGTTTTGTTTTTTTAAGACAGAGGAAACTGGTAGTGAAAAATGTCTGAATTGAGGAAATAACATCGGTGTATTACTTCATCAGCCATGAGGAAGAGATGCTCCTCTTTAGCAAATCGGATCACATCTTCAATGCACTGTCTGCTCTGGACCTGACCTATCACACAGGACAACCAGAGTATGATGTTGTAAATCCGGTGTGCACACACACGGCGACAAAAAATGACAAAACTGTCAGAAGCTACGACCGACATACCGGTGGGGTTTCCAGGGTTGATGATGCAGAGGACACGGGGGTTGCAGTGCTGCCTGGCTGCATTGAGGGATCTCCTGAGCTCTGCAACATCCAGACTCCAACACTTGTCCTCGTCCAGGTAGTAGCTGACCTGCACGGCACCCAGGTCTGCCAGGGCCGCCGAGTAGAGAGGGTACTGGGGGATGGAGATCATCACTCCTGTGCGATCACGACCCTCGCCACACACCAGCAACTTCAGCATAGTCTGGGAGGTGGGAGGAGGGAGAGGGAGGAGAAAGGAAAGGAGGGAGAGCAGAAGAAAGAATGAGAGTTGAGAGGGTAGGAGTAATAAAACAATATTTAGAAGAATGTAATAAGGAAGGTAGGTGTACAACCAGTTAAGTCTGATTATTTGGCACCAGATAGTTTTTTTTATGCCCATAAACCACAAAACTAACTGTGATTGAAATGGAGAAGAGTGATAGTTAATGGACGGCAGTGTGGCGCCATACAGAGGCTGCTCATGTGATGGCTGTAAGTGAAGTCGGCTAAACCACTTTAGAATCAGATGGTGATACAACCTCCATTACTGCCGTCCTCTGGGATTGACTCTTTGGCTAACAGTGCTGTGAGAAGCCCAGCAGGAGAGATGCTGTGTGGTGCACTTTATAGTGATTTTATACACTTTTACTTTCTCTGACTGTTCAGAAATCTGATGTTTTCACATCACAGATGACAAAGAAAGGCAGTAAAACGTGAGGTAGGCTACAACATGAGACTCACGTAGCTGCATTTCCACAGCAAGGACTGCTGATATAGGAGTTTAGTGTGGCGCTAAACTGAAGAGAAAAAGGAAACAAATAGTCAAATCTTTATATTTAACAGCCAATTTTGAGTTGAGTACAGCCCTATTCAAACACTCCTACATGGTGGGCCAGAAATGTCAGTTTAATCTCTCCTGGTACAGTAGTTGAATATATCTTAAGGTTATTCAGTAGCCTGATTTAGTTGCATAAAACAGGAGAAATCTGTATCGACAGTGTCAAAGGTCTGTGGGTGGTGTAAAGTCACTGATGTGCAAAGTACGGCTGAGTGTATAATTAACAGAAGTTGAATAAAGAACTGATTCATAGGCAACATGTCAACTTGTGGCCCAGATTTAAGTATGTCAGCACTTTTCTGGAGAGGAGACGATACAAAGTGTAACCCATACCACAATGGCATCACTGGCCCCGGTGGAGAGGTAGATGTTGTCAGGGTTTGAGGAGATTCCACCATCTCTCTTCTCAATGTAGCGTGCCACATCCTGACGGACGCACTCAATGCCCTGGCTCGCGCTGTAGGCCCCTTGAAATGAAAATGAACTTTGATTCAGACAGAACATGCTACATTGATTAGTTGATGCCCTGTTTAAATAGTGTACAGGCTGTCCACATAAACTATTAATGAGTAGGCAAATGGAAGGGTTGTTATTGACGTGCGTTGTTGGAAGGAGGAGGTGTAAATGTGGTTGGTGGACTGAGGGGGAGTTGTCTAACCTATACTGTGGCCCCCGCAGGCCTGGAGAATACGCCTCGCCCTTTTCTTGGCGTCCTCTGGAAACTTGTTGTCTTCTAGGAGTTCAGGGTAAGAACACAGAGCCAAGACCTGAGAGAGGAGGAGAAAACAAACGCAACAACACTAACATTAACAAAAATCCTGACACATTCAGTGTGCAGGAATGTAGAAAGTCCAGTTTCTGTAACTATAACGAGTGTTACCTGCTTTTTAAACACAAGCAAATACCATGAGGCAAGACTTGGTCCTACCTGTCTGAGAAATGTGATTGGTTTCTGACCCATAGCATGGGCGTCTCCTATGTTAGCCTTTATGACTTCTGCGAAAGGTTTCTTGACCCCCTGGGGACATAAAGGCAGAGAAGTGTGAGGTCAGTCTCTGAGCATAAAGTAACAAACAGGTGTGGGAGGTGTAGAAAATGCTGAGACAGTGTGACAGCTCTTCAACAAACGGGGTATGTCTGAACATGTAGTAAGAAGTAAGTGGGAAGGACACACACAAGTCAAGATACTTCAAGACTTATCTTTCTACAGAGAACACAGAGGGTAGAGTAACTGGAGGGTAAGAACCCCTAGTTTATCTCTACAGAGAGATAAGTAACGTCTTTTTTCCTTCTTTCCTCTCCCTTTCCTTTGCATTAATGAAGCTTCAAATTGACTCTCAAAAGAGAGCGAAATCAGAGATAGACTGCATCCCAATCGATCTGTGCAATCTGTGTCATTACCATCCGATGGCTGCGCATCTAAATCAAACCGGAGACACTTGTATTCATCTCACACATGCATCTTCTCTCATTAGCAGCCTTTTGTTTTACAAAGACCCTGGCACAGAGTCAGTGGAGCAGGACGTGCTGGCCGGGGCTCACAGAGAAACAAACCCTTCTGTTTTTGGACTTGAGAATTGTTGGATTAAATCTAATGACACAACGAGCTTGAGTCTAAATCAACAAGTCCTTCATCTTCATTTTGCTTTGAACTAACTGGACCTGCAAACTCTGGTTTGGTGCCTGTCGGTCTGTTTGCTGGTAACGTCATGTTGCACCTGTTGCTGTTTATCAGAAGATGTAATGTGACAATAGATGTCCCCTGTTACTTCATGCAAGGGCTGAGCAATAACATTTAAATTGCTAATGTGATAATCATGAGGCTTTTGCTTTATTGTTTGTGCATGCAAATATCACATCATTAAACCAATACGGTAGTCATGGCATTTTACTGCATGCTGGTGTGAAATCCAATGAAAATACAATGTCAAACAAAACTGAAACTGTCCAATAACATTCTTTGGAGAATACAACACAACAAAATTGCAAAACCTTCATCAAATTCTACTCGATGAACAATGATAAACGGGAGTTATTTTGCAGCTCTACCTTTCGCCAGCGACTGCAGAAAAAGCGTAACGCCTGACTCAACCGAACACATCCAAATCTGGCCTTTTATTTGCAGTTCAGGTACAGACACTGCAAAGAATATTAGTTGTATTAGTGTTATAAACCCTTATCAAGTCAAGTCAAAGCTACACAAAGTGTAAAATATCAAAACAGCGGTGCCAGATTGCTTGGCTCTCACAATGTAATGTGATGTAACCGCTGAAACCTGCCTCAGGTGTTTGAGGGTGGTTGAGTGCAAAGATCTCAAGGTGATTATCAAAGACTGAAAACAAATTTAATTTAATTAAACTAACTTGCTTGCTTGCTAGCTTGGACTTGCTAGAAACAGAACTGCAGTCACCAAAACCTATATTTAAGCTTGCACCTACTTCACAACATTTCCTGTTCTGAATATAAAAAGACTATAAAGTGGTAATGCACTTCCTGTCTTTTAAGTCACTCTGGAGAGGTCAGGACAGCACAAAAAAAAAACAATCATGCTGTCAATATGATCCTAGCCATGATTCTGTGTTCTACATGATAAAAAAAACAATAGGCAATAGGCCTCCAAGGGCACAGGGAGAACTTTCATTTCCACTGAGTTGTTATTATCATTTAGAAGTCCTTGCATGGCAGCAAGAGCAAGGCCTGCGAGGTTCTTTGGGTAAGCACTGAGTCAGATATGAGCTTGTTTGAAATCTAAGTAACTGGATGCAGCAGGTTTCCCTTTTAGCCCTCGTCCAAACAAAGAGGCTCCTGTTCTCGGGGATAGAGAGGAGCCAGTCGGTTCCCCCGGCTCAGCACTGCGTTCTCCCGCTCACTCAGCACCAGGCACTGATTACACAGGCCGGACCAGTGAACCAGGCCAAGAAACCCTGTGGGGGTTACGAGAGCCTGGCCTGAATTGACATTTCTTATGATATTATCTGAACCTGCCATCGCTCTAACAGTGTTCAGCCACGCTAGAAGAGCTCGAATTGTGCTAATTGAAGCTCTAACTGATGCAAATTGTTGAATAACTGCTGCTTCGGTCATGTGATTTACCTAACTCAATCCAATTTCTAATGAGATGCTAATCGAGATGAAAGTAACCCTCCAGACACATTTATTAAAAACACCAGCTGGATATAACATTTTCTGTGATTTAACAAACTCACAACTTAAAAGAACTCCTGCTCTACTGTCACATTGTCACCAGACTTACCAGCAGCTGAGATCAAAGCCTGAATTAGCTTATTGCAGTGCAGGCACTGTCAGGCCAGATGTCTGGGTAAGGATTCTAAGGGTCATCGCCACACCAGCGCATTCACAGAAACACACACACACACTTGCATAAAATCCGCTGAGCTGTCAGTAAAAGTGTTTCAGTCACAGATCTGACAGGAAGCACACCAGCAGATGACTGGACAACTGCGGCGATGCAAACTCTGCTGACCCCTCAGACACTCCTGGATTTTAGATCACTCGCAAGCGTTGACGTTTAACAGGTGAAAATAAGCTGGAATGAGGATGTTTGCTTTTCAGCACATTCTTGTTTTCTCAGGAAAAACACTCAACACTACTATTAAGAGCACATAATGTACAACTAACACACAATTAACATGTCCTGTATGAAAGGGGATATTCGAAACTGATGCACGAGTCTAAAATGGCGCTCTTTCTTCTAGACTTTGGATTTGACCACGAGTAAAACTTTTGTGGCATTGCAGCTAATTATTCTAGTTATTCCAGTCAAACATTAAGCATTAGGTTCAGAGGAAAAACAAGTGGACTACCAAGAACTCGAGCCCTTTCTGCAGAACTGGGGCTGCTTGTAATGCACCTCCTTGCAGAGAAAGGGCTCTGACGCTGCTGGGCCTCACAGCTGCAGCTTCGTCCAATGAACTCTCTCCCCTGTGGGGAGGAGGGAGGTGAGTGAACCCAGGGAGACAAAAGAAAACAGAGAATGCACCCTCTTCATCTTACATAAGAATCCTCCACGATATGCACATCTTTCACTCTGGATCCTGCAGTCACCTCAGGCTAGAGCGGAGTGAAATGAACTCAAAAGCAGCTCGAACGTCGCCCTGCAGCGCCCTACGTGTCTTAAGAGGACATAACTGCAGAGAGGGTTGCATTACAGCTTTTAAAACTCCTGTTCAACCTGCTTGCCCCTCCTGACAGCGGGTCAATATTACCACAGCAGAATGCAATGCGAGGTGCTAGGCGCAGAAGCTTCATGCAGGGAGAAGCTGAACTACTGTCAGTGTCCTGCCTCCAATCTCTCAGCCAAGTCTGCGAGAACTGTCCAAGGCAAGCATCTTTTTCATCTGGGTAACCTACCTGTTTCCTCTCTTTTGAATTACTGAAACCATATCTCGAGGAAACAGAGCAGGGAAACAACTTTGTTTTTGCTCACTGTCCACAGTAGCTAGTGTGTGCCAAAATCCACTGAAAGGCACTTTAATAAAAAGAGAATGCCCAACATGTGTTTTAATGGAATTATAAGCTTTAAGCAAAAAGTATGAGTGTCAAATATAAAACACAAGTCAAACTCAAGCTTGAAGCGGATCAATCCATTCATCCTCTCTCCCACTCACACGGTTTCATGTCACAGTTTGTATCTACCCTTAAACAATACTCCCAAAATGTAACGTCACATTAAACCGCAGAAATAAAAAAACACCTTTTCATAAGTCTCCCTAACTCCCTCCTGAGTGCTTTAAAATTGACTCCTTATTCCTCTTTCTCCGCGCGCGCGCAGCCCAGCACTTCTTTACCTCCTTCAGCTCTTTCTCTATCTGCACCGCCCGCTGCACTATGGGACCTCGGACCGCGTACTCGACCCGCTTCACATTGGGGTTCATGTTGTCCAAAGTCAGCACCTTGCCCCGGGACGGGACCCCGTTCACTGTCTGCTGGGACATTTCTTA
>NW_023339650.1:9473183-9481464 GCF_004916995.1 Morone saxatilis
GCTCCTCTGAGCTCCACTGACAGTCGTGTCTCTCGCTGTTCATATTCCCACTCGACCACGCCACGCCTGCGCCCGCTCCCGCTCGTGGTTGGCTGGATTTCTTCACTAACTTCGCCTCTGGCTTCAGCGTGCCAAATGACGCATTTACGTGCTGTCGGAACAACTTTAGCTCAAGTGGCCCGAAAGAAAAAAAAGGCTTAGCTTGAAACGCTTTAAATTAAGAGGCGACGTTTGTTTGTAACAAGCCGGCCTACTTGGGTATTATTAAGTGTCATTCAAGTATTCATTCGAGTATTAGCGATATAAAAGCACTGTTGCTTTTAAAACTTCAACCCGTATCTCGATTTGTTTCTGCCACTTGAATGCAGCCAATCACAACATGGAAAACAACTTGTGAAGTTGATATGGCAAACTGTGCCTATTAGCATTAATATGAGGTCGTGTGTGTCAACTACAAGAGGTCAGGATAAACAGGACATTTGACAAATGAGATAACTGTAGGCTGTGGCATGGGAAGGCTGAAATAAATTAATAAATAAAAAGCCTGGCCACCACCACCTGTCAAATGCTGTCAGATTTTTTAAATAACATGTTCAAAACAGAAATCAATTTAATGATCTGTAATGACCACATTTTAGACTAAGTGATAGACATGAAAAGACATGTATTTGAAATAAATTCTGAAGATTTGAAAATAAAATGTGCCACAATAATGTAATGTTGTTGAGTGGAAATATCTTCATTTGTGGGCTTTTCCTGACAAATACTGATATATGTAATTGTTTGCAATCAAATCAGAATATATTTCTGTATATTATTATTTCTATATACTATCCATATATTATCTCCTTAAAGTCTCCATGCTATGTCGATCCATGAATATTTCTCCAAACCGCCCGTGCTTTTTAGTCTATTGTAAATTTCATTATAAAACACGTGCAAGTGATACCAACTTTTTAATGATTTAGTCTTGCTTTAAGCTAATTTTTAGAATTCACTTTTACACTAAAGCAGTTGCATGATCTTTTTGACTACTAGGTGCAATGTTGATCATAGCAATGTCTTGTTAGTTGCTCATCAACACATCCACATTAACGTATACATTTCTTCAAATTGTATTTAGCCACCTGGGGAATATAAAGGGAAATATTCACCTCAGCCTTTAGCTTTGTTTTGGTCTCCACCAACTCCTGGGAAAAATATCTGGCCACTAAATATTAGACTGTGTTCACCAGCGGGCCACTAAATATGTCTGTCTGCCCTTTGAAAATGCTATCTGTGGACTGGAAACTAGTTTGATGAATCAAAACTGTAAATATGAATCATATTTTATAAGAAAATCCTATGTTTTGGATCAAAATATAATAATCTGTAATCTAAAAAGTAACTAGTTGCTACATTCCTCCACCCAGCCATAGCTATACCATCTTAGTCGTTAAATATATCTAGTAAATTAAAACTTATTTCCCCCCTCAAATGTAAATGTATTATGTAGCATAGTAAAACACAGTAATAGGATCAAGTTGTCTTGGAGTAAATGGACGTCTCATAACCATAAACACGGAGGAGCTTTACATTTAGGGTTGTGTGATTGCCACTGTGACATTGGGTTCTATATCTTACTGTACAACACTGCTTGGGTGTGTGTCACATTGGTCTCGCAAGGAATCATGGGGCAGCATGTTTTGTCTGGGAGCCTTTAATCTGTCATGTGCCTTGCATTATGAACAAGGAGATTTTTGAGAAAGACCCACGGATTGAGAAGGTTAATGCAATTTCTCTTTCGACACTGTTAAGATAATTAAGTTGACAAAAATAGACGTAACTGTATATCACACCTATTATAAGCAAGTCAAAGTCTGTTTCCCTATAGAGCTGCCCTTCGTGGTTGGGGTTAGGGGTCACAGAGGTGGCTGGCTGGGGTTAAGGCAGGTTCAGGTTGAGTTCAGGTTAAGGTACAGGGAAGGGGAAACAGACTGAGAAACAGTTTTAGCATGAAGGTGTGGGGCAGTCAGAGATCAGCAGTTAATCACAAGCCATTTTGACGTTTCCCACCGAGCCTGTTTTAAGGTTCACAGAACTTCTCATGTCTTTATTAACCCAGTAAGATTATAATGTGACACAGAGTTGGTGTAGGATGACTTCACACCAGCTTCTGCCCTTACAAGGATGCATCAGGGAGTGACAATGCCAGTTAAGAGTTAAGATTGTGGAAGGACAAGAGGTCAGGGTTTCACTGCATGTAGACGCTGATATGCAGTAATCTTCCTTTGCCTGTCTTTTGTTTGGGAAGGAAAAAAGAGCCACGGAATCAGCTGTCTGTATGTGAGAAGGACAGAGTCTGTGAGAGAGAGAAAGCCCCCAGATGTCTTGGAAAGCGCTTGGGAAAGACATTTGATATCCCAAACTAAAATGGTTCACATACAAGCATGTGATGCCCCGGTGACTTGCGTGTGTCACGCAGTACATATTTTGGCTGGACCTCACGACACAGTCTGTTCCATTTAGCATACGCCTAATTTTAAACAGATTGTCACATAAAAGATAACAGTTTAAAATTAAAATATAAGGATTTGAAGATTTATGGCATCAATCTTAGCAGCAGTCACCACATGTCTGAACATATAGCAGGTTCCATTTTTAAACACACCCCATGCACAACTGTTACCAAGGCCACAGATGTGTCCTGGACAGGGTTACAATCTGTGTGCATGTATTTGCATGTATAGGAGCTATAGAGCTGAAATTCTGGTTAGCGCATCTTAAAGGAGAATCAAAGACAAGGCTGCAGTTTGTAATGCCACAATGACCTGAAACAAACACTCATACAGTTTTATCTACATGACGTGCTTTCATAACTTGAGTGTACTGGAGTGTCTACTATTTATGTCATGTGCTGCCCTGGCAAATGGATCAGAACGGGCTGTGACGTTCGAGATGTGCTGAAAGTGAGTGACTGCATGATGTAATAGGAAGAGAAGAAGCACTGGAGGACATGCCTGTTAAATGTGCAAGTTCCCAAATCCACCACAGGGGGGAGACTTTAGGTATAAAAAGTCAGTATCCTGTCTCCTTTTCTAACCAGAACACCATCATTTGACCCTTTACTGGCTTCCAACATAATGTATAAAAAAAACAAACCCCAAAAACTAATTTTAAACAATACCCAGAGACATAAACAGTAACAATGATCAGATTAATTAAAGAAACCATGTGCATTTAAAAAAAATACAAAAAACATTTGTGAAAACAAAATGTTTTTATGTTTTGTTTTTCTAAACAGGGCTCAGTAAAAATCACTAACAAAACTGAAATGCAATACAGAAATTAGAGTGCATTGAAAGCACATCAAGTTGGAGTCCATGTTTGATAGATCATTTGATCTCACTGCTCACTAAACTTGCATGTGGGATTTTGTGCAAGCATTGCAAACCTATATCAAATCTGCCACCTAAAGAAGGCACCAACCTTTGACAAATAATCATATGACAAGTTAACTTGGTTTGACAATAAAACTATATATGATCTCTTTTATAAATATCTTGCCTTCATACTTTCATCTTTAAAAAATAGTACAAGAACTGTACATCATAAGCCGTATTCAGTATCAGATAGAATAAATAATGTGATTCCATTCAGAGGGTAGAAAAATAGAAATACTGACAGAAAAATAGAATTCTAGAAGTGATAATGTTGGACTGATTTAAATATGAATTAGGTCACATGATTTTAGAGACTTATTTTACAAATTGCAGCATTACAAATATTGAAATGTAGGCTAGCTGTGCACTGGAAAAGAAACAAAAGACAACTTCATGATATTTTCAGTCCAAGAAAAAAAAAAAAAGAAAAAAAAAAAAAATCAAGCAAAGGAAACAGTCCATGTTTACATCTTTGTGTGAATGTAAATTCAGAATAGCGTTATACTATAACTCTTAGGACCAGGCAATCTCCCAACCACAAAAAAAACTCTTGCTTATAATGTAAATCTATGCAAATCACGTACCCTTCATAGCACTCAGTAAAGAAAAAACTTTAATCTCATTCTTAATTTAAAACAAATCATCTTTCAATTTAATTTCATTCAGCTTTTACATGATTCTGAGGCTTTTCAATGAAAAGTCAATCTACAGTAGTTGAGTAGTGCGGTAAGAGAGGAGTAAAGTATGAACAAAGACTGAGTAAAGTAAATATTTGCTTGTGATTGTGACACTGAAATCTGTAGTTCTCGTCTGAGTCACTGAATGGACACCTGATGTACAGCCCCTAAATAAGAGGGAGCAACAGGAAATGCTAGGACCTTTAGTGTAAAGTGTGTATCTTGTTGATCAGGAAAGGGTTACGGGTAAATAGAAATTCAGTGTAGATCAAACCCTCATTGGCATGTGGCCTTAGTCTTCAATGATTTCAAGCATGTCTGTTTTGAAAGGTTTTTGCCACTTTGGAGTATAACATGCCCAGCTCCTCTACTCTGTAGACGGTGTGTGTGTGTGTGTGTGTGTGTGTGTCAGGCTGTCTACATGAGTCCACAGCAAGGCTCCTTATTGTTAGACTGGTCCTCCTCTGGGGCTCTGAGTTTCAGCAGTGGAGGATCTCCACTGGCTGGGGTGAAGTATACCTGGCTCGGGGAGGCCACATCCTCTGTGTTGGGGGTCATTTGGAGCTCTGGCTGGGCCTGACTGGCTGTTGCCTCGGCCGCTGCAACAGAAGGCTCCTCCTCTAAGGGAGGGGGCAGGGGTGGTGGAGGTGCTGGGTACTTATTGAGCTTGGCAGCTGCACGCTGGCGTTTCAGGTCAGCCAGGGTCTGGTGCGATTTCTCCCGAGTCATACTGTCTGCCCCCTCGCCGTCTGCAGATCCAGGCCCCAACCCGGCTCCGGATTCAGGGCTGAGCTGGTAGGAGGCGCTGCGCTCCATGAGACCTCCACCACTCCACAGCTCTCCGGGTACAGAGGAGGCCAAAGAAACAGAGGTCCCTCCATTACCTAAGCTGGACACAATGTTCCTGTCTGCAGCCTCCAGTTCCTCTAGACGTGATGTGGCTCCCCCACCAGCGACCTGAAAGAAAGGACCACGTGTTGCTTCAACTCTTTCAAAATGTGACAACGATGACGTCCACAACACTGAGCTTGCTCACCATGGTGGCATGCTGGTTTAGTTCATTGTCCGTTTGCCTGTCTTCATCGTCGTCGTGTGGCTCTGGCTGTCGTCCGCGCTCCTGCCACACCATGGCCTCTTTGTGGTGCTCCCGCCGGTACAGGCTGGAGCGCTCGTTCACACTGACACGACGTACCACCTTACTGCGTAGACAAACAAGAGAGAGGGGATCAGTAAAGCACTAAACTGCTCCATCTTCATGTTGTTGTTTTTCACCCTCTGGTTCCCATGAGCTCTCTTTATCCTGGCCTTATGTCCCCTCTTACCCTCTGCTGCCAGTACTAGATGCTCGTCTTTGCAGTGTGCCCTTCTGCCGGTCCTGGTTCTTCATGATGGCATCGTGTTTATGCTTTAGGTCCATCAGTTTGGCTCTGACCTCTTCGTCCATACACACATCTAAAAAGGCAGCAGGAAAGGTCAGACACCGGAAGATGTGAAAGGAAAGATGCTAATTAAAAAGCTATAACTGAGAGGCATTTCATAAATGGGTCAGGATAATTAGTTCCTCTTTTAACAGAGGCAAGGGAATTAGTATTACATCAAAAAAGGTGAAAGGTACAGTCATTTACTTTATTTTGCCATGAAGCAATACGGGACAAAAAAGGCTTTCTATCTTACCCAGAGGCGTCTCCTCCAGGACAGACTTGGTGTTTAAACTGGCTCCATGGGCCACCAACAGTTCCACCATTTGGATCTATGGAACAAATGCAAACAATGCTATTAATGGGATTTTGTTTTTAGGTGTAAGGTTCCTATGTTTTAGTTTGTCTGCAGTACTTACTTGTCCCCAGCAGGAGGCAGCGTGTAGAGGCGTCCAGCCATCAGAGTCCTTCACTTCCACCTGAGCCCTGTGCTCTAGCAACAGTTCCCCCACAGACATGTAGCCGTTAGCAGATGCTATATGGAGCTGGGAGAGATATTCGACATGTATCATTTAAGTGTTGACCAAGGGTGGACAACAAAGTCTAGTTTCCTTTGGCAGAAAAAAAACATGTCCAAATGCATTTAGAAAGACAATGGCAAATATGTCTTTAACAGAAAGGATACTGCTGATTTTATTCTCTACTGCAGATTTAAACTTAATTTATACTCTTAGTCCAGACCTTATTTTCTTGTCAGAGCTGCTGCAGTGTGCTCATTCACTAGCCTACATACAACAGTGAATGCACCCGGGAATCACAAATATGCTTAAAATCCATGGTCTGAAATATCCTTATTTATAACTTTTATCTTTACTTTTCTACACAGTGTGTGTCTCTGTCTCACCAGTGTTGCTCCATTATCATCCTGGGCATTTAAGTCTGCTCCGCTCTGAACCAGAGCCTGAACGTCAGCCAGCATGGCCATCTCTTTAGCCCCACGGCATTCATCTATACGGTCCTGAGTTATCCCTACACACACAAACACACAGGGACAGAAGCAATGATAATAGTTGACACCAACAGTCTGTACAGAGTCTTAAGATGTTGTTGAGATGTGTTAAGCCTGTATAAAAAAAATTGACAATCGGTATTAAAAATGCTTTTTGCTCCAAGAAGACTTTTGCTTTGACTCAGCTCACTGACCCTGTTCAGCCATAACCATCTCCAGTAGCTCAAGGGTGGCCTCATCCTCACAGAGGTCATAGGGCATGTTTCCATCTGCATTGACAGCCAGCAGGTCAGCCCCACTAGAAGCACACACAACACACATACGCAAAGAGAATTGGATTAGAGCACTACACAGTGACACACCCTGATCTCAGATACTCAGCCACTCAAAAATATTCACACACTTGCAAAGCATTTTGAAAGTCACAGGCCACAGGCCACATTTGCATTGTTTATGTAAAGTAGATACTTGCACCACGAAGGCTCTCTGTCTATTTCTGCTTTGGTCTAGAAAATAACGTTTTTTCTGCCTGAATGTAAGAATATAGCAATGTTTATTTTAACCCAGTTGAGACAAATATCATCTTGTAGATTTCTCCATTTTGTTATGACAACAGGAGAAACCTTCTGTGGTAGAAAGGATGCAAAATGTGGGGCTGAAGCTGAGTAAGAGTATGAATTCATTGGAAAACTCACGCCTGAATCAGGAGCTGCACTAGTCCAGTGTGTCCACAGGTGGCAGCAGCATGCAGCGGTGTCCATAGCTCACTGTCAGAGGCATTCACACAGGCACCAGCATCCAGCAGGCACTGCACTATCTCCACAAAGTCATCAATACAGCACTGAGAAGAGAGGGCAGACGTAGATAATGTATGTAAATTAATGAACGCATAGGGACATACAGACAGAACACAAAACAGGTACTGACAACAGAATGGAGAAATCTATGCATTATTTATGGTAACTAATGTAATAGAAAACATTTGCATGCATGGGCCAGCCCTCTGCTGAGTAAACACCACGTTTTCCAAGGGGAAGAGCAGAGTCAACAGCTTCTATAAAGAGTTCTCTGTGCTCACAAAAAGCCCTCTCATGAAGTTATAGTAGCATGTTAACGTGTTAACTTATAAAAAGAAATAAACGACACAGAGAGCAAAACAGGAAGGGAGAGGAAAAAGCCCATCTGTAATTATAAAGATCTGTGTCCAGCTAATGATGCTTCATCTTAGGATGGTTTCTTCCAAATCTGTTAAAACTGATCAGGAAAGGAATGTAAGCCTACGCAAACTCTTCAAAACACTGGCCCTCAAAACTAAAACGGTGGGAATGAGTCAGTGTGTTCATGTAAACTGACTTAAGATAAGTTACAGTTTAGACAAAATAAAGGCAAACATACTTGGAGAGCTGAGAGCTGTGACCGCACACAACATAAACACACACGCTGCACAAAAGGTGACCTGCCTCGTTAGTGTAGAACTGTAGGTAACCTCATCCCATCTATTGTAAGGCTGTGCTGGTGTAAGCTGCTGAACATGTGGAAGTGTGTACCTGTATATGTATAACTGCCACTTAAATGCTGTAAATATTGGAAGTATTTTGGTTATGACAACCGAATTTGCCTTTGAATCCAAACCCTTTACAAGATTATTTCCAGATTTTGGAGTCTGAGAGTTTTCTTCTGGTGTGTTGTGAGTGAGGTTCTGCAATCCAGTGAACACAATTCGCAATGTGTGCAGGTGGGAAACCGGTGAGGGAT
>NW_023339650.1:9481537-9490599 GCF_004916995.1 Morone saxatilis
GTCAATCCATCCTCATTGACCAGATCTGGGCTGATGCCACTGTTAAGCAGCTCCCTCACTAGAAGAAGCACAAATACACACACACACACACACACACAAACACAAACACACACAGCATTATGACAGACCACCTGGGCAGAGTCCTTTCCACTGAAACACTTTTTTACAGCATGTATCTGTCTGCCCTAAATAGACAAGAAATGATACCCATTTGGCGTGTGTGTGTGTCGGTTAACAATGGACTGAAAAGATTTGCTACTATAATTAGCCTTGATCCTGCGCCTGACAATAATGCCATTGAAAACAAAATGCCTTGACTGCTACAATCAAAGTGTGACGTATCCAGTATCAAGTATGCATCGATAACTTCCTTTGAATTGTGTGTTTTACAGCAACCGGTTGATAAGTTCTTATGTCTCAGGAAAGGCCAACGGCAAGTCAATGCAACACAAAGAAACTAAATGCGGAGGTCACAGTGTCCCCTGACTTTAAAGTAGGGCTGCTTTCACATGTTAGGGATTTTGATTGGTCTAGGCAGGAAAGCAGTGGATTAGTCTTGTATCTATAGTCTGAAATCACTTGTTAGCCTGTCTTGAGTTCCTTCAAATACTTACATGTGACTGATGTACTTCTAATTTAACAAAGTAGTGTCAAAGCTCTTCTGGACATAAAATTTAAGGCTCTGTAAAATGACTTTTCTCGTGTGTTTCTACCAACCTTCTTCTAGGTCATTACGTGCAGCTGCATCTAGCAGGGTGATGGTGTCAGGGAACTTAATTTTGGTGGTGCGTGCCTTCTTTTTATCTGCTTTGGCCCTTGACCCTCGTCCTGCCTCCTTCTCCATCTGTGCCCAAGACTTCAGCTGCTGGGCGCGGCGCTTCTGGGCATGCTTCAGGCGTTCAGTGGCACTTAGACGCCCGACTGTGGCCATCTCAGCCAGCAACTCGCCGTGATCTGCTGCCATGCCACTACACTACACACTGTAACGTTGGCGTCGCTTCTCTATGCTTGTTTGTTTCTCTTAGTCCACGTGGATGTTTCAGTTTGTAGATTTCTCATACACCTCCCTTGTGCCCCTTAAAGAGGCCCTTCTGTAAGGCCAACAGGCCTACGTTAGGGCCTGTGGGAGAGCACAAAGCGATGGTGCAGTTTATCTGTAAAAATATATTTTCATTTAAAAAAAAAAAAAAAAGCAAGCAAACAGCAAAAGAAGTCCAAATTATGATGAAATTTAACAGCTTATGTTGTACGATCAGGTGGCGGATATCTCCATGATTTCAGAAGTAAGCAACCCGTAGAACACTTGCAATGTCTCTTTCCCATCTTTCAGATGAGAACTCTTATCGTGCCGAGGAAAAAAGGCGAGAGAAAGATCCAAAACATACTCATCCAAGCTGTGGATTGTAACCAACTGTCAGTCCTGCCATCCATATCAACTCTGGGTAAGTTGGCCAATGATCCACTGGGGGGGAAAGAGAGACAGAGAAAAAAAAAAAAGAGTCAAACTCCTCTCCAGGTCAGATGCTCCTTCTGAGCTGCTAATCCAAAGCGGCCTTGACTGTGGAGACTTGGATCCAACAGAGGGGCACGTCTTTGAGAATCCATAGTGAGAATATAGTGGCAGTGAAGTTTAAGCAGTGGTGATAAAAAGGGGTATTCGCAGGATTCACCCGAGGCCTACTTTAGTTAATGCAGACAGTCACATAATTCAAATATCCCTTGGTGGTGAGTGGAGGCTACTCCAGAGTCAACTTGTCGTTGTTGGTGGACTTTTTGGCAGACCTTCAGAAGAAGAAAGCTGGGTACAAAGGTTTTCAATGATTCGTTCCTCAAAGACATTTGCCGTCTGCGTGCAACTGTGGGCAGGGAGAGAGAAGGGAAGAAAAAAAAAAAAAGGCAGGGAGAGAAAATGTGAGTGCCGTGTTACAGTATAATGTACGCACACTGCTCTCCTAATCCTGTTATCTTTAACCCCTGAGCTCCTTCCCCCTACTCCCTCCTCTCCCACTCCTCTCCTGAAGGAAACCTGAGACGGTGGGACGCTTTTCATTAATGATTGACACACCCTGCAGACCGACACACGCTGCGCTGCCATTGGCATACACACAGGGCTGAGCGACGGATGTTGTAGGAAAAGCGGTTAAATACCTGGTATGTGACATGTTTCAGTGCAAGTTCTAACCGCGGCAACCTCGGTTGGCAAGATCGCTCTCTTTACCTTCCGTTAACTTCCCAGGTGAGTTACGTGGCTCACACACGCTCTGCTCTTTCCAGGCTACTCATTTATTATTTAGGCCTGGGCCTGTGAGCGCTGAGAGGAAGGTCAACTAGAGGCACTCAGTGAGATAGAGAGAGTGACTGACAGTAGAGTCTTGGGCCACAGAGCCAACTATATGAAAAGGTGGGAGATGGGTAGACCACGGTGTGCAGTTCATAATAACCAGGTTGGAGTTCCAGGATTCCTCTTTGGTTTTTATCCCAATGGAGGTGACAGCAACAGGTTTAAAGCTTTAAAATAGTTTAGTTTTGACATTTAATGAGTTTTGCAAAGATTCTTTTTCCAAAATAAAGCAATTTGCCAACTTGTATGCTTCATTTTTAGATTTGTGTGGATAAACAGATGAAATTAAAATGGTGCAATCCTGGTTTATAGATAAACCATTAATAAAAGAAACTTGTGGGTTGCCTCTGGCCAGTGTTTATCCTCTCTGTTTGGTAATACTGCAGTTATAAATCTATGAAAACATGTCACACTTTCCAAAAAGCCATTAAGTCTAGTGTAATAAATGTCACTAAACTGAAAATAAATTGATTTTAGTCCAGATGCTCTGCAGGTTGGTTTTTTCCAAAACTTAGAGTTATCAATGTTTAGCTAACTAACTAAATAACTATCTAAGAAGATCAATCAAGTGTACTGCTGAAGGAGGATAAACAGCAGGTTAAGGGATTTTTCACAATCCAGCAAACTCAAAACCTCTTCTTACTTCTATCTTATAACCAATATATAAAGCATCAGTACAGTTATTAACCATCAATAAAGTTATAGCCACGATGTATAAATCTTTCATAAATGATGACCCTTTAAAAAGTAGTATTGTAACATATGACACATTATTTTTACTGGAATACCATGTAGTGTCTGCAGTAAGCCATGTACAGTAACATTTCTATAAATACCTACTAGTCACCATTTCCATTAGGCCTCTTAGCTGACCAGCTAAAATCTCAATAGTTCTTGGCTTGTGGATAGGCAGACTTTTGTCATTTGTTTCTTCCTTCTATTTTTAGGATACTTAACCTCTCACCCTTTGTCACAAGCTACAATGTAAGGATTTCCTTAGCCTGAGGTAATAACTCTCCCCAATAGACTGGCAGGCCACTATAAGGACCATTCATTCAAACAATACACATATGAACATGGACTTGGAATGCACAGGATCGAGGCATGGATGACGAATGTTCATTTATACCGATCCACAAGGCAGCTTTCGTTAATGGGTCTTCCTCCTACAAGGAAAAGCCATGTTCATGTTCCTGTTAAAAGGTCAACGGGAAATACACTTGTTGTACGCCAAACCCTAGAGGAACAATTAAGGCCAGGCCACATAGAGTTAAGTAGCCTAACCTGTTTTTGGTCAGTGTTCTCAACAGTTTTCCATAGTTAACAAATGAAAAAGGGAGCATGTTTTGTGGTATTTGAAGGGGCTTTAAAGGGGGAAAGGATTGGGAAAAATAGGGAAAATTCCTGCAGGAACTTAACTGCTGTATTAGTGGGATAATGCCAGACACAATCTGAAAGATCAGTGGAATAGAGATCCCAGTCTTAAACTTTAGTACTGTGTTTCTCATGAAATTAAACTTTTTTTTTAATTCTCATATATTTGACTCGTGTTCTGTTATTTCTCACATCAGACTTTATTAGTGAAACAAAAATCTGTTTGATTAGATGTCAAATGCAGTGGTGAAAAATTGCCTTCCAAAACAGGCCCAGTCTTACAACAAAAACACAGACAGGGCTATGTTACAATACAGCCGCTTAATTCATCTGTTGCTCTGCACTTTTGTTCAAGTTTCAATACATGTTTACATTTTTGAAAACAAGACGCTTCCAGTGTTTATTATATTGTTTGACTGGAGCACATTAACATTTAAGCAGTTTGCCGAAGGGGCAAACAAACATGCAGTCTTAAACATTCTTTCAGCTTCAACTTGATGACGATGCACAGCTCAAGAGGCAGGAATTTTTAACATGCCTCTAGTCTGATGGCCTTGCATAGTGTGAAACCAACATAGTGTGCCAGAATAATATTCAATTATATTTGTAAAACTAGCTAGCAATCAGTAACGTTCTGTTAGAAGTCAATGCAGTTTCTGTGTCTCCAGAATAACCCCCACCAAACCTCATATTGATGTATAGAGCAGCTTGGAGACTACAGTGTGGCCCACATACTGAGCAGACAACTAATGTGTGTCCCATTCGCTCCATCTATTTCTCCTTTAGGGCCAATCATGTGGTTATGACAATAAAACCGGTTGAATGTGTTTCCACCCTCACCCAGAACTGCCTCACCTGACCTGATAGTGCTGAGCCTTTAACACTGTACACGCTGCAAGTGCAGGGTCACAATGTGTTGCAAAGACTTGTAAAAAGCCAGCTTACTTCTCTAGGATCTGATCATGAAAGTCATTCTCTAGGGTCTTTTACTGGATTGGAGACTTTAAAACAGGAAAACAAGGCAAAGCTTTGGCTGGTGTGAAGTCATTTTATTTACATGTAAACTCATTTCTAACTCATGTTAAAATCAGAACTTTTATATCTGTCAATATATTTATATTGAAACTGTACTCCAGTTTAACTTGACTGTCAAACATCGCATCAAGGACTCGTGCTTCTGCCTGGTTGACAGGTTAAATGCCATTTAAAAATCATTTAGACTCCTTAAGTGTTTCTTAATGGACTACAAAAGACCAGATGGAGGCCGTGTCAGCAGGCTAAGTTAGATCATACCTGTTGATATGCTGGTACATTAGACGAGCGAAGAATGTGGGTCTATAAAACAATGTGATGGGTCATTGGTTAGGTGAGTGGTGATAGTAATGAGGTTTACTCATGACATAACATGAGACATAAAAGAAACAAAAGCAATGCGAGACATGCGCATTTATTAATAGAATAAATCTTTTGACACATGCAAAGTCCCACACACTCTCATTCTTCCACTCATAACACATTTACATGCACTAACACACATTTACATGCACTAACACACATTTACATGCACTAACACACACACTCAGAGCACAGGACAACGTTTCCTGATTAGCTGTCTTGGCAGAGCAACCAGACAACTCATATCTCGGCCAAAGCCAATCAGTGTGGGGTTCACTCTTGATTCTGGCTAGTCCTGGTACACAAACATTAAAGACTCATCTATATTATTAAGAACTATCTAGATAATTAAATTACAGCCAGTGATTTATCAGCCCACAATAATAATCATTTATTTTGAATTCTTATGCAAAATGATAGTCTTAATGTTCCAAGAAAGCCAGAGTATGTTTAGAGAAAGGGTTTTTGTTGTTGTGTTAGAGATGTCAGAGCTATGGGATAGTCAATCATCCATCTGCTCATTGCATCTCTTTCTTGCCATCAGGTGTGTAAAAACACCAGGTTATGAACTTCTTTTTAAAATACAAAAATGTGAAATGATCAGTTATCTTATCGGTATCGGCCATGAGAAGCAGGTAATTATCGGTTATTGTATTGTCTGAAAAAATAAAATAAAATCCCTATTGTTCAGCAGTCAGGTCCACCCAATCCTTGCAACCCAAGCTTAGCAGTATTGTCTAACAAACACCAGAGAAAGTACACCAGCTCTGCTTCCATACACTGCAGAGTAGTGTTATCTTTTCCTCACATGCCTGAAACAGGACTCTATATGAACTGCAGTCTAAGTCTCAAACATGTAAGTAGTGTCAGATACTTTCAGCTGTGAGCATGGTAAAGACTGAACTCCCCGTACTCCACTAACTGAGCTTACGTGAACAGAAAGGAGATAAATGATAAGGGCAAATTGCCCATTTTGCATACTTGTTTACATAGTTTAGAACTCATTACTGGAAGACACAGCATCATTGTAGATCAAACATCTCATAATTATAATTATATAAGTTCACGTCATAGGGGAGAAGTCAGTTGCATTTATGCACTCTCTCTCTCTGGTCAGGACATTTTAAAACTGGAGAAAGGAAAATTATGAGAGTGCATCTTCCATCTTAATTAGGCAGAAATTCAAACAAATCTATTACATAAATGCATTCAAATGGGAATAACAGAGTATTTAGAAGTTGGGGGTGATGCAGGCCTGAAGGTGGGCTACAGGTGTGTCTGTGTCTCTGTCCTCTCTTCTCTCTACGTTTTGTCTTTGGAAACCATTACTTAACACAAGTCTTATAGTCTCATTTGCAGTTTCTCTCTCCTAACTACAGCCTTTCGGTCCAGTGTATGCTTTAGAGGCCAGAGTCTCCTGGACAGTGCAGTTGAGGGCCATCATTTGGAGTTAACTAAACAAAGTAAAAGCCAGGGTGTGGTGAAAAAGAAAAAAAAAATCTTCAAGATCCTCTCAGCATGAGATTGCTGTCTTGGTCTGACAGACTAGCAGCTCAGTCAGACTTAACCTGCTGTCTGACCCTACTGAACCTCACTCACCAGCAGCAGTGAAAGATCTGGGTGAGCACTGCAGTGCACATTAAGCACAATGTCATGTTAAGAAGTTCAGAATCAGAAACCAAGAGTTTCTTATCTTAATCTGGAATTTTGCTCTAAATATTCAACAAACAAACAGCGAGGGACCCATCACTGATACAGCAAAACAAGAGCAACAATATATCAAGTTTACTGTTAACAAACTAACTGACCTAACACATATATCTATACGTGCATACACAAAGATAACAGTAATGAAAGGGATTAAATCAATTCACTTGCCAATGCAAAGTCTGCAGCAAAAATGAACATGAATTCCTCTGATGTTGTAATCTTACCTCATTCATCTTGTGTGTCTTGTTCTTTAGCTCTTATCAGCAGTCCGCACTGTAACAGGCTGATTGAGAACTGATCTGCTATCAGTGGATGCAACGATTTAAACTAGCATTAGTCTCAGTTGGTTTTGTCCCTTATAAAATAAACCAGTGCAAAAATGGGGAATTTGAGCCTTGTGATTCTGTGAGTCAGGCAGAGCCCAGACAGACGGGAAAAGACGAGGTGAGATCACCGATGTTGTACAAACTCTGGCCCGCGCACACACAGAGATACGAGGAAACATTTTGTGTGTTTGGAAAAATGTCCCTGCATCAATCTGACATTTGTAGACTTCTGACTTTTTCCACCTAATGACCTAACAGGAAGGGCTGTCTCCAGCTGCTGAGGAACATAAACGTTCATTCAACAGCTGGAATGAATAGACCACTATGCATACACAGACACAAACTGAAGCTCACACACTCATCAGGTGGGTGGTACCTTAGTGTACAAGCACACAACAGCAGGAACTCCTGCTCAGCTTTAAATCTAGCTGCGGTGGAAATGGGCAAAAGGTGCTTCATTCATGGTTTGCCATCATGGGACGACATTGCTCAGCTGTTGTGTGTGACCACCAGCCCAGCGCTGTGTGATGTGACCTGCAGGACCTTCCCGTTCATTGAAACAAACAGTGCTGAGTCAATGCAGCTTGTTGATTCGGGAACGATCCCGCCTGCTATCTGAACCACTGCCAAGTGACCAAAACGGCCTGCCTGATATTCACAAAGGTTGTTTGTTTTCTACCACTCAGATTTAGACAAGTCGTGGAGCTGAAAGTGATAAATCGTTGGTAGGGCGAAACAAGGCATCCAAAGACAACACCTCGGGCTATGGGGAACTGCAATGGGCTGACCAAACTAATAATAGAGGAATAAAGAAATCAAATTGAAGGAAGAGAGAGAGAGAGAGAGAGAGCTGTAGGGGAATCTGCTGGTGGGCACATTAAGTCCTGTCATGTGTAATGGTTTGAGCTGCTCCATATAATCACTGAACAATCTCAGTAATGCCACGGAGTAGCCAGAGGAGGGAGAGAGCAAGAGGCCATGGGAAAAAGCGAAAGGCTGTGCGTGTATGATGCAGGCAGATCTGCACATATATAGACAAACAGGCAAAGAGTCACTGCTTCTTTCTGGAGGCCAGGATATGAACTGAGAGGGCAAGAGGATGTGGAGGAAAGAATGCGAAGGAGATAGAGGAGAATACGAGGAGGAGGAAGGATGGGGAGGAGACAGACTCGCCTCCTTTTAAACTGCTAAGCAGGAAGCAGGGTGATATCACGCAGGCACAGAGGCGGAGAGAAAAAATGGTGCCCACGGGATGAGACGATGTACACGACATGACACAGAGTCTGTCACATTTAAACATAAGCACGTGATGGCAAAGAAATGCCTCAGTAAGGAAAGACGGAGAGAGAAAAAAGGGGGAGTTTATGAACAAGAGCAGGAATGTGACAGCAAGCCAAACCTTAGCAAATACAGCTTGACCTTTAAAGAGCTGCTTTGAGTCATTGGACTTGTTGGAATTGTCTTATCATGAAGAGAAAACTAAATAAGGATGACAAAGAAAAGTCTTTCTGTAATGATTACCTCATGTTAGGGTTAGTGGAGTTAGTGGAGGACGCATACATTTTGATCTAAATTCACTTTTTAAGATCTTTTATGCCATGCAAGACTGCGTGTGAGCCGCCACGTTGCGTGTCAAGGGCCGCACAAGCTAATCTTGGTCTATATTGTTAAACCTGCAAATATTTGAGCGTACATACGGAGGAAATGCTGTTCAAGAAGTACTTTGACCACACGTGGCAACACTTGTGAGACAGGCCGGCAAGGCTGGCTTGACGGGGATAGATAACTTGTGAGTTCAGGTTAATAAGTTATGTTAATGTTGTAAATGTTAAAATACGGTAAATCCTCAAGTCAGAGGGGAAACAAGCACAAAGACAAACACAAATCCAAGACAATAACGAGGGTGGCAACTAATT
>NW_023339650.1:9490608-9508396 GCF_004916995.1 Morone saxatilis
ATTATTCTGCAAGTGATTAACCGACCCAAAGAGACTCAGTTTATTGTCATATGTGACAAAGAAAAGCAGCAAATCCTTACAATGGAGAAGCTAGACTCTATGGTTACTTTATTGGCCTGCATGTTATTGTTTATACGACTTTGTCCTTACACATTACAACATAAATACATAAACTACAGGGCTATGGCACTGGATGGCATCGGACCCATTTGACATTGAACTATGAGCTGCAACATAAAAGCCTCATGTAAGAGATTTATGCCAGCCTATGTTCCACTGATAGTAATAAGACTTCAGGGCTGCACACTTTGAGAAGATAAGCATGCTGCGATTACTTCGACACATACAGCGAGTGCGATAAGACTCACAGTTAGTGGGAATTATCATTTTTGCAACCACTAACTATTAAAGTTATGATGATGTGACATTTGTTGGGAGCCTGTGCCATGTTTTCTTACATGTGGAGAACAAAATGTGTAGGCCAGGATATGAAGTGCAAAAAAAACCACACAACAAAAACTACAAAAACCTGCAGCTTCTTGTGATTTGGATACTGCATATGGAGATTTAAATAATATAACACTTAATTGTGCATCCCTATTAAAATACCAACTTAAGCAACAAACAGTGAACAAACAACAACAACAACAGAAGAGTTTGCTCTTGTCCTTCACTGTGTGGGATTAACTGTGAGCAGCAGATTAGCTAACCTACCTAGCGGTCCACAGACAGACTCAACAGGTGGCGAGTCTGACAGGTAACGTAAGCACTTCATTTAAGCTACCTGGCTTCATTCACCAGCGTGCCCGAGTGGGGGATAAAGTTAATACCAGCGCGTTTATCCTATGTGGGTGAGCCTGATAGTTCAGAAACAGTACGAACACCTGCTGAGCTGCGATAAAGTCGGCTACCATTGATGTTGTGTCATGCTAACGTTACCTTAGCCGCAGGTTAGCTCTCTCCTCTCAGCTCAGCGGCAGCCAGGGTGTTTTTAATGTAGGTGAATTAAAATAAGTAACGCCGCTTTCACTTACTCTCACCAATAACTGCGAGTTCAAACCGAGCAGGGTGTACGCCGTCGACGTAAAGAGAGAGGAAGCGGTGTGGAGACGTCTTACCTGTTGAGTTGGCTGTGAGTAGCAGCTCCTGTGCAGCTCTGTGACACTGAGCCAGCTGCGGTGCTCCGCTCCTGCTTCGGGCTGCCAGCCCTCAGGGGAAATGCTTCACCATAACAACCGGACCTGCGCCCTCTCCTCTCCCGCACGGCTCCGCCAGAGGGCGACAAACCCCGCAGGCTGTATTTGTGTCAGCGTCCACTCAGCCCAGAGCAAACTTTATTTCTACAGCTCCTTTCAAAGGCAGAGTTATGAGGTCATTCACAGTTGCACATAAAATACAGTACCGTGAATCACAACAATAATTATAGGGAAGCATATAAGGCTAAATACAGGTGGGGTTTAACAGCTTTCTAAAATGTGGAATAGATTTACTTGGCTGTTCTCATACTGAAGAGTTTTAGCAGTTTGAGTTAAAACCGTAAAAGCATCTTTTTTATTTATTATATTTACTTGTTTTCTTCATTCATCTCATGCATAGTTCTTTCATAACCTTATTCTTGTTATGTATTTTTTTTTATTTGTCTCATACTGGGTTTGTATGTGTGTTTCCTGTATGGACGTCATAAGACAGCAGTCATTTTAATTCCCTCAGAGCATATGGACTGGAGGCGATCCCTACTTGATGCTTTGTTGGTTTCTCTTTGTATGCCTCTCTCTTTTTCTGGGACTATGGGAGTAATGATAAGTAACCCTTAACACAAAGCTAACTGCTGTACGAAAAACATTTGAACTGTGTTGTATTGCCTCAGGTGACTCGTCTGTTTAGTTCTGTGTACCACTGGAACAAAATTATAAAAAATAAAGTTGAAATAAAGTTAAACCTGGATTGTGGCACTTACAACATTTGATTGCCAGATCTTGGGGTTACTTGGGCATTATATAATGGAGCCAAACCATGGAGGGCTTTTAAAGTTATAATTAAGTGAATTCTAAAATGAATAGAAAGTGAATGTAATCCAGCCAGACTGCAGAGACATGTTCTCTGTGTTTAGTGTTTGACAAAAGCCTTTCTGCTAAGTAAGATTTATGTCTGAATGTTAGCTGTCAGTGATCCATGATTAGAGATGAGACCATGGATCCCTTTGCCCTTTCTTCATCCCTGATCAAGCTGAAATGACTGCCATATCATTAACATTTAAGTATTTTTTGTATTACTGTTATCAAGACACACACATTTCAAGCAGGCTAGAGTTGTCAGACATTACATAGGACAGGCCACTTTGGTGCAATGCTTGCATAACATGCATTCAATATTATCTGTGGTAGCAGTAAAAGGAAATAGAAATAGTAATATGCAATATATAATGACACATTTCCTGTTGGTTTTAGGTGTGAAATGCTACAGTGCAAAAGCACCCTAGCCTTTTTTGTTAAGCAGAAAATAAGGGGTGTGTTTGCATAAATACTTGTTTGTACAGTGTGGTGTGACACAGAGTTAATGCCAGCTTTAATACTGTACATCTGGTTTGGCAAATAAATGAATGCACATATCTTTTCATGATAACTGTTAGGGTGTGTTTGTCTTCTTTGTTACTCTCATTTGACAATGTCCTCAGCACAAGCCTGAACACATGCTCCTTTAACATCCCCATAATTAAATATCAATTTAACAAAGTAATCCAACCATACAGTTGGATTGTTTGACTGGTTTCTTGCTCTCAGCAGCATCAGAATCCACTGCTGATACCTAGAAACAGATAGACAGTGATGACCCTGTGATCTGCTGACCCCTGCAGTGAACTGGCCAAACAAACCAGCAGTGACACTCTGCAGAGACGCAATGAGGAAACAGCTTGGGAGCATGACCTACATCTCCTCGAATTAACACACAATGCAGTACCTTTATAGTGTAGTGCAAAATATAGGACGATTTGCATGAAATGTTATCATAGAAAGGAGAAAACTTACACCATAAACATAACTTTATCAACCTGCACATCACTGGTGGCCTCCACACAGGGCCTGCAGATGGAAATGAGCTTTTAGCAATATGTACATGTCTTGTTAATTGTACCTGTTAGGTGTAAGTATTAAAACAAAGACACAAGTAAAAATATACACAACAACAATCTTGCAGTAATGAGGCCCAGACAGCACAAGTGAAACTCTATCCCAGAAAGGCTAAACTTCATTCCTCCTCATCATCTCAGTTTCAGGATGCTTCCCAGGGCAGCTTAGGAGGGATTTGTCCAGACACAATCAGCCTATGTGAACAGCCCTGTCCTGGATGCTGTCCTATTCATATGGTTTCCTATTCTTTTCATGCGTGGCTCACTAATCCAGGCAAACCCTATTAAGTAGCACTCCAGCAGACAGGAAGAGATAGGCTGACAGTTTGTATTTAAATCAGCATGTTTTTGCAGTGATCACTTCTCTATGTGAAGGCATGTAAATCGGGTCCAAACGTGTGTTATGTGTCAGGGGTTTGCCTGTAC
Source organism: Morone saxatilis (assembly GCF_004916995.1). Classification (NCBI taxonomy): domain Eukaryota; kingdom Metazoa; phylum Chordata; class Actinopteri; family Moronidae; genus Morone; species Morone saxatilis. The sequence continues at coordinate 9,494,162 of NW_023339650.1, forward strand.
ATGTTTAATTTTCCAGTAAACTAAAAGAAAGAACATTCTCATTGTCAAACTCCATCAAATTTACTTTTTTAACAGAGAAAACTCTACTCACTGCTTGATTTCTGGTGAGCTGTCATGTTTATTATGAGTGTGAGTCAAGGCTCTGGTTTGAGTTTTGGGTGAAACCACCAGAGGGGGACAAACTTTCTGGACAATGCAACAGTGTGTGGCAACCAGAGAAGAAAATCACTGATGCAAATTGCAGCAGGTGAAGGAGGTTTGTCGCTCACCATGGTGTGGAAGCCATCTGACCAGGAAAACAAGTTCAAACATTTTGTATCCCACTGCAAATTCACGTGGTAAGTTTTTTCATGCTTTATCAATATGATACCAAAGCTTCTGTGCAGGAACTAAAACCCCTATTTATTTCAATCCCTCTTTATTTCTGCAACCACCTGATAAATAGAGGTTTACCATTTGCCCTGTTAATTGGACATTTAAAGCTAAATCATGGAGCGGTCAGATGCCGTTTGTGCCATCAAAGGAGAATGCTCAGTAACACTTTCACTTTAAGGTGAATACATTTTGCTGGTAGGCCACACACTTCATGTCAAAGGTTACTTGTCACTTAATTGTGGATTAGGCAGCACAGTTTCAGTTAGAAAAGTATCACAATGTGAAAATATTTTGTTTCTGCCTCTTTCTGGTAACAAACCTTGTGGCACAATCACTTGAGAGTTGCCTTTTTATTATAAGATAAGATAAGATAAGATATACTTTATTGATCCCCTAGGGGGGAATTGTTTTTTTCACTCTTCTTATCTTATCAGATGTAATATATTCCTTATTGGAATAAAAAGCCTTAGAGCTCAGTGTCAGTGTGTGTGCTGCTGTGTAACAAGGTTGTTGATTCTATGATTCACTAAAACAGTATTTGTTTGAGAGATATATTGAGGCTGTTTCCAACAATTCAGGAAAACACGATTGCTCCTGTTGAAGGTGTGAATGTCCTACCCTACAACGACACTTAGCAGCTTGTAAGCGCCAGAAAACCCACAAACGGTGTTGAATAGCCCCCGTATTTCCTCACATGCTAAGCAGCTTCTTTGGGAAGGAACCGTCTCCAGCTTGCCAATGGGGTTCTTGTTTTCACTGTCTTGCTGGGAAGAAAGAGTTTAAACATTAGCACTACGTTAACTTGAACAAAAGACATGCATTCCCGAAACTTAGTCTTTCAACACCGAATGACATCCTGCATAGTCACAGTGAGACCCTACTGTGCACAAAACACCCCTAACTATTGCGCGCTCTGAGCACCACCAAAGCATTTATTCTGCATCTTGCGAGATTACAATTTGTAATTTTTTCTTCAAGAGCTTTACATGTGCATAAGCTTGTTCTGTGGAACAGGGCTAACCTGCATCAATAACAACTTGTACGACTTTCACTGTCTTCCTCACAATCTAAAGGGAATTCCAATGATTCAAATAATTTAGAGAGAAATAATTTGATGCAGCCTATTAAAATGAATGATTGCAATGGCCAACTTCTTAATGTTTCAACGTTTGTATATTAGCCATTCCTCATGTATATTGCTCACCAAAATTGTTGATTGCATCTAAGCTTCTATCGAAATTACCTCTCTCCCTTGCACTCCACCCCACCCCACCCCCAGCACAAGTTTTGCTTTACGCCTCTGCACCCAAGTGTCACTCTCGAGGAGAAAGTCTTCGTTATTTATTATGGCTTAGTCAACATGTTCTATTGTTTAAATTGGGATAGTAAGATGAAGATGTTGTGCTTGTCTCCGGAGTTTGTTAAAACAACATTTATTGTTTGTTTTAAATGTATTGCCACTCCAAATACGCACTGAATGCTCTAGACGTCCGTGCGTAAATCTTCTAAACACTGATTCCAAAGCAAACTCGGAATCTCTGCGTTTTAAGTGGCATGTTGATATTATCATAAGGGTTATTTACAGGTTTACTGTCCTTCTCTCGCCCCTCCTTGCACACAGACCCTACCCAGCCCCCCAGGGCGATCAGTCATTCTCCTCTCAGATAACGCGTCATTCTCCCCTCGATTACGCAGCGGGATTTACATGAAACTGTTAATTGTTTGCTCTTCAAATAGAGTCAGCCTGGAGCCAGCAGTCTGCCAGAAGTTAAGGACCGACTCTTTGACCTCCCTCCCCCTCTCCGTGCTCCTGTCCAAACGTGCGGGCCGCCCCCCGGCTGATCAACATGACAAAGCACTGGCCTGAGCAGAGTCTCTTGGCATTACCCTCTCTGTCCCACCTTGGAGAACATCCCGACCATCAACTTGACTTCCACAGAAATGCGCAGCAGAGCTTTCCTCCCCGTGGTATAGCAGCGCGCAGCACTCCAGCACAACATTGGCCTCACCACCCGGCTCAGATGGTTCCCCAGCAGCAGTCGCGCTTGGAGAAGCCCGCAGCGCGCCCCGAACACCTCGCCAGTGCCACGACATTCATGGATAATCCTCAAGATGCCCACTTCAAACAGGAAACTAACAGCAAGGACTCGTGGAGCAGTGAACGGGAGAAGAGTAGCACCAGCGGTGGAAAGAAAAAGAACTATCAGCGGTATCCAAAACCACCGTACTCGTACCTCGCTATGATTGCTATGGTCATCCAAAGGTCCCCAGAGAAGAAACTGACGTTATCTGAGGTAAGAATTCTCTTCTATTGCTCTTGTGTTTGAGTGCCCACTGCTATACTTACAGTAATGTGGATAGAGGTGCCGCATGGGGTGCTTTACGCACGGTGCTGCTTATGATGTTCACTTTATTTCAGCATTATTTTACTGAAATAAATCTCTGTTAAAAAAATACTATGTAGTATATTTATATTTAAGAAAAGTAAGTCGAATCAGAGAGTTAATGTAACTGTCTATTAAATATATCGGTAACACACTGACCGATTTACAGTCCATGAAGTGACATAAAACAGCAGCCTCTTGGTGACACTTCAGTGACTGCCACCCCTACCATTCTTGGCTTGCTTTGATAAGGTTGGACTGCAGTGAAACCAGACACTGATCCGTATCAGGAAAGTGATAAGATATACAGTTGATGGTAAAATCACATTTCAGTTGGGAAGGCACTTTCTAGCTATTCTATAGTTATACTGTAAAAGTACTGCCCATTCAACTTAATTGTTTAAGTGTAACTATCAATTTTCAATTCATATAGAATATAAATGCACTGCATATGTAGTTGGCATCCACTAAATCTTAAACTGTGTGTTCAGACAGCACTGGCTCGTTGCATAACCAAACTGAAATACAGTGAAGAAGAGTCTTCTTCAGACAGCCATAATGATATTTCTGTTTTATTTCTAGATCCTGAAGGAGATCAGTACTCTCTTCCCGTTCTTCAAAGGAAACTACAAGGGCTGGCGAGACTCTGTGCGACACAACCTCTCCTCTTATGACTGCTTTGTGAAGGTATGTGTGTTGAAACTGATTAAATCCCTATTTAGTCTTGTCAGTAGCTAGATGGAAAGAGTTTGCTAAATACAAGCTTCGATTTACATGGGACCATCCTGAGTTGAGGTGATCCTATTTAATCCTTGTAGAAATACTTTCTGAGGGCTTTGGATTGAACTTGAAACCGGTTTTAAGCTTTTATCTTTTATCCACTGTTATTGTGATGGTTGACTATGAAACTAGGTCAGTCCTGCTTGACTAGGTTGTCAAGCCAAGTTCACATTTCATTGTCCACCCTTCCTCCGCCTGTAGGTGCTGAAAGACCCAGGCAAGCCTCAGGGCAAAGGCAACTTCTGGGCAGTGGAGCTGAGCCGTGTTCCTCTGGAGCTCCTCAAGAGGCAAAACACGGCTGTGTCGCGCCAGGATGAGACAATCTTTGCCCAGGATCTGGCCCCCTACATTCTGCAGGGACACAAGCCAGAATCGGAGCCACCCCCTGCTCCTGTCAACCCCCTCCCTCCTATGCGCTCCAGAAACCCCTCCCCACCACAGGAAGATCTGTTCCGACCCAAGCTGGACTCATCCTTTGCCATCGACTCTCTGCTGCACAGCCTGCGGCCACCTAGTGCCTCTGGGGATGTGGACGTGTCTACCAGGGACTGTTGGGGAAAGGTGGAGCGCCCACGGTCTTCACCACCTCCACGCCCTCGCTACGCCTCCTATGCCCGTAGTGCCTCAGCCAGCTCTGCCAGCCCGGCCTCCACCTCCTCCTCCTCCTCCTCCTCTTCTGATGAGGAATGGAAAGGCATGTCCCTGTCTGGGAAGCGTGTTCCTCTTGATGGTGAAGCTGGGTCAGATGGTTATGAGGACTACAGACCGCCACTGCACAAATCAGCCAGACGGGATACTGTTGCACCTCCATGGGAGCTCCCTACCTCCTACGCCAAATACGCTCCCCCCAATGCTGTTGCCCCACCCAGCATGCGGTTTAACGGGGGTCCTCTAATGCCACTGCATGGTGGACTTCCCATTTACGGCTATGGCGGTTCTCCTGTGGCACCTGGTCACTTCTTAGGTCATGCCTATTGGCCCATCCTCCCCAGTGGACGAGTTTCTGTCCAAGCACCTCCCCTCATCATGGACCTGGACAACATGTTGCAATCTGTGCCTCCGAATAAGAGTGTGTTTGACGCATTAGTACCATCCAGTCAGAACTCTCACTCACATCACCAACCACCCAGTCAGTACAGCCTGCAGAATGGGCCTCCTTTAAACAGGTACCCTCAGTACTGACTGACTGACCCTGACCTACTGACTCATACTGAGCCATACTGTCACTCAAAAATGCATCAATGCTAAACCACTGTGATGCATAACAGGAAGTTTAATCAAGATACACAAAGGAAATGCTGCTTTCATTTCGAGCTGAACTACAAATAATGCCATTGATAGATTCATGTTCTTTTTTTTTTAGGTGAAAAATACGAAATAATTTCAAATACGAACACCTTGTTTCTTATATACATGTGGAGTATTGCATAGTTTCCCATGGAGAATGGTACCTCAAACAGCTATACAATAAGAAGTATCTACCTCAGTCTTCCAATCAAATGGAGTGTGTATTACCAGAGGCTCTTTGCACTGCCGATTATATTTGCACTGTTTTTATTGGCATGAATTTGTTTCCTTACACATGTTGTCTACCTATTGTGACTGCTGAATGTATTGCTGGATTTAATATTGAATTTTAGAGTGATGTGAAAAACTAACAGCGATGAGCTGGCTTGTAGATGGTACACAGTAAAAAATGCAATTTTGCAATTTACTGTTTATCCTGCCAGTATTTTAAACAGAATAGGATTGTCAGGTAAATAACTAGCATAATCTCAGTGGAAATCCATTTTTTCTTTGTCAGGTTGTGTCTGTCCACAGATCAGTGTATACTGACATTTGTGTTATTGTTTGTTCAGATGGTGAAATATACAGGACAAGTTGTTGACCGTAATGTTTTTTCCTGTCTTACATTTCAGTGTGGACTGTCTGCATTACTCATACACAGCTACAATAGCATATTAACCTGATAAATAGTGATACTATAACTGTGTTTTACTGATGTTTTTGGTGGTGGTGTTTGAGAATTTGACTGTTTTTGACAATACAAAAACTATTTATAGACAAGAAAATGGGCTACATTTTAGATTGTAGTCTGTGAAAATGTAGCGTGTTCTCAGGCCCCTGGAGACAATCGGCCACTATGCAACCACCAGTATCTACCTCAGGTTTTTAATGGACTGTGGACTTTGCACTGCCGGTTATTTGCACTATTTTAATGTCATTATGATCATCTTCCAAAGGAAATTGCTTATAAATGTCTGCCTCCCTAGACGGGTGAATGTTTTGTTAGTTTTTTTGCCATTTTCCTGTGGTCTTGTTAAAGTTTGTACAGTACTGAGCTGAAGTGAAAGCAGCTCAGATGTTTAAGTATCAAAAGAAGGCTATGGAGTTGAACAGGGTATGTAAATAAATGCTGTCTATTTTAACTGTGCTGCTCAGTGTTGTATATTGCAATAAGTAAACTGAAACTGCACAATCTAACAATTTTATTCTTTTTATGGTGTGTGTGTATAGGCATATATTCATGGTTAGATCAAGATTCTACTGTATCATTTATATCTTACTCAGTTTTAACATGTTTAGATGACATTTATTTAGTTATTTGCAGTGAGGGACACTGCAAAGAGAAATATTACTCCTTAGTAAATACCATATCTCAACAATTGTTTCAATACAAGAAATGCATCAGAGCTATACCATAGAATGTAAAACCTCTTGAATAGCCTGCCATCTCAATCTTTGCTAATCATTTGGTAACTAAAATGTAGCACTGGTACTAGTACTACTAGAAGCATGAGTAAAGGTAGCAATAACACAATGTACAAATAATATTATTATAAGATAAATATATCAAAGGAAATGAATGCAAAATATGTGTCCTGTGAGTATTAAGGAATCAATTAGTTATGGAATTTATTCAGCATTTCCTTCATGCTACACACATAGTTCATAGACCGACATAAAATGTAATACTACTATTACTGTTGAATGAGTGTACTTAAAATGAATTAATGTAGGTGGAGCTAGTTTTAAAATGTTATATTCTGTTGAGTCAAAAGTAGTGAAACAGCAAACACATAAGTAGGTTACATTTCTAGTTAATTTGAGGTATGGCTGCATGTTTAAGTACCTAGTTTAATTCAAACCACTGACTTACTACTGTCTCTCAGTCTTTCAGAGAAATTGTAAATGTATCAGCTTTTTTCTTGCAGAAGTTTTGTATTTGCCTACTTAACAGCTGACTATTTGCACCACAATTTCCTGTCCTACAAAAGCCATTGGTTGTTTTCTGACTATTGGTCATGTAGAGCCTTACTAACGGCATGCAAGGATAAGAATTAACACTGTATATTTTTAAATCACAAACGAGGACTTCCTCTTGATTCATGCCTTCGTACATTCTCCCGTAATGAGAGCACAGATTCCCAAAACCTAAAGTAATAGATCGTTCCAGGTAGAAGGAGGTGACTCTCAAATCCTCTAGGTATGATAGATTGTTTTACCACAGAAATTGTGATCTATAAAACAAGGAAACTAACTTTGATCCACAGTCCATGGCCTCTGTGTTGGAGTTTCCAGCACACACACACACACATCCAGCTGATTTACATCAACAATCCAGCAGACGTCAGCCTCCTGCTGCTTCCACTGCTGTGGCCACTATCTCTTTATCAGCTGCCTACGCATGCCTGCACTCCTTCACCATCCTTCCTCCTCTTCTCCCTCATCATTCCTGACCAAAAGATGGGAGGAGGGGACACCACTTAAACAGGGACATGTCCCCCTCCCCCAAACACACAAGACCATTCTTGGTTGTATCTAAACACTCCCTCTCATGAATTTACATGTATGACTGGTAGTTAAATTGAGCTTTAGTGGGTTGTGTGTTTTAACAGGTCCTGTTTGACCCAATAATCCATGTGCAGTGTATGTGTGGAGTTTTTGCAAAAACACTTTGCAAACACTTAGCAAACACTACACCCCCGGCAGTAGAGTATCATTTAAATCATTTAAAAATCCCCTGTTTTACGTGACGAAATGATGATTGAATGTTCATGAACAAGCTGAACAACCTTTTAACAAAGAGCTCAAAGTATCAGAAGCCAAGCGTAACATTACATTACTCGTATAGTATGGAGACTACATACTCTCTACACAGATTCCTCCTGTCCTGCACAAAAAAAGTGAAACTAATGTTTTCTTTGAAAGACATGACTTGGAAAAAAATGAGGACAATCTCATTAGTAGAAATGGGGTTTATTTGTTTTTCCTGGTAAAATAACAGAAGCACAGTAACGCTGTGGTGTTAGATAAGTGGTGGTGTTCCAGTTAGAAACAGATTAGCAGCTGCTTCACGTGGTTGGTTTTTTTTCTTTCACAGTTAAACAGGAATTTTATTTAAAAACTAAAAAAACATTTCAGTACACAAAAATAAACACTATTCCTTACCCAAGAGGGCAAATTTGTATTATCAAAAACGGGACTGCAAAACCTACTCAGATTTTCTTCGGTTAGTAATAAGAATAATATCCCAACTAACATGTGAAATGTTAAGTTAAACTGAGCAACAATCTTGTGTCTATCACACGAATGTGAATGATGTGCTATTAGTATTCAGTCACTTGCTGCTAATGTAAGCAGGGCTTCCTGTTAGAATGTGTTTCATAAACCATGATAATATGTGGCTTTTCCGTTTCTAGCCTACATCTAGGCTTAAAATATTTCCTTCCTTTTTTTATGTGCTTTCTTCATTTCTCACAGCATAATGATGAAACTACTGTTTCCCCAAACATTTTAAGAGCCCCACTCTCTCTGTCTTTTCCATCTCTCACTTTGTTTGACTTCCTGTAATTTCCCCACCTCTTTCATCTCCTCCTCTGGCTTGTCTGTTAACTCTCTCCTCCTCTTAATTCTTTTCACACTCCTTCTTGTGCCATTCGGTATTCAAAGACGCTGCCTCGCTCAGGGAAAGTCTCATTCAAGCGCCTACGCTTGGTCTGGGGTCTCCCATTTGCATCCCCCTCACTTCCGTATCCCCCTCCTCCAGGGGTGTAGAGGCAGAACATGTCCTGTAGGGGGGAGCACACAGACAAAGGGTGGATTCAGCTGACGAATCATTAGTTTATAGTCATCAAAATAATAAAACGTTAAGGATTACATGTATTTCTTATTTCTTATGTGCCTTATTTCAACAAGACACTCTTTAATAAATGCAGAATTAATCTAGCACATTACGGTTTCATACGCTTGATAGTATTTGTTTCACCCAGTCTTACCCCGGGCTGAAGGCTGATGCTGGTTTTGGCTCCCAGGTTGAGGACTCTGCCGTCTGCTCTGTGAAGCAGATTCAGCCCTGCAGCACCGTCCTCACCCCCTAGCCAGCAGAGAGAGTTTAGTGAGAACAGAGTATAAACCGATGAAGAAAGAAAGATACTACAGCCACTAGCAAAATGATATCATGCCAAAACCAGATAAATAATCTATCTTTACGTAGTGGGCAAAAAAAACAAGAAAATGGCTGCAGAGTACTTCTGCAGGTAGGTTCAAAGTGTCAGGGTTTACCCAGGAGGCCGTAGGGACGGGTGGATCGCCTCTCGGTCAGTACAGACAGAACCACCTTGCTCCTGAACAGAAGTTTCCGCATCACACCGTCTCCACCGCAGTATTTTCCTGCACCTCCGGAGCCAGGGCGCAGAGAGAACTGCTCTAAAATGACTGGATATCTGAACACCAGACGGACAGCAGCAACGCATCAATATCAATCATATTAAAAAAGACTTTATGCTTCTATAAGTCGTGTCTAACCTTTTCTCCAGAATCTCGGGGTCAGTGATGCGGGTGTTGGTCATGTGACTGTGAACCCCACTCCGCCCATTCCAGCTTGGCCCTGCCCCTGCTCCCCCGGCAACTGTCTCATAGTAACCTATCTTCTCGCTGCCAAATGAAATGTTGTTCATGCAGCCCTGATGGAAGAGGAATGACAAATGAGCAAACCACACAAAGAAAACAATAAACAACCACAGTTGAAGTGAAAAATGTTTATGTGTAAATCCAGTTTTTCTCACCTGAGACGCAGCGCACACCTCAAACGCCCTAAAAATGACGTCAACCACCCTCTGGGATGTGAGCACATTTCCTCCAACTACAGCTGCATTCTGGGAAGGCTGGAGGATTGAGCCAGAGGGTATGATGACTTTGATTGGTGCAAGACAGCCCTGCATATGAGAAAAGGAAAGAAGTTGAGTAAAAGTTTACACGGAAAAACAATTACTACACAAACAGCCAAATCCTTATGTAAAAAACTGTTAAGAAAGCAAAGATTTCCCTGTCCAGGATTAAAAGCCTAAAATAAACCACATTACCTGATTAAGGGGAATGTCCTGTCCGACCATGCAGCGCAGGCAGTAGATAAGGGCAGAGAGGGTGATGGCGCGTGGAGCATTGCAGTTCCCCCAAACCTCTGTTCCCGTCCCTGTGAAGTCAAACACCGCACTGCCCTGTGGTGATGGAGGTTTTTGTATTTTATTGCACAGTCACTCTAAGAAATGACCTGACTTCTTCTTGTCAGTGAAAGTTCGTAGGGTTTTTATCTTCCTCCCTGCTCACCTCGTCTTCATTAATCTGAACCCGCAGCCTGATTGGCGTCCCATCATCCATGAAATCCTCCGACTGCACCTCCAAGGAGCCAGTCTGTTGCCGTCGACGACTTGCAAAGTCTTTCAACATGTCCCTCACCGCCAGCTCTGCATTACTCTGAAACATTTTAACACAAATGTTGTAGTAGTGCCACACCAGTAGTGCTCAATATTTAGTTTTTCTTTTACACTGTTTCATTTGTAACCAGTTACCTGAATGTATCCCATGTAGGCCTGGACCACGGCTAACCCGTAGCTGTCAATCAACTCCCCCACCAGCTGGCTGCCTCTCTGATTGGCTGCTACCTGAGCCCGCAGGTCTGACAGGTTGTCATGGAGATTACGAGTCCCAGAGCAGTCTGGGTACTGGGCCGGAGCCATCAGAGCTTCAGTTACAGCTGATATGGGGACAGAGAAAAAGGCAAGACAGGAATTCAGAGGGAGAAATAGACAAACAACAACAGCTCGTAACTACATACAGTATTTACACATATACTCAAGTTTACTTCTGACCACTTCCAAGGATACAGTACATTTTTAGATTGGCTTCTGACCCTCCAGGCTGCCACTGGTTTGCATTCACTTCAATATGCTAAAAAAATTCAAGATGGGCAATTCACCTTTATTTTTTTTGTTAAAGTTACATTATTGTTGAATTGCAACACAGTCGCGAGCTGTGGCTATTTTAAAAACTGACATTGATGGTGCGTTCAAAGACATTCTGATGAGACATCTGTTGCCAAACATTCTCAATTTACTACCACATAATTAACCAAAAATACAGACAAAAACTAACATTATGAACTGTTGCAATATTACCTATCTCAAGTAATCTAGTTAGCCTTGGAAAATGGAAAGTAGTAAGTTAGTCATTTGGTCACTAGTATAGTAAACACTCCCAGCAATATGATTTGCAAAATTCAATGTAAGGACTCTTTATCTGGACTTGTCAGCAGCTCTGTATTATCTCTGTTCCCTCCTTTCACCAGTCTCTCGCATTCATTCATGGTTGACCTCCTCCTCTCTTACCCTTTTCCTGGAAGACCCCACCAGTGACGAGTTTAAAGGAAGTAAAGACGGCCCCCTCCTGCTGAAGGGAGGTGGAGTGGGGCGGCATGGAGCCCGGAGTGATGCCTCCAATGTCAGCATGGTGCCCCCTGCTGGCTACAAAGAACACTGGACAGCTCACACCTTTCCTAAACACCTGGGGTATAGATAAAGGAGAAAAAGAAGAGGTATGTAGTAAAAAGAAAAGATTGATAATGAGGAGAGCAAGTATGCAGACAGAGAGCTGGACAGACTGACCGGTGTGATGACTGTGAGATCTGGGAGGTGGCTGCCCCCAGCACATGGGTGGTTACTCAGAATGACATCGCCTTCTTTCAGATTGTTCCCCAGTGATCTGATCTGCACAGAGAAAAAGAAATCCATCAACCTTTCTGTCAGAACAGGGTGTTAATTCTTCTGGAGTTATAGCAGTATATCTAAACTCAGAGGCACAGATCCCACACCTGATACTGGACGGTCTCTTGCATGGCCCCCAGGTGCACAGGGATGTGGGGTGCATTGGAGACTAAACCACCGTCTGGTCCGAACACAGCACAGGAGAAGTCGAGACGTTCCTTGATGTTGGTGGAGATGGAGGTTCTTTGGAGAACTCGACCCATCTGTTCTGTAGAGGAAGAGAGAAAGGAGGAACACAAAGCTATTCATTTCTGCCTTCGGTTTCCTAGTTTCTCCCAGACAACCTTTCACTCCTTCCTCACCCTCTCCTCTGTGGGTGTACCTGCTATGCTCATGAAGCGGTGGGAGAAGATGGAGAGCTGCACAGTGTTGAGCTCAGTGCCAAGGGCACAGTGAGGGTCGGAGCCTACAGTCATACAAACATCGCCCCCTTCTGTCAGACAGGCCTCACAGCACGGCTCCACCAGGATGGTACTGATGGATGAAAATAAAATATACAGTTAGTAGTAGATCACAGATGTTTTGACAGGGCAAATACAAGCATTAATGCCTTTGGAAGCATTTTAAAGACCCAGAGCAAGACCAAATTAACTTCAAAGTCAACACAGAAAAAAGATAAAATTACAGTGGAAGTATTTGTGCAAATAAAGTATTAATGCAACAAAACAAAATTTAAGATCTTTGAAACTTAAAATTAAAAAGCATATCTTTTTCATATCTGACAGATCTTAATGTCCTGATTTTAAAAAACTAATTAAAAAACATCAACTATAAAGTAAAGTTAAATCAAGAATAGTGGATACTATAATGAAAAAAAATAGGAATGTCCTGATCCCTATTTAAGTTCTTTATTAATTGGTATCTATACGAGTCTGATCCAATTTACCTATGCTGATTGAATATGTATATGTAACTGAAATACTAACAGCTGCAGCCTTCTAAATTCAGCCCACTTTATTTTTGAGAAAGCTGCTTAATCCAAATGCTGAAGGTCCTCACTATCACTATTAACTTGACAAGTTTAAATTATTGATATAATATGAAAGAAAGTTTAACTGGAAGAATGCAACTCCTAAAAAAATGACGTGATGTGATCCGCTAGAGAGAAGGCGTCTGCTAGTGTTCAATAACATACTGCCAGTCAAGTTTTTCTGTAGTGAAAACATTTATCTTTGTCTTCATTTTAGACAATACCAATCCTTAGGATTGTCTCGTGACATCTCTACAAAAAGGCTTCACTGATGTTGATTTGAAAGCTAGTAATAGCAGTAACAGTGGAATGCCTGCCTGTTTTTGTCAATGATGATGGCTGGTCCCTGGATGCTGTGACCACATGGCAGCTCCTCCCACAAATACACACTGGTGTCCAGGTAACCTTCCTCAAAGTAACACCTGGTCATCTACAAAGAGAAAATGGATAAAATAGAAACAAAATAACAAAAAGTTGCATGTTGTTATTACTTTTTCAAAATAAATGTTTTTATTAACTATTATTAAGGTATAATGTCTGTAAAAGGAAACAAAGTGACTTGAAAGAATGTATGTGTAAGTGTGTGTGTGTGTCTTGTACCGTAACTGGTTTGGCCTGTCCGTGCCCCATCTTTGTTTTATACACCGATTTGATACCAGATTTCCCACAACCCCTCACTCTGATGTCATCAACCATGATGGGTCTGTCTGGGATAGTGAATCCAAACTCCTTCAGATAACTGAAAGAAGGAAAACAATGTCACGTAAGAGAAAGACAAAGGAAAAATGTAGAGTGATTAGGTTGGAGGAACATTAGAAACCATGAGCAGTGTAAACAAATCCCAGCGCTGAAGTTTACTAAGCTTATCTCCTATGGAAAATGACACATTAACTTGATAGCCTGTTTGCCTGTACAATGTAAACAGAGGGCACAGAGGAGTGAAAGTGTAAGTGGCAATGATTTATCCACTCATGAGTGAATACATGTTGCAGCCGATGGCTCAGTGCATGAATAAACACAAAACAAATTCAGTAAGCAAATGAGTAAAAAGCAGCAAACCGCTTGGTGAAGGCACTTTGGAAGTCTCCAGCTAGACAGGACTGGGCGTTGCTAGGGTAACCGGCAGCGGTAACCATGAGAGCGCAGTCAGTGCCCTCATAACGTAGGTGAAGGAAAACCTCGGTGGTTATCTGGCCACTGAAGAGGACAATAAGCACAAGGCTGCAGTATTGTATCATTTCTTGTAAAACAAACTCTTTTAACAGTGAAAAGGTGCAGATTACCACACCTGGATACAACCAAGTTTAACACCAAACCAGGTAATGTTTTGTGGGTGCTGACCTGGTAAATCCGCGTGCACAGAGTGTATCGCAGCATCGTTTCGAGAGCTGCTCCACCCTTCGGTCAAGCTCGCCGAAAGAGTGCTGCTTGTACTGCAGCGAGCATGGCTCCTGCACCTCCTCCACCACGTCAGCTAGAGCCAGACCATACGCTGACAGCACGCCGCTGTATCTGCAACGCACACACACACGAATGTTTCCATCACCATACACACACTCAGTCACACATACACACACACACACACACACACACACACACACACAACCCATCCCCCTTACTTATG